>NC_138779.1:66514368-66854368 GCF_965119305.1 Pelophylax lessonae | reverse complement strand
CTCTCTCCCCCTCTATCCCTCTCTATCCTTCTATCCCTCTCTCTCCCTCTCTCTCCCTGTATCTTCTTCTATCCCTCTTTCTCCTTCTCTCTCCCTCCCTCTCCTTCTATCCCTCTCTCCCCCTCTATCCCTCTCTCTCCTTCTATCCCTCTCTCTCCCTGTATCTCCTTCTATCCCTCTTTCTCCTTCTCTCTCCCTCTAGCCCTCTCTCTTCCTCTCTCTCTCCCTCTCTATCCCTCTCCCCTCTCTTTCTCTCTCCCTCTCGCTCCTTCTATCCCTCTCCCTCTCTCTTTATCCCTCTTTATCCCCCTCTCCCTCTCTCCCTCCCTGACTATTCTGATTCTATTCTTCCAGAAGCACATTTTGTGAGGTCAGGGCTTCTCATCCAACATCTGTGCCTGTTATAGCTGCGAAGGGTGAGTCATTTTATGGTGGGGCATTGGGCAGGGGTGAGGGGGTGGGTATTGGGTGGAGCTTGGGCGGGACTTGTGGAAGGGGTTATCAAATTTACCTTCGGGCTGCAGCCCCTGGTCTTTTTACCACCTAGCAACGCCCCTGGTCATAAGATTGCACAATTGTCACAAAAATGCTCTTATTTTTTTTTTCTGTTTCTCTGTCATATTTATAGATGGACTGCTCAAGGATCATTTACTTTATGATGTTTATGATGGCCACACATTACCCAAGCTTTTTCTCTTTAAGTGTCTATAAAAAGGTATCTATTAAGTGTGTTCTTCTTACTTTATTTTAATGTATTAAAATGAGTTGTACGTGTTATAATACTTTCACTGCATTAAAATCAAAACCAATTCAGTCAGTACTTTACCTAGTACATCCCAGTGTTTAATTTAAATGCATTCTTAAGTTTAATATCCTAACAACCCGAAGCTGCATTATAAGCACAAAAACCAAACCCTTATATAGTATATGGACGTCAGATCTTGAAAAGTGTTTTAAAATAATAATTCTAATAATTTATTACTTGACTTATCAACTGTAATTATTAAGCCTGAACTCCAGATAGATATAAAAGATGTATTCTATCTTAAAATGTGCAAAGTGCATGTAGATTGGAAAAAAGAATTGCACAACTAGGGGCAAATCAGTTGTGTTGTATGCAAATGTGCTGAGAAGGAATATGGTATAGGAGTAAAGAGCAATGAGAGCAGAGGGATGACCTCATCAGTCTGTGACTTCTCTTAGACTGTCCAGTCAACAGCCTAGTAGTAGAGAGACCACTGTATTCCTTAATTGAAAGTGGGGTAATCCCCCTGCTTTTGCTGGGTGAGGGGCCTACATAAAATATCAGGACTTGGTAGACTGAAATACAAAATCTAGGCACAAATGCAACAATACACACAGCACCCAAGAGGTGCTTACATTTGTCAAAACACAGTAAATACATGTATGGGGCTTATCAAGGCATTCGTATGTCTGTTCATCCACTCTTGTGGTCCCGGCACCCCCACCACTCACTGAAGCCAGGATCCTAAAGTCCACTACCAAAAAAATACAAATAGGTCAGGAAAATTTCCAGCATTCAGATTAAAGAATGAAAAAGCAGCTAAACACTCTGTTCTTTACTGCTATCAGCATGTTTGCACATGTGTACTCCAGCAAAACCTGATTTTTTTCGTAGTGCCGACCCTCTGTTTTCAAATCTGAATGTAGCTGCACAGATAATTGAAGAAGGACACTGATTTCAGGACAAACGTATGTACATGTACCAGTTGCATTAAAAAATACATTTAATGTTTTTTTTATTATTATAAAATAAATGCATTAATATGTGTGTGTGGGTATTTTTTTAAAAATAAATGTCTAAGGCAGACTATATCAATGGATAAATGAAAAGTCTATGAATGGCACGCAGTAGTCTTGTAAAAAAGAGGAGAAAACAGTCCAATAAGAAATCCCAATGAAAGTGCTCAGTGCTGATCAGTAAACAGGACACAAGTGCTTGTTCAGTGCAATCCTTCACCAGAGGTGCTAGCCTCTCACCTGTAGGCTGTGAAAAGACAGCCTTAAAAATACACTCCCAGCAATGTGAAAATCCTGACCAGGACAGCAATCACAGAGGGCATCTCTCCTTTTTGTAAAGGTGTTCACAACGATCCCCATGTAATAGAAAGGGGGCAGACCATAGTGCAATATGTTTCAAACACCACAATTTATTAATAAAACAAATGGACAGCCTCTTACTTCAAGGTAATGCAAAAACGAGCAGTACAGCAATCCAGCTGATCTCCAGACAGAGCGGAACGCTCTGCTAACAGGGGCTACGAGTGACGTCACGATCTCCTCCCCCTTGCGCACGCGTATCGTCCGTGGGCGGGACTTCCTCAGCGTGCTGAGGAGAGATGCCCTCTGTGATTGCTGTCCTGGTCAGGATTTTCACATTGCTGGGAGTGTATTTTTAAGGCTGTCTTTTCACAGCCTACAGGTGAGAGGCTAGCACCTCTGGTGAAGGATTGCACTGAACAAGCACTTGTGTCCTGTTTACTGATCAGCACTGAGCACTTTCATTGGGATTTCTTATTGGACTGTTTTCTCCTCTTTTTTACAAGACTACTGCGTGCCATTCATAGACTTTTCATTTATCCATTGATGTTTTTATTGTCCTATTGTTTTAGCGCTGCACTTTTCATTATCAGTTTTACATTGGGTTTTACATATTTTTTACCTTGGTGCCAGCTGCTTTTATTTATTTCCATCCATTTATTTATTCATGCTTGCGCCGATATTCCTGTTTTTTCATTGACTTAAGGCAGACTATAGCTGGTGCGAATTTCTGATTCCCCCATCAATGATTCCTCCATAAACGCAGAAAGTGCTGACAGGGGAATCCCCCCCTTTCTGAGACTTTGTACTCTCCCTATGGTGGGGGGGGGGGGCATTGGCAAGCCTTCCTTGCCAGAAGGAGACAGTGAATATTGCTAGCGGCTATATAGAAGCCACTAGCGATAATCACAGGCAATATCCAGCATGCTGGTTGTACCAAAGTTGATTAGCCAATCAAGATGGCATATTCTGCCTGCCCCTTTCACAGTTCAAATTTCGGCCATTCCAGCAAAAACCGTCCAGGCTTCAGACTGTCTATGGCCGGCCTAAAGATTAAATTTTTTCTGCACTGCATCTCATGTATGCCTACATTAATAATTATAGGTCCTGTTAGAATATGCTTCACTGAGTTGTCCTGAGTGGTGCTAATTGAATAAATTGTCCTTATCCATGGAGTGTATTCTCAGCCTATGGATGTAATTATCACCATGAGATCTCGGAGCAAGTGTGCCCTGGTTATTTGCCCTAGATATTTCATTGGAGAGCATTGTTGGTGGTACTGTACTCGGCCCACCAGAACATTTTCCTCTTCATTCCTTATGGCTTAGAAAGGGACTTCAATGAACCACAGAGCTACTGCACTTTGCAACTATTATCCTGGTTATCACTTCCAATAATTAACATAAACTGAGTCCTCTCATTTTGGATTTGTGCAAATTCTCTGTTGAATGGGGAATGCAAGAGTTTCCAAAACATGTTGGCTATTTAATAGCTCCCCAATATGAAACCATCAAAATGTACAGTATTTGCACTCTGGGACCCTTGGTTTGGCACTTTTATTACACTTGTTACTTGTGAATCAAAGGTCACATGCCAGCCATTTGGTGCACTTGTGAAAGCTTCTAAAGGTTTTTTTATGTATTCAGGCCATAGTTAGCTGAACTGGATATTGCTATGGTGCACTGTACCTTACAGATATATCCCCTGCCTCTGCTAATGTGAAGGTGAAACCTCAACCACTGTGTCTTGTATGCATATAATTGTGAATGACCTGCTGATAGAAGCTACTTTACTGCTAGAAAAAAAAAAATCTTAAATAAGCTGCCTGCAAAAAAAACAAAAACAAAAAAAAAACTTACCTACAGCCCCCACACAGACTCCTTAACATCCAAAACTTTAGCATCCAACTCTTCTGAAAGTGTCCACTGCCCTGCGCTGTGGTCCTATCCACTTACTATAGGAATCAGAAGTGATGTATGGCATGCTTTTGATGCACCCAAAAGTATTGAGTGCTGAGGAATCTGTCAAGAGCCGAATAGGTAAGTATTTAACTGGAACCGAAAGACTTTAAAGACTGCTTTGGGCTATTTACTAAAACTGCATGGTGCAAAATTTGGTACAGCTCTGCATAGAAACCAAACAGCTTCCAAGTTTTATTGTCAGAGCCTAATTGAATAAGCTGAAGTTAGAAGCTGATTGGTTACTATGTACATCTGCACCAGATTCTGAGTGCACCAGTTTTCATATCTCTTTTGCAATAAAAATCTCCTTTTCTGGATGCCAGCATTTTTTCTCCCATTGCACACTTCACTGCCCATGTGCCGCTCAATGTAGAATTTTGCCATGCCATCATCTTTGCCCAACAATTATTAGACCCCGTTCACATGGTATGCAGCAACTTCGTCTTTGTTCAACATATTATTGACTGACAAAACCAAACACAGAATGCATGAAAATGCACATAAATGTACATGAAATGCACTATATAATGTGTATCACAATGCACATGGAAAATGTCAACCCAGCCTTAGCGGACTATCATTGGCAATGATGGAGCATGAAGGGAGATTTGAAACATTTCTTCTCTAGAGAATAGTGCTTTGGGAGGTAAGTGTGCTATAACCTATGGCTTTGATTTCACTGAATATGATTCTTCTTATGCATGCTACTTTTTTCGTAATTCCTCAAGGAACAGAAGCACTTTAACAGCACTTTAAGTTGTCATTGCTCTTATCCCAAAAACCCTACACCCCAGGAAGTATCTCCAGAAATGTATTTGGAAAGAGGGCATCTATGGAATCTATAATGGATATTTCTACTATCTTGCAATGTATAGTGTATAGCTAACCTGAGAAGGATCGTTTGTCTTTTTCTCAACAGAAGAGGAGTTTATTTTAATACTCCTTCTGGGTATCATCTCTGGTACTTACAAAGCAGTGAAGTGAGGAGAGGATGTTGTTTCTACGATACCACGTGATCAGGATTTAGTAGCAGCATCTCTCTTCTTCATTTTTTTTTGTATTTTTTCTGTCTCATTCTGTGCGGAAACTAGAGAAAAGATTGTGACAGACAGGGCCCTCTGGATGACACACTTTACTACAGCAAAAAACACTAAGAAGAAAATTGATTGCATGCCAGTTGTTTCATAACACTCTCAAGCTGTCAGCTCAGATTTAATTCACCTCACAAAAAAAATAGCCATAAGAGAGAAGCAGACTGTGCAGAAATAATACTGCTCTTTTTTTTCAAATCTTAATTTTAATTTACACATATTTTGTGCCTATGTTTAAGGTGTTGGCTTTCCTGCTAGTGTGCACGTTAGTACTTATCTGTCTACTGATTCTCTCCCCTACTTTAACAAATAATAATTGTTTTATATACTGTATGTTCTTCATATGCATAACCAATAAAGCAGGCTGATTTAGATTTTTTGGATACTTATTAAAGTGGTGCTAAAAACAATAAATGACAGTATTTATAGACAATAAGAATAAAGCACACTGTTAGAACCAAATCATACAAAATCATTCACATAATACAAAAATAAACATTTATTTAAACATCCAAAAATATGGCTCGGAATGATGAGTTAATATGCCCTCTTTGCCGTCATGATTTTATTATATTTATATATGAGCACCATTGGTGTTGTCTATATTGTCTTGGAACTATAATATTCACCAAGTATTTATGCAACTTCTCTTAGGCTATTTTTTAGCCTTATCTTGTGATGTTATAATAAATATTGTAATAATCTATTACTTTTGTGTGATGTGTTGCCAGAGGTGGGTGTATTTGCTACTTTGATGTTTTTAGGATATGTTTATTGGAAGATAAAATACCAATCTAATTTAGATTAGTATTAATATTAGATATCTAATATTAATATTAGATCTTACACACCAGGTAAGATAAAAAATGTGAAAAACATACTATAAATATTTTTCTTTATTGTACTTATTTATGTGAACCTATCAGTAAGGGCTCTTTCACACGGCCGCTCCGTGTGAGAGCTCCGCTGCGGGACTTTTTTTTTTTTTTTTTTTCACGGAGCGGATGACATTTCTGTCATCCGCTCCGTATGTCCGCATATCATCCCATCCATTTGCGGATGATATTCTGACATAATGTAAGTCTATGGGCATTGCGGATGTCAGCGGATGACACCGCTGACATCCGATTTTCCTTCCTTTCCGTTTTTTACACAGAGGAAAAATAGGGTTCTGTTCCGTTCCAAAAAACGGAACTGAACTGAAAGGAAGAAAATCGGATGTCAGTGGATGGTATTCAGCTGACATCCGCAATGCCATTGACTTACATTATGTCCGCAAATCATCCGCAAAAAAATAGGATGATTTGCGGACAAGCGGAGCGGCCGTGTGAAAGAGCCCTAACTCATTTTTGCATGCATATTCATGGAATGTTGCAATTTATAGTAACAGTATATTTAAAAAGTTTTACCTTTTACCAATACAAGCAGTCCCTGAGATCTATTATAGTGACTGGGCCTAGATTGAGTGGCGCAATCTAAAAGAATGATGTCATCAATCTGTTGCAGGCATAAGGAAGCATTTCCGTAGTCTCTCCTCCCTCAGTCATCACTCATTTAGTAACATTTTTTTCGTATCAGTTTCTTATCTGCCTGGGTGAAATTTTCCAAGGAAATGGTTCAAGCTGTTGATGGACCTATCAACTCATCAGGCACTGCTGCCAGGAACTCCTTAAACCATTTTTTACAATTTTGCATAGTTTGTTTCTTTGTAGTAAACATTTACTGTTTTATGATTCAAATTACAATTGACTTTACTGGGACTTTCGGTTGAAAATTTTAAAATTTTAGAGGTTGGCAAATTTTTTAAAAGTTTGGTAGAACCACAATTGTCTGAACTTTTCAAAAGTTTGCTCATCTCTAGTGAATATAGGCTGATATGCAAGATCAAATAAAGTGTGTAAAAATAAACCTTAACAACAGTCGTAGCTTTCTATGGATGACAGGGATGACATGATATACAATAATGTATCAGTAAGATCTTGTGAATTGGCAGTACGGCAAAGTTATTGTTATGTTTGTTGAAAAGGTACAAACTCTGGCATGTTTATACACCTTGTGTAGCTATTATTTTTCTCCATTAGGTCCTACTCTTACCACAGCATGCAGTATTTTGGAATGCTGATATTAGCAATTATAGAAAATAACAGCAGTGATGGTTGATAGGAAATACCCGACTGCCTCCCTGGGGGATGAGCAAAAGATTTTTTTTCCCCTGCTGGAATAAATTGGATCATACTTTATAGGGTTTTTTTTGTCTTCTTCTGGATTAACTGTGGGTAAAGAATTTTATGTATTATTTGTTTTTATTATTTATGTATTATTTTTTATTGATTCAAGTAGATGGATTTTGTGTTTTTTTTCAGCCCAGTTATGTAATTTTCCCTTTAAGGTTATAGTAGAAATGTAGTATTTCTTGTAAAGGAGTGGCTTAATTAGAAGTGTGGGGAATTTCTTGGCTATTGATACATTTTCTTGTAAAGGAGTGGCTTAATTAGAAGTGTGGGGAATTTCTTGGCTATTGATACACTGGGTGAAATTAGGACAAATACAGAGAACAAATATCTTCACAAATGCTCCCCAGTCAGATCCTCTTGACTAACCCTTGCATTTTGTGTGTTACAGTTCTAGGATGGAACAATTTAATCCCTACTTCTTTATTAAACATCAATGAAACCTTTACTGTGAAACGTTTCAAGTGGGGTCATTGCAAACAGAGTGGGGTTTATTTACTAAAGCTGGAAAGCGCAAAATCAGGTTTGCTTCTGCATAGAAACCAAGCTTCCTGTTTTATTATTAAAAAAGAATAGCGCGCAAATGCAAAAGAAATTACTACCAAATCTTAAGAGAGTCCATAAATAAAAATGGGGGTTTGGTCCCACCATATGGCCATATCGTGCTCAAGCCCACTACTGCGTCAAAGTACCCCATTATCAGTGGGTTCTACACTATCCATGAAAAAGAGATGAATCCAGCCTTTCTAACCCTTGGAGATAATACTCCTTGCTGGGAAAAATGTGCAAATGCACTACAGGGGACTCCTCCTATATCCACTTGATGGTGGACACTGATTGAGTACAGGTGTATGTGGGGGGTGGGGAGGGCTGCTCAACCTCAATAGTCTGGTCAGACCGAATACATAATAAACAGGCAAAAAATTTGGGGGAGCATACCCATGTATTTCCAAAGCTGCTGCAGCTATGAACCAGAAGACATGTGGTCCTGTTTTATTGCCAAAGCTTACTTGAACAATCTGAGGTTATAAACTGATTGGCTACCATGCACAGCTGCACCAAGGATCCCATGAAGAAGTCACATGTCTGTGACGTAACACGTAGGGCGTGAGCAGATGCATACCGGAAAGTGATGTACACGGATGGAGGAGTCTCGAACTTGTGGATGATATATGTTATATGATATATTAACAAGTTATTGGAATATTATCAAGTTATTGAGATCTCCTCTTATTACCATAGAGGAGATCTTACCCATCCATTAGACCCAGAAGTCGGGGAAGAATAACTAGAACTAGAATTTTCCTAAAGGCCTTAACTCAAGTAGTAAGACGGTGAGAGTCTAAAGAGCCCAGTGGTGCCACAGCAATATTGTAGGGAATACACAGAAGTTTATTTATCTCACACAAAGGTGATGGGATATACACAATAACAGAGACTATTTAAAAAAAAAACATGGACTGTAACATTAACTAATTATGCTGCAGTATTGGAGATACACATATTTAATTTTAGTTTTTTTATTAACTTTGTTTTTATCATATAGCACCTGTATGATTTGATTTGCACGCTTTAATATCATTAGCAACTTATGATTAATTATCTACTGGCGTTTATTGAACCCACCTGAGGAGCTTATTAACTTTTGCAGTATTGCACAATTTATTCATCACAATATTATGGCTTATTTTGCACAGTATTTACAGCATTGTCATTTAAGAAGCTTGTTTTGCACAATATCTACAGTGATTCTTTGCACATATTTATCAGCACAGCACCATTTATTGTATATATTTTACACACTTTATAGCTGTGGGAAAGCTACCAGGTGCCTGCAACAATTTGTTCTCTTTGTATAGTACTGTATTTATTAAAAGTGATTGTGCAGGGGTACATCACACACAATGTCACCTGACTTCCCATAATGCAACACTTGGTACCTGAGAAGAAAACTGGCAGACACCAAGTATGGTCACTTGAGGGCATGAAGGCGTGTCTTGATATTCCCTTTGACTCAAGCTATATGTCATTTTTCCATCATCAGATTATACATGGATTTTAGCAGGTCTTCAGGAGTTTTTACAGGCTCTGTCCAATCATTATGGGCTTTGCCATTCCCCATCCTGTGAACTTACCTTTTTGCATGTATACCATAGTTAGGTGCTGTTTTTTTTTTTGTTTGTTTTTTTTTTAGTGCATGATGGAAGCACAGATAAACTTTGATGACAGATCAGTGTGTAACAAATTGTTCATATGTGCGACAATTCCTTCTTAACAGTGTGTCCCAGTTGACCACTGACCTAGAAATAACAAGCTCAGCTGACCTGAACATGATAAAATGTGGGAAGTATACTTTGTACTAAAGTAAATCAGGTCCACATCACTACAATACTACTACCTCACTACATGTTACAAGAATGTGACTAGAATTTTACTTTCAAAGTTAAAAAATGTAGGCAGGCAAGCTTTTATTGCAAGTGATATGCAATTTCTCTACTGTAAAAAAATATTTCCTGCCCATTTGCAAATTTCTGTAGAATGCACACTGCGCTGTCCATGCATCATTACCACCCACCCATTTAAAATGACCAAAGATTCCGAACATGAAAGAAGCTCAGAAGATAATGTCAGCAAAGGAGCTCATCAATGTCACATCACTATAGGAACGGTGAGTATAGTTCCACTTTAAAGCATATCCATAAAAAAAAAAAGTAAGATGAGATGGGATAATACTTTATTGTAATTGTATGCATAAAATTTTTTAAGGTACTCTTGCCTGCTGTCTTTCTGATGTCATTATTCCTCAATCTTGAACTGACCACATGTTTTTTAGTACCAATCAATGTTTGCCCTCCACAAGTCCTTTACTATGGGTTTTTTAGAACATCTTAGATTTTTATCCTCAATGTAAGCAAACAATGGGCTTAAGGTGTTTGGGAGTACATTACAAACCTGTGTATTGCTAGATTTAAAATCTACCATTGCTTTAAACCCCTTCCACATACTTCAGGCTCTCAGCAGCTCCCCCCCCCCCCCCTTCACAGCTCAGCGATCCAGTGAGAACTGGAGGGGCAAAGCAGGGAGCCGGCAACCAAAAGTCACTGCTCTCTGCTCAGAGCGGAGGGGTATAACTGAGCGATCAGTGGTGTTTGACTGCTCTGTTCTCACTGTAGAGCTAGCGGGGGACAGATGCAGTATCGGATCAATGCTGCATCCACCTAGGTGAGTAAAAATGTATGTTTTTTTAAAAAAATTGCTTTAATTCAATCCATGCTTTCCGTATGCCTTTAGGAACGTCTGATCTATAGACCACATCTCTCGCTTTAAGCTGAGCCCCCAAATTACCATCAAGCTTTGGCTTTTGATTTGGGAACACCTTAATAGTTTTTGTAACCAGTATCATCTCCATACAAAACTGAATATAAGCTAGAACCGATGAAGGATGTTCTTCTAATGGGCCATACACACTATAAGATTTTCTGAAGACTTTTTCCTTTAGACTTACCAAAACCATATAATATGAGGTCAAACCTAAACACTTTCAATTTGTATGCAATCTGGCAGGCCCTTGCACTGCAAAGAAAAGGTAAATCTGAAGGAAATCTAACCACAAAAGTTGGATAGTGTGTATCCAGCTTTAGTCTGCATCCTGTGCAAATACATTCCAATCAATTAATTCAAAGCATTCTTACAAGAGTGAATTTGTCTCCTCACTCCAAACCTGTTAAGTTTTAAAATCTGGTTCTACAAACAAGAGGCTTCTAACATGGAATCAATATTACAAAAGCATGATCTGATAGACCAAGATGTGTCAACAAAGTAGCTTTATATGTGCTGGAAACATTTGTATATAGCTGATCTAAAAAATACATCTCCCTTGTTGAAAAGTGAGCATTCTTATGAAATTAGGAAGAACTGTTCCTAGCTCTACATGACTGAAATCTGAAGCCACATTTAGAACTCCCTCTGGATGTTAACAGCATACCTCCCAACTTTTTAACCACTTAAGCCCCGGAGGATTTGGCTGCTAAAAGACCAGGGGGTATTTTGCGATTCGGCACTGCGTGACTTTAACAGACAATTGCGCGGTCGTGCGACGCTGTACCTGTAATGAATTTGACGTCCTTTTTTCCCACAAACAGAGCTTTCTTTTGGTGGTATTTGATCACCTGTGCGATTTTTTGATCATGCGCTATAAACAAAAAAAGAGCGTCAATTTTGCAAAAATAACAATATTTTTCAAAAATTTTTATATGAAATTCCCCCCAAAAAAAAAGTAAAAATCAAAATTTTTTAACATTTTCGGCCAATTTGTTTTCTGCTACATATGTTTGGTAAAAAAAATCGCAAAAAGCCTATTTTGATTGGTTTGCGCAAAAGTTATTGCGTTTACTAACAAAGGGAAAGATTTTTGTCATTTTTGTTGTTTTTTTTTTAACGCGTAATGGCGGCGATCTGCGATTTTTTTTGCGGTACTGCGACATTGGGGCGGACAGATTGGACCCTTGACTGACATTTTTGACACTT
Organism: Pelophylax lessonae; assembly: GCF_965119305.1. Classification (NCBI taxonomy): domain Eukaryota; kingdom Metazoa; phylum Chordata; class Amphibia; order Anura; family Ranidae; genus Pelophylax; species Pelophylax lessonae. Next base: position 66,842,497 of record NC_138779.1, on the reverse strand, counting down.
TTGGGGTTACCAGTGACATTTCTACAGTAATCAGTGCTATATATATGCACTGTTACTGTAAATATACACTGGCATTGAAGGGGTTAACTTTATTTGAGAGGGAGGGGTGGTGTGTGTCCCTAGGGGCGTGATTCTAACTGTGATTGGCTGTCTGTTGAGCTGTAGTTACACTGATCAACGGTTCTACATAGTAGAACCGTATGATCAGTGTTTCTACACAGGGAGAACTGACAGGCAGCTTGTTTACATAAGCTGCCTGCCTTTCTCCCTCTCCCCCGCCGATCGCCGAGTGACCGGCGGACATCGGGTCCGCCGGTCACACGTGCGGGGGGCCCGTGACCGCGCGGGAGCGCGCCGCCGGCAGCGCGCGCTCGCTCCCGAGAGCCTCACAGGCTAGTGACGTAAATATACGTCACTTTGCCTGTGAGGGGCTGACTGCCGCAGTAAATCTACTGACGGCAGTCGGCAAGTGGTTAAAATGGAAATGAGGGACACCCATTAGAAAAACTATGTAGACATAGGACACACACCCCTGCCATGCCACCTTAAAGGTGAATTATACAAAAAAAAGATTAGTGAAACTCACAAGTGCTTTTTTAACCACTACTATTCCTTTATGCTGGCTTTGGAAACTTACAAATGCAGCCATTTAGAAATTGGATGAAAGGTTTAGCACTGAGAAACACTTTTTGAAAAATAAAAAGTGCATTTTATATACAACTATATAGATAACACCAAAACGAGGGACACATGAGGAGAAAAGAGGGACAAAGGGACTTTGTTCCAAATCAAGTCACAGTTTCCTTGAAATCAGGAACAATTGGGAGCTATGTAATAGCGTCATATAATTCCTCCAGAGTCAGCTTAAAATGTGCCTCTGGTGGTATGTACACAGCCAAAACTATAACAATAGTAAATTCTCTTAGCATAAAAAATGGTCTATATTTTAGCATATATATATATATATATTTAACCATCTCTCCTTCCCACCTTCACTAATATAGACCCATATTGCCTTGCTCAGAGCCATTCTGATTGGTGTAGCAATCTTACCCTTCTCCTCCCTCTGGGCGTATTATTCAGGATTGGACAATTCCCCCATCCCCTATATTTAGCATAACTCCGCCTCTCGATAGCCCTCCTCTCTGGGGGGGGGGGGGGATTAATCATGCAAGGTCATCTCCTGGGCCAAATTGTCCATCCTTGGACAGCCAACCACCTTCATTACATATCTAAAGGGACAGTCTTTGAAGTAGAGGGCGAGATAAAGGAATGACCTGTCATGGACGATTATCAATTATTTTCTGGCCCCGTAATGTCTGGGGAAAAGGAACATAATTACGGGGCTGTACTACAGTTTGTTTATCAGTGTAAATAGCAGACCCCTCCCAGGTAGCCCAGGCATGCATTTCAAACATACTTATCCATTTGAAATCAATACTCAATATCTCTTGCATATATATATATATATATATTTACACCAATCTATATACAGTCACTAATGGAGATTTATACATAACTCCTCATCAGGCACACAGTAATGGCGATTACACATAAACTCATAAGGCAACAGACTGAAGGGCTTTTGAATAAATGGTTGTGGTGAGTTTCCATTATTTCTTATGGGGAAATTTTGCTTTGATATACGAGTGCTTTGGATTACAAGCACATTTCCGGAACAAATTATGCTCACAATCCAAGGTTTTACTGTACTAAATTCTAACTTGCTCTAACATGGAGGTCATAACTCTTTAGTTTCTTTTTTTTTAATATTATTTTTTATTGAAATTTGCAACATACATGAAAAGAAGCATGGAAGGTACATATGTGGCAAACGGTATACAAAGAAAAGAGTGGACGCCATGCACCAAATATTTTCTGCATATAACAATAACAATAAGAGAGAAAAAGAGAAGGGAAGGGAGGGGGGGGAGAGGGGTATAGGGGGGGGAAAGAGACGTTCTGACCATGTTGACATAAACAATGTTCTTAAACATTCATAAACATTAACCCAGTAATTAACAAGCCTTACAACTCAATACGGCCAAAGTAGCTGTAGCCCAAGGGCAAGGCCCGAGATACAAGAGCATTAGGGCAATATGTCAGGCGTTACGGTAAGGCATAATAGCCACTCCTCACATCTAACATCAGGCATATACAGAGAAAGAGAGATACGTGACGGTGAGGGGAAGGCGAGGAACATAAATGCCGCAGAAGCTCACACCCCCCCCAGCCCCACGCCCCCCTCAAGTATGGTTGTGTCAGTGGGGATATTGCCAATGGAGCCAGGCGGCCTAGAACTTTGAGTATGATAAGGAGTTGAGTGCCAAGGATTTTTCCATGATATAGTTGTCGTTTACAGTTTTGACCACCTCCGTGAAGCTAGGTATCTCAAGAGATCGCCAACGGCGCAAGATTAGCACCCTGGATGGCAAGAGAATGTGCAGAATCATTTGTCTGTAGCATACTGGGTACTCGTCTAGACCTATATTGAGTAATGCCAACTCCTTCTTTGGGGGTTTGAATATTCCCGTACATTCAGCTATGCTTTTGAACACCCGGTTCCAATAGCTAGTCAGGGATGGGCAGTCCCAAAGGATGTGAGCAAGAGTACCTCGATAGCCACAGTTCCTCCAACATAGGTGAGGGAGTGTAGGAAAGATTTTTGCTAATCGATCAGGTGTATAGTACCACCTGTTCGTAATTTTTAAAGTCATTTCCCAGTGTGCCGTGCAATGGGAGTAGCAATAGGTAGAAGAGAGAGCGTGTGACCACTGCTCCGGAGTAAATTGAAGGTCCAGGTCCCTCTCCCATTTTAGCATAGACTGAGATTTGGGCGAGTCTGGCGTGCTCATTAGGAGGTCGTAGAACAACGATATGCCCTTCTCGGTTTTTTTGGGAGAGTGGTAATGGGTCCAGGCTCGGAGGGGAATCCGTCCTGTAGAAAGGGGGTGTTGTTTAAGGAAACTATGAATACGTAGAATGCTGAGGAAGAGGGAAGGTGGAACCTGAAACCTACTCAGCAGAGACAGTGGGGGTATCAGAGCATCCCTGTCAAAGAAGTGGGAGAGATCCGAGATTCCCAACCTCTGCAACATGGAGATCTGGAGGGTAGGAAGGTGTGCTGCCAAAAGGCTCAAGGGTAGAGAGGAAGAATGGTGGGGAAAGTCTTCACACTGCCTCCCCCGGGTGGCCCCCAATCTACGCCAGGCCTACAAAGATACCCGGAGAGTCGGAGGAAGGTCCAGGAGGGACCAGGGGATCCAGAGGTCCCCCAGGAGAAGCAGCTGAAGGTCCTTGGTCGGCGACAGAAGACGTTCCATGGACGACCAGACGGAGTCTCCACTGGGAGAGAACCAGGCCCTCAACTGATCAAGTCTAGTGGACCAATAGTAGTTATGGAGGTCTGGCAACTTAACGCCACCCTGAACTCTAGGGAGCGATAGGATAGACGTGGAGACTCTGGCCCGCTTACCGCACCAAATGAACTCTCGCAGTCCCCGGGTCAGAGCATCCAGGTATCTCTTTGGGAAGGGAACAGGCAGGGCCCGAAACAAATAGAGTATCTGGGGTAGTACCATCATTTTGTACGCTGCCATCCTGCCACACCAGGACAGCTCGACTTTTGCAATATTAGTCAGAGTGTGGTGGAGTTTCTTAAGAAGGGGGTCAAGATTTGAGGGGACAAGTTTAGAAATACTAGGGGTGATTAGGAGCCCTAGGTAAGGGATACTGTCGTCAGTCCAGGGGTAAGGGTATAGAGACTTTAAGTGAGACACTACTTGTTGACCAATACCCATGTTGAGCGCCAGGGATTTTGAGGTGTTGACCTTATGATAGGAGATGGTCCCAAAAGACAGTAATATGCAATGCACCGCCGGGAGCAATTTGGCTGGGTTCGTCAAGATAACAATAATGCCATCCGCGAAGAGATTGACATTGTGCACGTCATCACCTAGGCGAAGTCCCTCCACCATACTGTCAAACCGAATGGCCTCTGCCAGAGGTTCAATCATCAAGTTAAAAATTGCCGGTGAGAGAGGGCAGCCCTGGCGGGTGCCATTGGTGATGGCGAACGGAGTCGAGGCAACGCCCGAGGCGAGGACCTGTGCTGAGGGACAGGAGTAGAGTGCCAACCGGGCAGAGAGTATCCCCCCGGAGAAACCAAAACTCTCCAGTGCCATCCGCATATAGAGCCAGTTTACCCTATCGAACGCCTTCTCCGCATCCAAAGTGAGGAGCAGAGAAGGCGTTCGAGTACTGCTTGCTAGGTGCACCAAGTTAATAATTCTCCTAGTGGCATCAGAGGTCTGCCTGCCTGGCATGAATCCCATCTGGTCATTGTGAATCAAGTGGGGAAGGATGGGCTGCAGACATGCAGCGAGGACTTTGGCGTACATCTTGATGTCACTATTTAGTAGGGAGATAGGCCTGTAGTTGGCAGGAAGACTGGGGTCCTTGCCTGGTTTGGGTATTGTAGTAATATAGGCACTAAGCATATCCTGAGGAAAGGCAGACCTCTGCGCCGCCAAGTTGAACACGTCAGCAAGGAATGGGCTCAGGGTTTCGTTGTGGATTTTATAGTACTCGTTACACAGTCCATCCGGTCCCGGGGATTTGCCTAGTGGTAGGGAGCGAATAACCTTGGAGACCTCTGCGCTTGAAAACGGAGAGGAGAGGGACTCAACTTGGGCTGCGGTCAGTGATGGTAGGGATAGTCTATCCAGGAAAAGGTTAATAGTCTCAGGGGTCGGTTGGATTGTGGAGGGATCTTGAGCCAGATTGTACAGCGAACCGTAGAAGGTGGCAAACTCGTTCGCAATGTCCTTAGGGTGGGAGAGCTTGGCCTGTGTCAGGTGGTGCGTCAAGTGGGAAATTCGCGCAGACACCCGCTTTTGTTTAACCCTAGCAGCTAGAAACTTACCCGCCCTATTAGCATGTGCATAATATCTAAGGTTGAGGGCCTTAAGGTGAGGGTCATACCGCTCCATCAAGTGGGATCGAAGGGATTCCCTCTTGTGGGTCAGGTCTGTGGCTACGGAAGGGGTGGGGTTACATTTGTGGACCGCCTACAGTTTCTGGATGTCGGCCAGCAGGGCGTTCAGTTTCCGGTTATAGGCCTTACGGGCCCTAGCTGTCTGTTGTATGCAAATCCCTCGCATAAAAGCCTTGTGCGCCCCCCAGAGTATCCACGGGTCTGATACCGAGGAAGAGTTAAACTCAAAGAATTTGTGCAATCTTTTTGCGACCTCTCTGCCAGTGGAGGGGTCTTGAAACACCTTGGCATCACACCGCCATATTGACGTCCGTTCCCTGGGACCGCTCTCCTCCACCACCATTTCCACAGCAGCATGGTCAGACCATGTTATGTTTCTGATGGATGAGGAGGAGACCTTTCCCAGGAGAGGGAGGTCAGTCAAGAACAGGTCAATACGAGAATACGAACGGTGTCTGGAGGAGTAGTGGGAGTAATCCTGTTCCGAACAGTGCTGACACCTCCAGACATCGTACAACAATTCCTTGTGCAACAAGGAGTGTAAGGAGAGTTGTCGGCCCCGGGCGGGCACCGAAGTGTCGAGCCCAGGGTCGACCACAGCATTGAAATCCCCAAACAATACCAGGTTACCATAAAGATTCATAGAGATTCGTTGGAGCAGTCTGCGGAGGAAGCGTAGTTGGTGACTGTTTGGGGCATACACAGCTACCAATGTCATGGGCATACCATTAAAGTCACCTTTGAGAATTAAGAATCGACCATCCGGATCACTGAAAGTCTCTTTCAGGGAGAAGGCCACCGTTGTCTTGATCGCTATCAATACTTCGCGTTTCTTCTCCGGGGCACTGGCGAAAAAAATGTTAGGGAAGCTCTTATGAGAGAATCTCGGTTGCTGGGAGGCCTTAAAGTGAGTCTCTTGGATGGACGCAATATCAGCTCGGCTGTTGTTCAGTTCAGTCCAGAGGGAGTACCTCTTGGCCGGGTGGTTCAGTCCATTCACATTTAAGGACAGGAATTTGATCGTCATGGTGGATCTGCAAGGTGGGTCCGAGAGTACTGGTTGATAGCAATAAGCAATAAACACGTAATGAGGTGGTCAGAGTTGAATGACAGTTCCTTGAGACAAAAAGGCACTTGACTGGTCAGCACGTCAGAACAAGAGGGAGAAAGGGTAGGTAGTGCAAAAGCGGCGCAGGGCGCCAAACAGGGTAAAAGTAACGTAAAAAAAAGTCCAAAAGCAAGCATCGCTTGCAACAGAGAACGAGGGGCCATGTGTGAAAATCACATCCTAGGCCTGGGACTGTGGTGAATGTTGCGATAAGACACGCTCACCGCCATTTGATCTCTGTCCAGAGTTGGACCTCTTTCGTGAGGCAATGTGCCAGTCTCCCATTACAGGCATAAGTGGTGGCTCCAGATTGTGAAGCATCCGCGAGGATCCCCCAGCGTCTCAGGAGGGCCATCCCTTCTTCAATAGTAGATATAGTAACCGTGGAGCCATTATGCGTAATACACAAATGTGCTGGATGCTTCCACTTGTGGGGGATGTGGTGGTTCCTGAGGGCCTTCGTGACAGTGGCTAAGTTTCTGCGTTTTTGTAGGGTGTGCCTGGACAGGTCCGGGAGTATTTGCACTTGGGGTATTCTCCAGGCATGACTTGGAGTTGCCTCGATGCCATGAGGATGCGGTCCTTTGCATGGAAAAAATGGACCCTGAGAAGCACATCTCGTGGTAGTTCCTTAGCAATGAACCCGGGCTTTGGGATCCTATGAATCCTGTCTATTGTTAAGTCAGATGCTGACAAGGAGGGCACTAGTGCAGTGAAGAGATTCTTAGCCATAGCCTCTAAGTTTTGGGGGGACACAGATTCAGGCACCCCCCTCAGCTTCAAGTTGTTTCGTCGTGACCTATCTTCAAGGTCTGCGACTTTATCCTTGAGCCAGGATATGTCTTCAGCATGAGCATTATGGGCTGCTACAAGAGTGTTGAGGGAGAGTGAGCACTTGTCCATGGACGTCTCAACAATGTCTAGCCTTTCCCCCAGTTGATGTACCTCCTGTCTTGTCTGGGTCATTCCCTGCACCATATCTGCATGCAGGGATGACCAGAGGGAGCGCATCATGTCCTTCAGGAGTGTGGCCGAGATAGGGTGATCCCCTACTGGGAAGGCTGCAAAGGGTCAGTGGCTGGAGGGGCCCGTGCTGCAGAGGGATGAGGGATCGCCATGCTGTCCATCTGCTCAGGAGTGGGGGGAGAAGAGCCTCTCCGTGGCTTCTGCTTGGCCGGGCTGCGTGATGAGGGTGAGGGTGGGGTGGAAGAGCCCGAAGAGTTCCCACTGTCAGGGTTAGCCACTTGCCTGAGTGGAGGTGAAGCGCCTCTCTGCCTTCCCACACCATGCTGCTGACGCTGTTGGTGCTGGCCGGCGCCATGTTGGGATAGGCCCGCCGCATTGGAGATGAGAAAGCCATCCATCCTGGGGTACTGGTGGGTCTTATTCTTCCCCTTAGCCATCGGGGGAGTCAGCGGGGTACCTTAGGAGACTTCTGGTGGTGAATGGGCCTATCGATCCGGTCGTTGAAGGCTGTAGTCCCGGGTGGCCGAGTGGAGCTCCGGAGCTATGCTGCCATCCGCTGCGCCGTACGCCACGCCCCCCCCCCCCCACTCTTTAGTTTCTGAAGAATTTCAGAACAGCTAAACTTTAAACTCTGGAAGACCTTGCAGTTGATTTCCACATATGAACAAGCTAGACTAAACAGGGCATCAAAAGGTAGAAAGAAGTGCCTGAAATCTTTGCTGTCTTTGGCTGGCCACATCAGAAATGCTCCTCATCATAAGCAACACATAGACAGATAGTTGTTAGGAAGCTTATGTGGCTGGTAAAAAAATGCTGACAGTTCTCTCATCAGCTGAAAAGCAATTTACTGAAGACATTTCTGATGGCATTATAAAACATCTTATCCCCTCTCTATTTCAATGGAGCAGAGCTTCCCAGAGATAAGAAGCATGCTTCAGGCCTGGACATCGTCTCCACTTCTGACACAGCAGTACAAACACTTAATATAATGTCAAGCCTGTCTAGGGTTCTGTTCAGAAACAATATTTTGTACGAATCGGCTTACAATGCAGACAGCGTAATTATACAGAAGACTGCACGTGAATCTTTTCTTTTCCAGAAACAGCAGGGCTAGTGACTAATGGAATGGTCTGTGCAGCTCTCAGTGTGATCTGCTAGATGCTGTTTGCTGAGAATTTCCAATAGGAAGCAACAGACCAATTTGATTTTTTCCTTAAGATTCCAAATGCAAAAGCTCTGTATAGAAATGCACTTTAAGACTTAAATAGGATTAAATTGCATCCATGAAAATGGGCATCATTATCATCAGCATGTTTTGACCCTGTCATTTACTATATACAGTATAATCATATCCTTTATGGCTGCCGCCTATCCATTCTCATTAATGGATCTTTCTGTCCAACTCATTCTTTTCTAACCTCATTAGTAATATTCAGCAAATACACAGTATGATTTTAGGTGCAGCATTTAAGAGTATAGATACAGCGCCCTTCTTCCTCCACCAGCAATCTTGCAATGTATATGTATTTGCATTTCTAACCTTAGCAGAGTCAGATAAATGGTAGCCTCATGATTGATGGTGCCAGAGTGGACCATGCTGCTGGTGAGTCTTAGGCATCTGGCTCACTTCTGTGTCAATCTCCTGGTCCCTTCACTAAGGATTCAACAGGCTGTGGTATCTCTTGAATACAGAGGAATCTCTAGAATACAGAGGAGAACAACATCATGGTCAGCAGAACAGTGAGCTGTTCCAGAACTGTGCTTGGTGTTTTTTGGCAATATAAGGAGTGAGGAGCACCTTAGTTGGCTGACTGCAATTGAGTGGTAATCCATCCCAAAAGGGATCTCTCTCCAAAGACCTTCTGTCTAAGCTTCCAGTAATAGGCTTTAAATTTCCCCCATTTGGTGGTGTGCACTGCGGTGAGGATTTGAAGCACATCACCACTGTGATTGTGGCTAGGCACACAATTAGACCACATTTATTCCATCCAGCACTATATTTGGTTGCTCTTTCATCATCTATGAACTTTTCATATCTTTTATTTACCTATTTATTCACATTTGAATTTTATGACTTTTTCAAATTACTTATTTATTGATGTATCTATTATATTTCTCTATATATGAATTTTGTATTTTATACTTATTTATTATTTTGGGTTGGATGTTATAGTATGTATATAGGTACTGAATTTTGGTGATTTAATTTTTGTATTATTGTGTGTAGATTCAGTGAGTGCTGATGTCATTTAGTGATATGATTTTTAGTGATTTTTTGTTCGGAACACTTTAATGCAGGATACTCCCCTTTTTTCAAATAAAAAAAATTGTTCTTTTTTTAATTGTGTATCTGAATTGGCTCATTCAACTTTGCTGCTTAACAACTGCTAAGATTAGATATGAGCCATATATACATTTTCATCACTGAATTAGTTGACCCAAAGACTAGCAGTAAAATAAAGTCAGATTCAATTTTCCATGTGCTATATAGTGTGAAATTGAGGGTTAAGTCATTCTCAAAGATAACTCAAAGCCCCTTGGTGACAAATAAGTGAAACTGCTACAATAGTTTAAAATGCGGAACACAGGTACACAGATAAGAAAATATTAAAAGAAGAGGCTTCTGATGGATTCAGTGGGGGCAGAAAAATTAATTACACAATCATATCAGTTATTATTACTAATATTATACTACATTTATATAGTGCCAACAGTTTGCTTAGCGCTTCACAAAACAGAGGGAGACTACAGTTACAATCAAATCCAATGCAAGAGGGATAAGTGCAATGCCGTGACAAGAGTCATCTAGAGACCAGGGCGAGCGTGCCGAACTACGCACCCCCCACCCAGATGTATGAGCATTATGCGTCAGTAAAACACCCCCCCACAAAAACACTGAGCACTAATGTGCATGCTTATACTCTAAGCATAAATTCCCCTATCATCCTAGTACCAATCCATCCCCCTGCTGAAATCTCCCTCTCAGCACAAACCTTTGCCCCCTTAAATCCCCCCCAGCTCAAATGCCCCCCCCCCAAAAAAAATTCACTCTTCCTAGCACAAATCCTCTACCCCTAAAATTTGCCATCCTAGTACACATCTCCCCCCCCCCCTCTTTACATCCCCCCTTGCCAGAAAAAATTCCCCCCAAATCCCCCCTCCTAGCACAAATCTTCTTCTCCCGATCCCTACACAAATCCATCAAAATCACCACTTTTGGCGACCCCTCAAATGAAATAAAGAATTGTGCAGCGCTAAATTAATATACATATAATAAATTATGCATATAAATGTGAAAATATAAAAATCAATATAAATCAATCAGTAAATCCATATTATTGTAAAAATACAAATGAATCAATCAGTGAGTCCATATTATTGTAGAACATGTGAAAGAAACTGGAAAACCAGATAAGAAGCCAGAATGTTATGATTCCAAAAATTGTCAGTGAGATAGAACCCAACACCACCAATGAAGGTAAATGCGCTCACCAGAACGTATGGACCCAGGTACCTTACAGTAAGTGGGTCAAACGGGCCATATGATCCTCAAGAGAGAATGAAATTCAGTTGTGAGGAATGTTCAATCAGTCTGTATCTGTGTACTCCTGGACAATGATGGCTTTAACCCACGGCAAGACACTGATATGGAAAAACAAGCCAGAGTAAATACATAGTGTAAAACTGCTTCACACAATTTATTTTAAATGGTTAAAAACACTTACAAGCAACCATCTTTAAGCATGTGGAGTTATTACAGGCATGAACAAATGACAATGACGCGTTTCGTCATATGTGACTTATTTATAGGGCTTCTTTTTCTTTTTAGAGGGCAGTTACTTCTGTCCTGTAATGTACTCCAAGAAAAAGTCTTAGATCATGGAATGTTAAAAGTAGTCCAAATTAGGGGTGGGCAACACGACAAATACATTTTATCAGGCCCAAGTAACAAACTCGTCACAGGAATGCTCTATAAAATTCATGGTGGAAAGAGATGACCAGCAAGCAGCTAGAACTCACAACATGAAAGGAGATTTTTTAATTCTCTTCAGGCCTTCAAGTGATACTTCCGGGTCCTCAAAGATGCAGAAAGTGATGCTAAAGCGATAATATCAATGCTGTTCCCTGGTAATTGTTCTGTGGGATTATTATTTGTTTGCTGATCTTTATCTATTCCAAATTATATCAGTCATATTCATTCTTTGATCTCCAAGTGCTTCTCTGGTGATCTGTGCTATGGTGTCATTTTCCACCGCTCAAGGTGGTTCCATGAATAGCAGCTGGAGAATACACAAATACACCTTATTGTGGATTTTTCCTACAACCCATGTCCCTGCAATATTTTGGACTTGTCTTAGTAGCACTCAGCGCCGGATTGGTTTGTGTTGTATAGAAATCAGAGAACAGCTTTGAAGTACCTTACAAAAGAAAATTACATCAAAAGTGGCCTGAACATGCACCTAGTAAAACTTAAATATCATGTGAAAAGAGGACCAGGTAGCAGACTTGCAAATCTGGAAAACAGATGCCTGATGCTGAAAAGCTCAAGAAGCACTAACAACTCTAGTTGAGTGTGCCTTTACAGGGAAGAGTGGAGCCCTATCCTTCAGACTGTAGGATTGGATGGTGGGTGGTCTAATACACCTGGGGGCCTCCTTGTAAAGGAAATATCCATATTCTGATAAGCTCCCTGCCCACTCACCCCCACAACCACAGCCAGGATTGTTGAGAAGAGGTCTTGTCCCCATCAACATTTGGACAAGGTGCTTTGGGGTGGGGGCCTCCCTGCCCAAAAGCAACACCCCTATGTTGAGGGCATGTGGCCTGGTATGGTTCAGGAGGAGGGCCACTCGCTTGACCCCCCCCCTTTCCTGGCCTGCCAGGCTGCATGCTCGGATAAGGGTCTGATATGGATTTTGGGGGGACCCTTACGTCATTTTTTTTGTTTCAGTGAAGGGTTCCCCTTAAAATCCATTCCAGACCCAAAAGTACCTAGTATAGATTGGAGGGAACCCCCATGTCATGTTTCTATTCCCGGCAATGGTATTGTATTGCTGGCAATTTATTTGTCTTTTTTTTTCCTTTATATATATATATGTCAGTTTTTCAGGTTCTATACACGGTAAAGATGGAAGCCTTTTCAGGCAGGCTAAGGGGACCCCCCAGGCTTTATAATATTTTTGCATTAATACATGTACCTGGGCCCCCATACCCTTTTTATGGCCAATAACTTGGATGTAATCCTTCAAAATGGGGACTTTTGATTTTTCAAGTTCGGGTCCCATAGACTTTAATAGGTTTCATGGCTCGGGTCCAAACTTTTTCCATGTTTTGGTGTTCTGGTGTGAACTGGCCCATCACTAGTGTCCCACTGTATGTAAAAGAGCAGCTGTATCTCCTCTCTAATCCTTCCTTTTCTTGCTCTTTTTATCAGCAACTAAGGGGAAGGTATGGAAAGCCTATGACCTTTGAGATATTTAACCATTTTAATAAAAAAGCTAGAGCCAAGACAATCCCAGAAGTTGTCCTGTGCCTGCACAGCAGCTGGAAGACCTTCTGTAAAAACCATAAGATACATACTTGCTTGCATGCACTATTTTAATGTGCAATTTCAGTGTCTGCATTAAAAAAAAAAAACAAGTTCTGCTTTAAATGTTTTATTATCCCCTCCACTAGATCAACTAACAGGCAATTCCCCATCTGAGATTCAGTGACTTTGCCATATATTGCAGTCACTAGTACTTACTCTAGGCCAGTGATGGCAAACCTTGGCACCCCAGATGTTTTGGAGCTACATTTCTCATAATGCTCAAGCATTCTATAGTGTGGAACAATGAAGAGAGATAACACCACTCAGGCTAGTCAAAGTACACAATTCAAGGTGGGTGCTGAACCTTGGCTCACCACCAGGAGAAGCATGAAAGAAGAAAATGGTCGCACACCACCACAGAATCAAATGAAGAAAAGTTCTTTATTACCATAGGTGGTACAAGGAACAGCAGGGTAGGACAGGACAATACTGTCCTACCCTGCTGTACCTTGTACCACTTATTGTAATAAATAACTTTTCTTCATTGGATTCCGTAGTGGTGTGCGACCATTTTCTTCTTTCACACTCTATAGTGTAGTTGAGCTTCATGGGAAATGTAGTTCCAAAACATCTGGTGTGCCAAGGTTCGCCATCACTGCTCTAGGCTATGGCACCCCTAAGAACAAAAAACAAAAAAAATAAATTCCCAAAAACCCCAACACATATACGTATGCTTTCAACACCCAGATTCTTGTAATGATCATCATAATGAAAACAACATTTTGGGGGAAATTTTACAAACAATTGAACGACAATACCAATAGCCCTCGTAATCCAATATTGGACGCTCACCCAGTAGAATGCATTGCCATCTACACAATAAACAAATATATACAGTATATAAATATAAAACAAACATTGAACAGATCTCCATTTTTCTAGGTAAATATATTTCAAAAGGTGCTATTGACATGAAATTTTCACCACATGTCGGTAACAACCCATGCAATCTATGTACACAAAGAAACCAAAACAAATAAGTTCAGAAATTAAGTTATGTGTGACCGACGTGTGGTGAAAATTTCATGTCAATTGCACCTTTAGAAACATATTTACCTAGAAAAATGGTGAAGTGTTCAATTTCTTAGTTTATCTGCTGTATATATTTACAATATCTTAAACAAGGAAACCGTGGTCTAGCACTGGAATAGTTACACTCTAGAAATACACATCACATTACAAGTGCTGCTAATTTTGTATTTATTTCCTTCATTGTTAGCTGTTCTTCGTATTTGTAGCTATTTAAGCAGTGGGAAATCAGCGGTTGGAGCAACAAAGAGTTAGAAGCAAAAGTATATCCGGCCTTTTCTTCCTAAGAACATAACAATAGCAAACTTGTGTTTGGCATTATTATAACACACTCATGATTTTCTGCGTAGCTAAGGTATAATTATTTAAATGTCATCCTTATTTAGAAAAAGCAGCAAAGTACACAAATGAACTATCAGCGAACCTCTGGGCTGTCACATTAGTATGTAGTAATAAGGAAAAGAAATGAGAATTGCTGAATGAAATTTAATTAATTTAGTGGCACATTTCACTTTTGTGACTCAAGTAAATTAAAGACTCACATGACCCATTCCTTTGTAAATTAACATCCTGCAGTTGCTGCTAAAATGACAGTTGAAACAGCTAGTATACATTGACAATTATAAAGTTCCCATGGCCATAAGGTGTATACATTGAATTCTGTTCAAAACATAATCAGCTACCTGTCAGACTACACAAGATGTATCCCTCTTCCTCTCCTCTCTGCTTCAGGGGATGCCAGATACCCGGTTCTATGCTACATGTTTGGTGGGAGTGCCTAAAGTTGCGTAGTACTTGGAACAAAATTTTTCACATGATATTTAAAGTTACCGGTCACAGGATTCCTAACACTGCCCTGGTGGCACTCCTACATTCAAAACCTCCTGGTATACCGAAACACACGCAAAAGCTGGTTCACTATATCTTTCTAGGTGTCAAACTATCCATTGCGGGTTCCTGGAAATCGCCTACAGTTTCCATCAGGAAAATTAGGAATAAGATCACCTGGATAATGACCCAGGAAAAGATGGTCAGCGTATTGTCCAACACGGTTCCCAGGTTTGAACTGATCTGGGTGCCCTGGGCGACATATGTGGGCATATCTCTGATTCCTGGAGTAACCTTGAATTAGTTTCTTCTGTTGTCAGCTCCTGGGGACTGGCTGTGCCCTTATTCCTCCTTTCCTATTCTCTCCCCTTTTTTCCTCCATTTCCTTCTTTTTTCTTTTTTTTTATACCTAGTCTCCTCTGCTTCCTAGCGATTTTCTAGGCCTCTTGGCCTCTTCTCTGAGTTTACGAGAGATAACAGATTTCAATACAGTTGCATTTGCGATGGGAGATGGCACCCTGCATTTTATCGGAATCTGGGTGGCATGTTAAGCTTTTTCCTAAGGAGTACTGTCCTACTTGGCACACTCATGTTTTCCTTCCGGGCAGTGAGCCGATTGGCAGATTTGCAGTGTTAGATCTTGCATTACCATTATTTGTTGTACTGTTTTCTACCATATATCCATGTTAAGAGCGAGGTTTTTGCTTATGATCCGCCACGCAGTCTGCTTCTATGTGCTCATGCTGATGTTTTCCTATTGATCACCCTGTACTGTTCTTATTGGACTGTCTCCTAGTCATGTTACTCTCTCAACAATGTTGTTGTATTCCAATGCTATGTTCACTTATTTCTTGAATAAATACTATTGAAAGTAAAAAAAAAAAAAACATAATCAGCACCATATATAAGACCAAATGTGTGGTACATTCACTAATGCAAACCCCATGAATGTGTATACACTATAAACACATTTGTAATAATGTCAAAAGAATTTCCAGGGTGAAGAAATGGACTAAAATAGAACCTAGACTGACAGTAGGTCAACAGATCTCCCCATGCACTGCTATAAAAAGATACTCTTTGACCCCTTCTAAATATTCACAGCTCCTTTAGATGTGAGGACCCTGGGGTCACTGCAGGCATTGACTCTGCTCTGTTAGCTATCTGTTAGCCATGTTGAGAGACACGTCTATGAGGCAGAGACTTTGATTGGCTGCCTCTGTCTAAGTAATCAGTCAGACAGAAGCTGTAAAAAATCTAGTGGGGCCCCAGTGCAGTGGAGAGGTATTTATTAAGAATGGGAGGTTGAACATTTTTTTATGGAAGTTGTGATGGGGCCAGTAGACCAAGAATCAGCTTTAGGTTCTATATACATAGTAACAAAGTGCAAACAATAAAATTGCAATGACTACCCATCTCTTAAAAAAATATTCAAAGACGGTAACTGCGAATAAACAAAAACGTATCTTTCCTGGTAATAATGCTGATGAACATTTCTTCATTGCAGTGATAAAAATCAAGGGTAAATTAAGAGTTGGCGTTCAGCTAGCCTATGGTCCCAAAGCAACATGCCTCTGCTTTGATTACCTCTAATTGCAAGAACTATTTCTTATTTTACTGCTCCTAAGTACTAACATGGTTTATAAGATTGTAAAGGGAATGTGAGTGGTGAGCCCTGCGCTGTCTGGGGAATGTGCTACTCAAGGGGGTAAAGGTGTTAATCTCAGATGCTGCAAGTACCAGAACTGGTAATGATACAGTGTAAAAATCATACAAGGGTGGGGGGTACTGCGCTTCTGGGATAATTGTGGGTGAACTGTGCTCAATTTGAAATGTCTGTCACTGTGAATGGGGTAAACTAGAACGTGTACAAGCGGTTTACACAGATAGGTACTACATACATTCAGTGAAAAATAATATGTTCTCCAAATCCATATAAGCAAATCATATCAAAGTGCTAAAATACTGACAAAGCAATCTAGATATAATAAAAGATAGATAAATATATAAGGAAATATAAATAACACCCCTTATAGTGCTGACAATGCAATAAGTGACAGGTAAAGTGCTTAAGTGCATACACTGATGTGTAAATAAATTATAAATAATTAGAGTGTCCTCTGTGCTCCACAGCAATGTATCAATATGGGTGAAAAACAGTCCAAAAAAATATATAAGTGTTCAAGTGGGGGGATTCCACAGGTGGTACTCCTTCACCTAACACCGTGCTCAAGGTGGTGGGGTGCTTCTCCTAAACCCCTCTAAGTGTGCTAACTGCTCACCTCAAGGTCTAAAGAAAAAGGCCTTAAACATTATCCAGGGGGCTCCTCTCCAATCCTGCTTCGTGTCTCACTAGGGCCTGATGTCTGGGCTGCTGCGGGTGGGCTGGCTCCCTAATCCCTCTCCAGGTTCCCAGCGGTCCCAATGGATCTCAAATTAAAGAGGCTCGAGATAGTGCAAGTATGTCATAGAAATAAGGTGCTTTATTTATATAAGATTAAAAAAACTCACATTTGTTAGGCGAGTAAAGCGCATATAGTATTATCGGAGTGGGATCGCAGTCCTCACTTCCACGTGTGTGCGTCAGGACCCCCTGAAGAAGCCACGTGATGCGGAAGTGGCGTAACGCGTAGGGACGCTCGGACCGGAAGTGACGCACACACGCGGAAGTGAGGACTGCGATCCCACTCCGATAATACTATATGCGCTTTACTCGCCTAACAAATGTGAGTTTTTTTAATCTTATATAAATAAAGCACCTTATTTCTATGACATACTTGCACTATCTCGAGCCTCTTTAATTTGAGATCCATTGGGACCGCTGGGAACCTGGAGAGGGATTAGGGAGCCAGCCCACCCGCAGCAGCCCAGACATCAGGCCCTAGTGGGACACGAAGCAGGATTGGAGAGGAGCCCCCTGGATAATGTTTAAGGCCTTTTTCTTTAGACCTTGAGGTGAGCAGTTAGCACACTTAGATGGGTTCAGGAGAAGCACCCCACCACCTTGAGCACGGTGTTAGGTGAAGGAGTACCACCTGTGGAATCCCCCCACTTAAACACTTATATATTTTTTTGGACTGTTTTTCACCCATATTGATGCATTGCTGTGGAGCACAGAGGACACTCTAATTATTTATAATTTATTTACACATCAGTGTATGCACTTAAGCACTTTACCTGTCACTTATTGCATTCTCAGCACTATAAGGGGTGTTATTTATATTTCCTTATATATTTATCTATCTTTTATTATATCTAGATTGCTTTGTCAGAATTTTAGCACTTTGATATGATTTGCTTATATGGATTTGGAGAACATATTATTTTTCACTGAATGTATGTAGTACCTATCTGTGTAAACCGCTTGTACACGTTCTAGTTTACCCCATTCACAGTGACAGACATTTCAAATTGAGCACAGTTCACCCACAATTATCCCAGAAGCGCAGTACCCCCCACCCTTGTATGGTTTATAAGATTGTGAAAGGGTGCACTTTTTTTGACTCTGCAAACTTTAAGTGTGTAAATAAACTTATGTGAGATAACTTATGGCAGCAAAAAAGGTATAGGCAATAAATATTTAGAGAAAAGCTGCCTCTTTGCATCTGCTGCCTCTAGACAAATTTTAGCGTGTCTAAAGGTAAATGTGTAAAAGAGATTAGCTGGATATAAATAATGTTAACAATACAGCAGAACTTTCATTTTAATATTAAACATTATCAGTTTGCTTTAATTTTAATATTAAAGTAAAACTAAAGTGTATATTTTTGAATGCAAACACTCTGAAGCTGTAAGACAATCATTTTGCATGTATGCATACTTGCAAGTGCTATCTTTCTCCATTATCCATTTTTCAGATATTATATACGCCATCTTTCCAAGTCTGTTCATCAGCAGTAGTAGAAGGTGCCAAAGGGATGATACCATCCATGGCCTGGGACAAGGGGTGGGCACTAGGGGAGGCTTCCCCAGGCTCAATGGGTTATTGCAGAGATGGGGCGCCCTGACCCAACCAACCCTAAGGTAAGGAGGGGGCACAATTTGGCATATTTGCCCTGGGCGATGGATGACCTTGTTCCGGCACTGATACCATCTGTGGGAAGTAATGTAATCCATTCCTTACAAAAAGTATTCTGTAGGAACAATGTTTCTATTCTTTACCAAGAGTTGGGCATGTAATAGAGCAGCTCAATCCCCTCCATAATCCGTCCTTTCTCCTGCTCTTTTGTCAGCAACTCATAGTTACATAGTTGATAAGGTTGAATAAAGACCACAGTCCATCCAGATCAACCTGTGTTGCTGTGTGTGTGCATGTAGAATTGTGTTCGCTAGGATGCATGTTTCAGAGACTTTTTTAAACTATCCATACTTTCTGCAGACACCACGGATTGTGGAAGAGAGTTCCACCACCTTACAGCCCTGACAAACCCCCCCCCCAACACAGCTTACGGTTAAACCACATCTCTTCCAGTCTCATCGTGTGACCTCGCTACTTGCTTTACAAAATACTGTAGATTTAAAAATGGAGGAGAATCACTGCACATCTCACCCACTTAGGCCTAAAATTTAAAGGGATAATGAAGTCTTGTTTTTTTGTTTAAAAATAACAAACATGTTATACTTACCTGCTCTGTGCAGTGGTTTGCTCAGAGCAGCCCAGACCCTCCCCTTCTAAGGTCCCTCGCCGGCACTCCTGGCCCCTCCCTCCTGCCGAGTGCCCCCACAGCAAACAGCTTGCTATGGGGGCACTCAAGCTGAGTCCCTGCTCTGTGTGTCTGTTCAGACATGGAGCCATGGCTTGGGCCCACCCCTGTCCCTCATTGGCTCACTGACTTTGATTGAAAGCAGCGGGAGCCAATGGAGCCCGCTGCTGTGGCTCAGCCACTCAGGAGGGAGAGTCCTGGACAGCCAAGGCTCTCATGCAACATCGCTGGATAAAGATGGGGCTCAGGTAAGTATTAGGGGGGCTGAGGGAGGCTGCTGCACACTGAAGGTTTTTTGCAGAAAGAAAATCTGCATTTATTATTTTTGTCCCGCAGGAGCCTGCGAAACATTGCACCGGCGATCAGTAGATGGAGACCCCTGCTCTGTGTACATTACATAATCATGAAACCTGTATTTTACATACTCCTGAAACGTGCACTCTGTATGTTACATACTACAGTTTGTGCTCTCTACATAGACTCAAGTTTTAAACCCTTTTCCCCTATTAATTCAGTTTTGCCACACCCATATTTTTCTGCAACAAGCTGTATGCACATCACATTTTCTCTCCTGGTTGCTGGGTTCTCTGTTGAGGGTGGCGAGCTAGCACCCAGGCAGCTAGGGATGTAACCAGCTGTATGGGGCCCCATGATTTGATGATGAGATTAGTCCTCCCACAAGGCTTTTGCCTCCCAGTAGAGTCAAAAAAATGTACAAACCCCAACTTATCCAATACACATGCTTCCCACACCAAGATCCCTACTATAATCACCATATCAAACACAATATTTTGAGGACAACTTTAGAATTGAATAGATAGTAGCAGGCAGTGCTGAAACAAGGTCATCCAGCACCCAAGGCAAAGATGCCAAACTGTGACCCCCCCCAACCCCCCCTATAATGTCACTAAATCTGTCTGCCTAGTAACAGAAGAAAGGCGCCCCCATCCTTACAGTATTGTCTATATTCCAATCGCACACATTCCTGGAGAACAAGACTCATCAAGGGTGGGTGCTGTAGCGAATACCAGCTGGATCCTGGAAACATCAAGAAAGTGTATAGATTTACCAGCACGCCTTGGATCTACAATCACCGTCCAAAGGCTTTTATTGCAGATAGAGATCACATCATAAAGACAAGTGCAATGTTTCAGAGTCGTGCAGGACCCCTTCACATGCCTGACAAAGGGGTCCTGCGCGACTCCGAAATGTTGCACTTGTCTTTATGATGTGATCTCTGCAATAAAAACCTTTGGACTTTGATTGTAGATCCATGGTGTGCTGGTGAATATATACACTTTCCCCATTATTACAGTAAACCATTGGGCCCAGGGGCAGCTACCCCTCCTGCCTGCCCCTTGTCCCAGCCCTGGTATCAGGATCCCTCACTTTTCAACACTTGGACACATCTCCACTACTTGTCCTTGCCATTTGTCCATTTACAAACACAATATTTGCATTATCATAAACTAAAGAAATGGTAGTCTTAAGCCTCGTACACACGCACAGATTGTTGGCCGACCGATCGGCCGTCTTTTGTCTAGTGTTGTTTGTTGGTTGAAATGTGCTCTAGACTTGCACTGGACTTTTGTTGGCCAACAAAAACCAACTTCAGAAGTGATGTCATGTTCTGGTTGACTTTCCGTGTGTTTTTTCTTCTCTGAGCATGCCCAGTCTAGCTCATCTGAATTTTGTCTGCTGAAATCTGTACTGACTGAGGAACATTCGGCCGTTCTGTTGTTGGCCAACAAAAATGTTATAGCATGCACACCAGATTTTTTTCGGCAGAAAAGTCGCAGTTGGTTGTCGGAAGCATCATACTAACAAGCCTACAATCGGCCGATCGGACGTTGGCCGACAATTTACGGCCAACAATCTGTGCGTGTGTACAGGGCTTAACACTGGAATAGTTGCACTCATCTGCAAATAAACATTATGTTATCATGGTCACAAGTATGGCTAATTCTCTATTTTCTTCTTTGTTAGCTGTTCCTTGTATTTGTAGCCATTTTAGCAGTGGGAAATTAGCCAGTGGAGAAAAAAGACCAAGAACAAAAGAAAACTTGTTTGTGTCATCACTATCATACAGTCTTGTGATTTTCCTGCGTAGCTAAGGTTTCTATTATTTAAATGTCATTCTTATTCGGGAAAACCAGCACACAAGTGAACTGTCAGTGAACCTCTGGACTGCCACATTAGTACATAGTAATAATTGATAGAAAAAAGGATGGCTGAATAAAATAATTTAGTTGCACATTTCACTTTTGGGTCATGAGTAAGTTAATGAGTCACACCACCCATGTCTTCATGATTACCATCCTGCAGTTACTGTAAAATGACAATTGTATTAGGTAGCATACACTGACAGTAACCATGGCCATAATGTGTGTGCACTGAATTCTGTTAAAGTTGAAAGCCGTCCACAAACAATTTTGGCCATTTCTCCAGTAAAAATAAATGAACACTAATAAAGTATGTCCAATGTGCAGCCACTGCTGTATCAGGCTGTACTCTTGCTTTCATTCCCCCTGTACATGACAGTAAGCACCAACCGTCTGGCATTGAAACTTAAAGTTTCGACTAGAGTACACAGATCACAGTAGATCACTCACTCTGCAGCTCATCCATTCCAACAACATATTGCATTCTTTCCAATGAATTTGAGGCTTTTGTGACTAGAGGAGGGAAGATTTTGGCATTAACCACTTGCCGAGCCCAAGGTGGCTCTCCTGTGCTTGATCACGTACATACTGTAGAACTTCTGGGTAGAGAGTAGGCCGCTTATGCTGTGATTAGTCACCGCAGATGCCGATCAGCTGGTACCAGCCAATGGATGATCGGCTAGGACAGGGATCCTCAAACTACGGCCCTCCAGCTGTTGCAGAACTACACATCCCATGAGGCATTGTAAAACCTTGAAATTCACAGACATGACTAGGCATGATGGGAATTGTAGTTCCTGAACAACTGGAGGGCCAAAGTTTGAAGACCGCTGGGCTAGGAGAACAGCAGAACAGAGCTCTGGCTATGTAGACAAGGCAGAGCTCTGTCCTCTCAGCGGGGATATGCTGGGTTTGTTTCCATACAAAGCATGGGATACAATCCAGCTTATCCCTTATTAAAAGCACCACATAGTAAACACAAAAACACTGGTTAGGCACAGATTTGATCCTTTTATCTCCCTAGATGTTTAACCCCTTTCCAGCCAGTGTCATTAGTACAGTATCAGTGCTTATTTTTAGCACTGATCATTGTATCAGTGTCACTGGTTCCCACAAAGTGTCAGCTAGTGTCAGATTGTCCATCGCAATATTGCAGTCCCACTATAAGTCTCTGATCTCTGCCATTACTAGTATTAAAAAAAATGTAAGTATATATACCATAGTTTGTAGCTTTTTCACAAACCAATCAATAGATGCTTATTGGGATTTTTTTTACCAACAATATGTAGTAGAATATTGGCCTAAATTGATGAAGAAATTCGATTTTTACATTTTTTTTATTGGATGTGTTTTATAACAGAAAGTAAAAAATATTGTTTTTTTGTTTTGTTTTTTTCAAAATTGTTAGTCTTTTTTTGTTTATAGCACAAAAAAAAAAAACAGTGGTGATCAAATACCCCCAAATGAAAGCTCTATTTGTGGGGAAAAATAGGCCATTTAATTTATGCACAGCGTTGCATAAACATGCAATTTTCATTTAAAGTAAAGCAGTGTACCTCCTCCAATAACAGAATGGCTTGTATTCATTATAAAGTATTCTCTATGGACAGGCTGCAGTGAGAGCGATCAACTGTGATCAACATACTCCAGCTGGAACATTAAGTTTTACTGCCACTGTACAGGGGGAAGGGAGAATGAAAGCAAGAGTACACAGCAGTGGCTGCAAATTGCACATATTATTTTTGTTAATGTATTTTAATAGTGCGAAATATAAAATGTAAGTACAAATGTGTGTTCCAATTGATACTGCTGACTCCATGAACATTATTACACTATGTACACAGTTCTAAATGCGTCAAAATAGTTTCCAGCATGAAAAAATGCACATAAAATGTTCCTAGACTGACATGAAGTGGGGACTCTGGAATCACTCGCTTCCACTTCTAGTCATGTTGAAGGACTAGATCTCTGTGAGGCACGGACACTGATTGGCTACCTCTTTCTGCAAAGATTAAGAAAAAAGCAGCTCTGCCACTTAAAGCGTAACTCCACTTTTGTTGAGAATAAAAACATTCCGCTCTGGGTGATCTCTGTACATGGCAGGGATTTTAACACACTTTTTTGCAGATTCCTACCTTTTGTAATTCTGAAGAAATCAATGTTTGTTCCTCTGTGCTGAGTAGGTCACATGGGAGTGGTTTCATAATTATCTATCAGCTGTGCAGCTGCAGGGCTCTAACAAGGAAAGCTGCGGGTTCTGCATCCCTTTAGAGGTGTTCCTACTGGGAGTATCTCACCAAAAATGACATTTTTATTGCAGGGGATGCCAGAAATCTGACTTGTATCTTAGACAGACTTCTGGGAAAATTGGTGAGCCAATAACACAAGCAGGAAATGATGTTTCTGGGGTGTGGTTATTACACATTCTGTGTACAGAACACCTCCAGGGAGCCATATTGCATTGCATTTCCAAAAAATTACAACAGCTACAGATTGAAATAGAAAAGTAATTTTAATAACATTCAATTACAATATGATTTGTGTCAGAATTGTATACGCTATATTGTTTTTGTTTCCCACAAAAGTGGAGTTACCCTTTAAACACATTTACAAATTTGTAAAAACTAAACTAAAACAAAACTAACTATTGTCTTTGATAACGCCCAAAGTAGGTGGGTGAAACGCGTCAACGCACTTCCGGGCAGCGGAGCATCACAACGTAATTTCCTGAAACCACCGTGGAACGCACGCCGGCAGCGTACGCGGAAGTGGAGTGACTTACAGTGATTGCAAACCAATGCTGATTACAACTTCATGTTTGTGAGTACTATTCTTTTACTTGTTACAATAAAACACCTACGGGCTTCACTATGTTTGGCTTCTTCCCCTTCTTTTAAACATACCGTTGGGGAGAAAGTGGAGAGGAGTCATTAGAAAGCTATTCTTAAGAGGCTGTGTTGGATCCATCCATCCGTCCAGGGGATACTATGTCTGCTTAAGGCTTGTGTTTATCCTTGATTTGGTGAGTACATCCCCATAGGGGGTTTTTCTTCCTGAGAGCACCTATGTGGATTACCTGAGCACCTTTCCAGCACTTTAGTTCCTCTGAAGGGAACCTTTTTTTGGACTGCACCTTAATTTATATTTTTTTAACCTTGCATATGGTTGCACAATGGACACATGATTGCACTTTGTTCATGCACTTTAATATGTACACATTTTGTATTTATTGATCACAATATGCACTTTATTGTGTATGTACCTCAATATTTTGATCACAGTATACACTGATGTATTTATTTATATATACCTGTTAGCGCTGCCTTTTTGATTGATTTTAACATTTACAAATTTACTGGGAACAACTGAAAAAATGCCTGTTGGTGCTGACTAGATGCTGGCTTGAAGCCGGACAACACCGGTTAGCGCTGGTTAACACTGGCCTGCTGCCTGTTAATGCTGAACTGTCTTCTGATCACCTCCTTGTGACTCAAAGGCCTTTTGAAGCTCCCTTTGGCACTCCTTGCTGAGGTAGCTACTTCATCACTGCTGCACTGCTGATCTTATCTTCAGGGCCTAGTTTCTGGCACCCCCTTTATAAGCCTTCTCTACTGGTTAGTAGGCATGTAACGATATTACCGGTATCGCGGTATCGCGGTGTTTTGCATGGCCCGATACCGTCGTGGTGGGTGCACGGTATGGCCGCCTTCTACTTCTATGTGTCTCGTCGGCTCGGCGGCTCCTGTCTGACTATGCTGTACACTACAGTGCTGCTTGCTTACTGGCCGAGCCGAGGCGAGCGGCTGCCAGTTGGTTAGAGCAGTGTGGGTGGGCGGGCTTGTGGGGCGGAGCCAGCGCATGAGAGCGCCGAGCGGCGGACTCAGTGGAGCAGAGCCAGCTTCCCTGAATCCCTGGCAGCCAGGCAGTGGTACCACGGCAAGACACAGACACCGGACCGCCGGTTAGTAATTAAATAATGTGAAAGAAATTAAAAAAAACAGTGCACACTGACGCCACTCAAGTCATCATTCATGACATGCATTGTACTAGTAGTTTTTAGAGTAAGCAGAACAGTGCTAAGAAGAGAAGAGGTATCAGGTGCCGTGCTAGTGGGGGAGTGGACAGGAGCATGAGGCCCAAAATGTGGTGTCTTCTAATCTTAGAGAGGAGTGACTGTAATGTACTGTATATATTTCAAAGTGATTTTTTATGTGTCTTACTGGCTTTACTTTCACATATTTGCAAACTTATTTCTTCAATGAAGAAATAAGTTTGCAAATATGTGAAAGCAAAGCCAGTAAGACACATAAAAAATCACTTTGAAATATCGCAATAAATATCGTACCGTGAGGTCAATATCGAAATTGTATCGTACCGTGGGATTTTGATATCGTTACATCCCTACTGGTTAGCTGGCTCTCGGATCCCTCTGACCTTCTGGAGTGATCCCCTGTCCTAGGCAGACCCCTGGGCAGTTTACAGTACTCATGACACTGCTTTCTTGGAAACCTCTGCCCAGCAGCTTCACTCCGTCCTCAGCACACTGGATCCCTCTCTGCAGCTCAGCTCAACCTTCTGTCCTCTAGGACGACTGCCCAGGACACTTTCCTCACGCTGGCAGGAGGAGAGACAACCGTCACCCTCCTCCTGGGACTCTGCTTCCCACCCAAGATGCTCTGTCATGTGTCTCCCTCAGACTTATACCCCCTTCCAGGATGCATTGTGACAGATTCTGCCCTCTGGGATAGATACAAGCCCTGGTGTGCTATTGGTCAGGTTTCCTCCACTGTCCAATAAGTGCCCTCATTGGACATAGTGGGGAGACTCCCCAAGTTCAACAGGCACACCTGGAAAACACATGACAGTCTAGCTGAACAATCAGGCCCCTCTGATAAGCAGACAGGACCTCCCTTATGGTTTTCCTAGCACCTACCTAGGAGGGCACTACATCAGTTAAGAAACTGGGTTACTGTAGTTAAAAGGAATGGTAGGGGCTCACAGAAAAGTAAGGCCAATCCTGTGTATAAGCACCCACACAAATTTGCCAAGTTGGGTGAAGAAATGTGAGTAGTAAACTCAGAGGTGGCAGCCCTAGATGTCACTACTTGCCATAACAGTTGGGGAGAGCACCCCATCGAATAGGTGTGGTAATGGTAATGCAGGAAGGCCTAGACATATGATGACAATTGGAGATTCTTTAACCAGGAGAACTGATAGAATAATATGCCACCTGGATTTATTCAGCTGAATGATTTGCAGCCTCCCTGGTGGCAAGGCTGGGTGTTTGGTAGACTGGGTAGAAGAACCTGGTGTAAGAGGGAATCATTTTGGTTTCTAGAGCACTGGGCTAATAGAGAGTGTGATGGTGCTGAAGCATTATGGGTGGAGTGGCATATGGCAGTGGGTACTTCAAAGGTAATTTTTGGAGTTTGTTACAGGCCCCCCAGTGTTAACCCCCAGTCTTAATAAAGGAGGTAAAGACTGGTGTAATGGTACTGCTGAAACAGTAAAAAGGGCTGAAATGTATAAACTTATTACAAAATAATTTTATGGTACAGTTTTTAGAATCTGCAAATACAAATGATGCTTTGTTGCACCTAGTAATACCAAACCATGCATAGCTTATTACTAATGTTCATAAAAGAATATCTGGGTAGCAGTGACCATATCATTTAATGTAAGCTGTAAGCACATACAGTACTGGAAATAAAAATAAACTTACGTTTTTTAAGAGAACACATTTTCCAAGGCTCCTCCCCAAAACGTAGACTGAAATATTGTTAGAAAATAACATAGAACAGAATTTGGAGTATTTCATATTTACTGTTTTTAACATGTTGCAAAATATATTACTATGGGCAATAAGTTTAACCGGTTTACGACCGCCCGCTGCAGATGCACTGAGGCAGGCAGCCTCTCCCAGGCAAATTGCCGTACATGTACAGTACTCGCTCGTTGGTGGCTCTGATTGCTGCCTGACACCCGCGATCATTCCCCACTGAGAGAGAAGGACGGTCGGCTGTTGTAACCACAGCTGACCATTCTTCTCCCTGGGATGATCATAGAGCCCATGTGATCCTGCTATATAGGATCACATGTCTCTATGCTCATTTCAGAAGCCACGCCCGCCACAGTTAGAATCACTCCCCTAGGCTCACATTTAACCCCTTGATCACCCACAGGGTTAACCCCTTCCCTGCCAATGGCATTATTACAGTAACAGTGCATATTTTTAGCACTGATTACTGTAGTAATGTCACTGGTACCCCCAAAAGTGTCTAAAATGTCAGTTAGGGGTCCAATCTTGTCGCCGCAATGTCGCAGTCCGCAAAAAAAATTGCAGATCGCCGCCATTACTAGTAAAAAAAAAAACAATAAAAATGACATAAATCTTTCCCATATTTAGTAAACGCAATAACATTTTCGCAAACCAATAAAAATACGCTTATTGCAATTTTGTTTACCAAAAATATGTAGCAGAAAACAAATTGGCCTAAAATGTTAAAAAAATGAGATTTTTTAATTTTTTTTTGAGAATTTTATATAACAAAATGTGAAAAATATTGTTATTTTTTCAAAATTGTCGCTATTTTTTTGTTTATAGCGCAAAAAATAAAAATTGCACAGGTGATCAAATACCACTAAAAGAAAGCTCTGTTTGTGGGAAGGAAAGGACGTTAATTTTGTTTGGGTACAGTATCGCACGACCGCACAATTGTCCGTTAAAGTCACACCGAATCGCAAAATAGGGCCTGGTCATTGAGCAGCCAAATCCTCCGGGGCTAAAAAGGTTAAGAGATAACTCAGAGTTTGTGACTGGGGACAAAGAGAAGCCACATTTATTTAAACCTTTTTCAACTCTGTGTATACAATGCAAAATGGGAAATCCATAATGGGGAGATACTAATATAGTCCCAGAAAATCCACAATGGCTCAAAATTGATATGGTCCAGAAACATTTGACAAAATAAAGGTGAATAAAGTACTTGGACCAGATGGCATCCACCGATGTGTTCTCAAAGTGTTGTGCTCTAAAATTTCAAAGCCATTGTTGGTAATTTTTAAGGCCCCCTTTAATGACTGTCTCAGAGCCACTATATTGGCGGAAGGCCTACTGTATATTTAAAAAAAAAGATCAAAATCTATAAAGTTACTACATACTGATTTGTTTAACTTCTAAATTCAGAGAGAAATTTTTAAAGTTTAATAAAAGACTGCATGGAAGAGTTTTTGCAATAAAACAATATTATACATAATAGCCCGAATGGATTCATGAAAGACCAAAGTTGTCAAACAAATCTGATTTCCTTTTAGGAGGAAATAAGCAAAAAACTTAGACAAAGGAGTGGCTGTGGATATAGTATACTTGGATTTTGTAAAAACGTTTGGCACAGTTCCATACAGACAGCTTATGGGTAAGTTAAAATCAATAGACTTAAAAAATTCAGTTTGTAAATGGATGGAAAACTTGCTAAAATACCGTATTCAGAGAGTATTGATTAACGATTCTTACTCTGAATGGTCCAAGGTTATTTGTTGTGTTCCTTGGAGGTTCAGCATTGGGACCCTTACTTTTTAATCCGTTTATTAAAAGATATAAAGTTTTAGAATAAAAGTACCATTTATGTATTTACAAAAGACACCAAGCTATGTACTGGAATAACATCTTTACAGCATGTCTCTAACTTAGAAGCTGACCTAAATGCACTATTTGTTTGAAAAACTATGTGGAAAATGAGGTTTAATGTTAAATGTAAAGTTATGCACTTGGGGACTAAAAACATGCATGCATCATACAGTGCATCCAGAAAGTATTCACAGCGCTTAACTTTTTCCACATTTTGTTATGTTACAGACTTATTCCAAAATTGATTAATTTCATTATTTTCTTCAAAATTCTACAAACAATACCCCATAATGACAATGTGAAAAAACTTTATATAAAATCTTTGCAAATGTATTAAAAATAAAAAAACAAAAATTATACATGTACATACAGTAAGTATTCACAGCCTTTGCTCAATCCCTTGTTGAAGCACCTTTGGCACCAATTACAGCCTCAAGTCTGTTTAAGAATAATGCTACAAGCTTGGCACACCTATTTTTGCGCAGTTTCTTCCATTCTTCTATGCAGGACCTCTCAAGCTCCACCAGGTTGGATGGGGAGCATCGGTGCACAGCCATTTTTTGATCTCTCCAGAAATAATCAACCAGGTTCAAGTCTGGGCTCTGGCTGAGCCACTTAGGGAAATTCACAGAGTTGTCCAGTAGCCACTCCTTTATTATCTTGGTTGAGTGCTTAGGGTTGTTGCTCTGTTGAAAGATGAACCTTCGCCCCAATCCGAGGTCCAGAGCGTTCTGGAGCAGGTTGTCATCAAGAATGTCTCTGTACATTGCTGCATTCATCTTTCCCTCAATCTTGACTAGTCTCCCATTTCCTAGTGCTGAAAAGCATCCCCACAGCATGATGCTGCCACCACCATGCTTCACTGTAGGGATGGCATTAGCCAGGTGATGAGTGGTGCCTCGTTTCCTCCAGTCATGACGCTTGACATTCAGGCAAAAGAGTTCAATCGCTGTTTCATCAGACCAGAGAATTTTGTTTCTCATGGTCTGAGAGTCCTTCAGATGCCTTTTGGCAAACTCCAAGAGGTCTCTTATGTGCCTTTTACTGAGGAGTGGCTTTCGTCTGGTCACTCTACCATACAGGCCTGATTGGGGGAGTAATTACGAGATGGTTATTCTTCTGGGAGGTTCTCCTCTCTCCACAGAAAAAGGCTGGATCTCTGTCAGAGAGACATTCAGGTTCTTGGTCACCTGCCCTGACTAAGGCCCTACTCCCCCGATCAGTCAGTTTGGGCGACCGGCCCGCTTTAGGAAAAGCCTGGTGGTTCCAAACTTCTTCCATTTATGGATGATGGAGGCCACTGTGCTCATTGGGACCTTCAATGCTAAAGATGTTTTTTTATACCCTTCCCCAGATTTGTGCCTCGCAACAATGCTGTCTCAGAGGTCTACAGACAATTCCTTGGACTTAATGGCTTGATTTGTGCTCTGACATGCACTGTTAACTGTGGGACCTTTATATAGACAGGTGGGTGCCTTTTCAAATCATGTCCAATCAACTGAATTTACTGCAGGTGGACTCCAATCAAGTTGTAGAAACATCTTAAGAATGATCAGTGGAAACAGAATGCACCTGAGCTCAATTTAGAGTTTCATGGCAAATGCTGTGAATATTTATGTACATGTGATTTTTTCCTTTTTTATTTTTAATAAATTTGCAAATATTTCAAACAAACTTCTTTCACATTGTCATTATGGGGAATTGTTTATAGAATTTTGAGGGAAAAAAAGAATTGAATCAATTTTGGAATAAGGCTGTAACATAACAAAATATGTAAAAAGTGAAGCGATGTGAATACTTTATGGATGCTCTTCTGTGCGAAATCACGTACAGGTACGTGATCTCGTGCTTCTGGGTCTTCAGCACACACGCGCGCCACTGGCGACCAGCTCCCACTATGATTGGACACAGCCGGAGCCAATAAGTGGGTCTGGTGGACTTGAGGTCCACCAGGACCGGACGATCGTTCCAGAGAGAGGCAGAACGATGGTCTTCCTATGTAAACACGGCAGATCGCTATTCTGTGACAAGGGAAGATAGAGATCCTGCATTTCTGCTAAGCAGAAACACGGATCTCTGTCTTCCCACAATTAAAGCACCCCCCACATAGTTATAAAGCACTCCCTAGGGACACATTTAACCCTTTGATTGCCCCTGATGTTAACCCCTTCCCTGCTAGTGTCATTAGTACAGTGATAATGCATATTTTTTAGCATTGATCACTGTATTGGTGTCACTGGTCTCCAAAAAATGTGTCACTTTGTGTCCAATTTGACTGACGCATTTTCAAAGTCCTGCTATAAGTCGCTGATCACCGCCATTACTAGTAAAAAAATAAATAAAAATTCCATAAACATATTCCATAGTCTGCAGACGCTATAACTTTTGCGCAAACTAATCAATATACGCCTATTGTTTTTTTTCTCACCAAAAACATGTAGCAGAATACATATTTACCTAAATTGATGAAGGATTTAGATTTTTTTTACATTTTTTTAATTAGAAGTGTTTTATAGCAGAAAGTAAAAAACATTGTTTTTTTTTTTTTTTTTCAAAATTGCCGGTCTTTTTTAGTTTATAGCGCAAAAAAAAAAAATGCAGAGGTGATCAAATACCACCAAAAGAAAGCTCTATTTGCGGGGGGGGGAAAAGACATTCATTTTATTTGGGTACAGTGTAGCAGGACGGTGAAATTGTCAGTTAAAGTAACGCAGTTCCATATCGCAAAAAATGACCTGGTCATGAAGGGGTGTAAACCTTCCGGAGCTGATGTGGTTAAGGGGGGATATGATCACCATGTACAAAAGTAGCCCATGTAATAAACCCGGTGTGAAGTTGTTTACTTGAAGGTCATTACAAAGGACAAGAGAGCACTCTTAAAGGGGTTGTAAAGTCAGAAGGTTTTTTTTCTCTTAATGCATTATATGTATTAAGATAAAAAAAAACCCTCTGTGTAGGCACATTCACAGAGAACTCCAAGATGGCCACTTAGCCTTGGAACTCCGCACCACTCTGATCCTCTAAGCCTCGCCACAGCTTTCAGAGCACTCATTCCTGACCCGCTCCACCAGAAATTGACCTGGGAATACCCAGGGAATAATCTGATGTCTGGAGGCTCTGCCAGGAGAAATCTGTTCAGTCAGCTGGATCACATCCCGCAGCAGGCTGGCCTATCGAAGATGGCGGCTGCTACCACACAAGGCACAGACGGTGATACAGAGGATTCCATTGCTGACAAAGATGCCTCTAGCCCTGCAATGACTCCTATAATACATGTCACAGTGAGTAATCAAATCCAGGAATGAACAAGGTGTACGTTGCTCCAGGTGAAAAAGATCGACCCTTCAAGAACTAGGTGCAGGTCCAGTCCGCGGTCTGAGCAAGTCCAAAGTACAAAAGCTCCAGCATGTGAAGGATAAAATATATATCTTTATTGCTTACATAAATCGGATGTAACAAAGCAGATGAGCCACAGACAGTTGACGCGTTTCACAAATGAAAATAACAGTGTTTCGCAAATAACACTGTGGGCAGCCCACAAAGAAGTGCTGAGAGGGAAACTCATTCAAATTTCCTCCCAACTGAAACGTGAATGCAGAGCTGAAATCCAGAAACTGAATGAGGAATTCTTTGAAATTAGCAAATGTCACAAAAGTAACCATACCCCTACTACCCTGCCTCAGCTAGATTCTGCCAGGATGAAATTAAATCTAGCCCTAACTACAGCAGCAGAAAAGCACATTAGATGGACTGGTGCTAAATTCTACTCACAGAAGGACAAGATAGGTTCTAAAATGACAAACAAACTATGCTCTTGACCGCGTACCTAATCCTTTCCCAAAATTTGCACTTCAACAAGGGACTTGACCCAAAACCCTATCCGTATCATGGAAACCCTTCAAACTTTCTATTCTAGCTTGTATGACTTGCAATCCTCTCCTGCCCCACATAAATTGGAGACTTTCCTTAGGGATCTTCCCCTACCCAAAATCATACTGTCCCATAGGGAATTCCTCGATAAATCTTTCACACCAGAGGAGATATTGGAGGCCATTAAATCTCTCAGACCAGGCTCTGCGGTCGCATATTATAAGAAATTTGGCCCCTCCTTATCCCCCTATATGCCTCGATTTTTTAACTTGCTTCGAGATGGAAACCCCCTGGACAGTGATTTAAACTCTGCATATATCTCCATTATTCCCAAACCAGAGAAAGATGTAAGTGATGTTAGTAACTATCACTTATTAATAACAACCTTAAACTTATGATGATAATTCTTGCATCAAGACTGTCGAGTTTTAATGCTAAATATATTCACAAGGACCAGGTGGGTTTCATCCCTGGGAGGCAGGGCCCAGACCAAGTTAGGAGAGCCATAGATACAATTTTGTTGCTACACTCTCACTGGGATGGGGGCGCCCCACAGGAAGGCTTTCTTTTGTTCATTGACCTCCGGAAAGCCGTTGATTCAGTCTCTTGGCACTACCTATTTGAAACACTAGGAAGATGGGGTTTCAGCTCTAAGTTCTTGGGAATAGTTGAGTCTCTTTACTCGGTTCCAAAAGCACAGATCCATTTGATGGGCCATTATTCTAATCCTTTTGACATCAAAAAAGCGACCAGACAGGGCTGTCCCTTATCTCCTTTAATTTTCGCAATAGCTGTTGAAGCCTTGGCAATCACCATTAGATCACACCCTGATATTAAGGGAGTCCCTTGTGAAACGTAAAGGCAAGTTGTTCGTGGATGACCTACTGCTCTTTATCACATCCCCCCTGATCTCTACCCCTAATGTATTTCTTTTTTTTTTTTTTTAAAACATTTTATTGAGGTAAAATGGTATGACATAACAAGTGAACATCCTTTTTAAGCAATACATAGTGCATCAAAAAGAAAAGCTAGTTAAACAGCAACAGTATGCACCGTGAATAAGGTTGAGTAAACAGACCTCGTCATAATCATACAGTGAAGTACAGGAATGTACAAGATCAGCACAAGTCAGGCAATGTAGACCGGTCAGTAAAGTGAGGACAATCTTGGTCCCCATACTCTTGGTGCCGGGCCATGGGGATAACACATAAACAAAAACAACAACAGAAGAAAAACCCATGGCGACCTCCACCATGACTGGGCGTGCGACGGATAAGGCTGCTCCAAGGGCAGTGGTGGTTGCCCCCACGTGTCCGGACACCCCCAAGGGGGAACATGCTGTATCCGGGCATAGGGGGCACCCATCAAAAGCGTATATGCCGTCTCGGGGTGGGTAATTCCGAAGAAACCCACATAAGGGGCCAGTGGAGGTGAGTGTTCCGGCCCGTGGGCGGAGTCGGGTCTGCGGCTTGGGGGGAGCAGAGGAGCATCCGGGTGTGGGGGGGGGGGGGAGAGGAAGGAGTGGGTAGGAGGGTCGAGGGAAAGACATGAGGAGAGGACGTTAGACAGGAAGAAAGAGAGTAAAGGGAGAATAAGGAGAGAAATAAACAGATGGGGGGCATGAGGCCCGTGGTATTCGTGAGAGGGACTCGATCAACTAAGTGTAATCAGTGGCCGACGGGAGAAGATGTCCGAAGCATCCCACGTCCGGTAGAATTTAGCTAGCATCTAGGATGTAGTGGTCAGTCTCTGGAATTCAGGAAGAGTTGTAAAGTGTGTCCAGGAAGCCCAGGTCGTGTGAAATTTGTGGTGGGTATCCTTAGCCTGCGCAATAGTGTCTTCCATTTCTGCTACCCTCTGAACCCTCTTCAGCCATTCCGCAACTGTGGGGGGGGAAGTAGAGCGCCAATGACAGGGCACGCACATCCTAGCTGCATTGATGAGGTGTAGTGTGAGGGACTTTTTGTAACTGGAATAGGGTATGGACATGTGATGGAGCAAGTATTGTGCCGGAGTAAAGTCGGGAGTGTAGGTGGTGATTCGGGGAATCAGAGAGTGTACCTCTCTCCAGAACGGCTGGACGACAGGGCAATCCCACCAGACATGCAAAAGAGAGCCCGGGTGTAGGCCGCATCTCCAACATGTGGGAGAGTTAGCTGCTGAGAACTTGTGCAATAATTCAGGAGTTCTGTACCACTTAGCATAGAGTTTGTAGCCAGTTTCTTGGGCAAGAACATTCAGAGAACCCTTGTGCATGTGGCAATAGATTCTCGTCCAGTCGTCCTCAGAGAAGTCTTTGCCAAGGTCTCTCCCCCATCTGGACCTAAGTGCCTCAGTGTGTGCGTGGGCAGCCGGAAAAAGCATGGTGTATAGTATGGATATCAGATGACGGTGTGGCCCCGGCGCCTCACAGAGCCGTTCGAAGGAGGTAAGGGAGCGGGTCCAATCCGCCACCGATTGTGCGCTGTGTAGGAAGTGTCTAACCTGTAAAAAACTGTAGAACGGGATGTCAACAGACGGGTATTTGAGGCGAAGGGCTTGATGTGTAAGAGGGCGAGAGTCGACAAAAAAGTGACGCGCTTGAAAGGGCATGTCTCCGGTGGGCCCTGTGGGTGGGACGAAAGGGAGATCAGGAGTGAATTCCGGGGTTGCACTCAGGGGTAGTAGTGGGCTAAGTTTCGGAGAAAGATCCAATTTGCGGCGTATCGTATGGAAAAGGCGCAGGGTTGCACCCGTAACGGGGTGAGCCAGAATTGAGCGTGGAATCTTGGCCGGCGTCACCCACGGGAGATGATGCGCGGGGATGGTAGATACCGCAGACTCCAAGGATACCCAGTCCTTAGAGCCAGCATGAGCGTGCCAATCAATTATCCGGGTAAGGTGACAGGCCCAGTGATATTTCAGCAGATGCGGCATGCCAACCCCCCCTTCCGCTTTGGAGCGAGTGAGCGTGTCCCACCGTATTCTCGACCTTTGGGACCGCCATACAAAGTCTGAACAGATATGCTGGTAGGATTTAAAGAAGGCCGGAGGAACATGGATGGGGAGGGCATGTAGAATGTATAGTAGACGGGGAAGAATATTCATCTTCACTATTGCGACCCTGCCAAACCAAGAGAAGGGTCCCTTAGACCATAATTGTAGGTCTGATTTAACAGATTGTAGAATTGTCAAGTGGTTCCTGGTGTATAAGTCCGAAAGTTTGCTCGGTAGCTGGACCCCAAGATATGTGATGGCGTGGGGATCCCAATGAAAGGGGAAATTGGTTTGGCAGAGTCGCAAGAGCGAAGCAGGAAGGGAAATGTTGAGGGCGCGAGATTTGGAGTAGTTGATTTTGAGATTAGAAAGAGCCTGAAAGGATGTAAGGGCCGAAAGAAGATTAGGGACGGAAGTCAAGGGGTCAGTAAGGAAGAGGAGAATGTCATCCGCGTAAGCAGCTAGTTTGTACGTTTTATCCTTTATGGAGACGCCCTTAATATTCGGGTCGTCGTGGATTTGGCGGAGAAGGGGTTCTAAGGTGAGGATAAAGATCAGGGGGGATAAGGGGCAGCCCTGTCTCGTACCGTTTGACACGGAGAAGGCGTCCGAGAGAGCGCCATTGACCCGGACCCGCGCCGACGGGGTGGAGTACAGAACAGCGACAAACCGCAAGAACTGGTCCGTTAGGCCAAGGGCCCTGAGTGTCTCAGTCATGTAATCCCAGGCCACCCTGTCGAACGCCTTCTCCGCATCGAGGGACAGGAAGAAACCGGGAGAGTTGGACGTGGATAGCCAATGGTGGAGGTGAAGGGCTTTGGTAGTGTTATCCCTCGCCTCTCGGCCGGGGACGAAACCGACTTGGTTAAGGGAAATCACATCAGGAATAGAGGGGAGGAGGCGATTAGCTAACACTTTGGCGTATGTTTTGATGTCCACATTAAGGAGCGATATGGGCCGGTAGTTAGGGACTAGGGAGGCATCTTTACCTGGTTTCGGTATGACCGCGATATGTGCCTCCAAGAAGTCTGTAGGAAGGGAGTCAGCGTCCGGGAAGGCGTTAAAAGCGTTCTCCATGTGTGGCAGCAGCAGATCCGAGAAGGCCTTGTAGTAGCACACTGGAAGGCCATCCGGGCCCGGGGCTTTGCCCGGTTTAGATTGCTTCAGAGCCGCCAAGATTTCCGTCGAAGTGATGGGCGCGTCTAGCACAGAGAGAGTGGCGTCCGGCAGGGGGGAAGGAGAGTATCGTTCCAGAAATTGTCTAATGGCCTGGAGTCTGGAGCACTGGGACTCCTGAGAGTCCGATCGCGTCAAATTGTACAGATGGGAGTAATAGCTAACAAATTGGGCTGCTATGTCAGGGGTTGAGTTCAGCGTTTTACCCGCCTGGTCAACTATGGAGTGGATGGTGTTGGCAGCCCGCTTTTCCCGGAGTGCCCTGGCCAAGAGCCGTCCCGATTTGTTAGCATGTTCATAAAACAGACCCCGGGATAGGGCGAATTTGCGGCGAACAGACCTCCCAAGAGTCTCCAGTAGCTCCTGACGAGCCAGGGTAAGTTCTGTTAGGGTACTTGACGCTAGGGAGCGTTTGTGGGCGCGTTCCAGAGTACCAATTTTCAGCAGTAGAGATTCAATTTGAGCCGAGTGTGCTTTCCTGCGTTTTGAGGCGAGCGCTATAAATTCCCCGCGGATCACGCATTTATGAGCTGCCCAAAGCGTGATGGGGGTAATATCCGGGGATTGGTTTTCGACGAAGTAATGCTGAAGGCGTTCTGTAAGCGCAGAAACACACGTCGTATCGGAGAGAATGGAACTATCCATTCTCCACGCCCGCGAGGCTTGTGACTGAGTGGGGAAAGAGAAAGTGATACTGATGGGATTATGGTCCGAAAGAAACATCGGGTCAATGGAGGCAGAGTGGAGGGTCGGCAAGAGATCTTGGGAGACAAAGAGGTAGTCAATACGAGAGTAACGATCGTGAGGGGACGAGTAGAAGGTGAAGTCTTTAGTGGTTGGGTGCAGGGTACGCCACGAATCGTGCAGGAGAAAGGACGTCAGGAGAGTTTTAATCGTGCTCAAGGCGGCATATGGCAAGGAGGATGAACCCGCCGAAGTATCTACAAGAGGGGACAGGGCAACATTGAAATCCCCCCCCAAAATGAGCTGACCAGAACAGAAATCCGACAGGCGCTGGAAGGTAGATCTAAAAAAGGTGACTAAGTGTTTGTTGGGGGCGTAGATGTTGGCAAGAGTACACGGGCGGCCGTTCAGCTGTCCCTTAAGGAAGATGAACCGACCCTGGTCATCAGCCAGAGATTCTGTGACTTTGAATGGACAGTGCTTGGATAGAAGTATAGTCACCCCTTTGGATTTGGAGTCCGCCGAATTGGCATGATATGCCTCAGGGTAGTGTGGAGACGGGACTTTTTGGATGCTGTCAGACCTATAGTGGGTTTCCTGTAGATACCCCTAATGTATTTCAACTGCTCCAAGACTTTGGGTCAATCTCTGGCTTAAAAGTAAATGTCTCCAAGCCCGTAGCACTAAACATCTTGATCCTCTGCAGCTAGTAGACCGGTTGAGGCACCATTTCCCCTTCTCCTGGTCCTCTGACTCTATTTCCTATTTGGTAATTATTCTACCCCACAACATTGACAACTTTTCTCTGTTAATTAACCCCCCATGTTCCAGAAACTAGAGGAGGATTTAAGAACAATGGGCAAAATGTGATCTATCCTGGTTTGGAAGGATCAACTCTATCAACATGACTACTGTACCTTTTCAGGTCCCTCCACATCCCGAAAGAGAAAACACTACTTCTCAAATGTCAAATGAAAATCATCTGCTTCGTCTGGGGAGGAAGGGTTACCGTTGCCCGAAAGAAGTCCTCTACCGACTAAAAAATCAAGGGGGATTGGGCCTACTCAGTTTATAATGGTACTATCAGGCTGCGCAATTAGCACAGTATACTCTTGGGGTCTCAAACCTGATTGGATTGCTATGGAAATACAGGCAGTTCCCCTGCACAATATAGACTTTCTGCTCTGGAGTTCTCCTCAACGGAGACCCACAGTCCTCGCCCCCACCCTCTTTCAATCCCTGGCATAGTGTGATGCTCAAAATAAACAAGCTTCTTTAATCTCTAGCACCAAACCACTCTCTCACTTGTTTAATAACCCTTCCTTTTCCCTGGGTTTGAATATACAAGCCTTTCATTGGTGGCTCAACAAAGGTCTCTTCAGATAAGGACACTTTTTTAACTCAATGCGTCCCATTTCTCTCGGATACTGTGTGAGTAAACTCGAAATGCCTCCCATTGAGAAATTTAAACTGTCCCAGATTTCACACTTCTTACACTCTTTCTGGCTAAACAAACCTGACCCCTTCAAACTTACAACCTATGATCAATTGTGTTCCAAACTTATGGATCTGAGGGGAGGCATCTCTACTATCTATTTTTCCCTGGCTGACAAGGCAGATAAACCACCCTATGCTCAGTTCTGGGAATTGGTTTTGGATATACAGTGGGGCCCGGGCGAGTGGTTCCAGTCACTCCAATGCTCTTACAAAGGTATCCTAAACATATCTCTTATAGAAGCGAATGTTAAAATCTCACTAGATGGTATTATGTCCTCATCAGATTAGCCAGGATCTTGTGCTTCAGAGGGTGTAATCTAGTTGGCTCCATGTTTCACACATGTTGGTCTTGCCCCCATATTAGAGTTTATTGGAACAAATATCTCCACCTAATATGGAAAGTAACTGGGGTTGTTGTTCCTCAGGATCTATCTATAGCCCTCTTGAACCACAGAGTAGACAAACCCCTAAACATACAGTACTTATACCTTGCTCTTCTTCATGTTTTTGGGAGCTAAAATTGTGATAGGCGGAGCCTGGAAGAAGCCCTCGGTCTCAATATTAGCAACAAAACGGAAGGTCTCCTGGATCATGTCCGAGGAACAACTTGTTGCTAAACTTCAAGATAGAGTGAGAAAGTTTGAAGCAGTCTGGGAACCTTGGACCCTTTATGTTGGAGCTCCCTTGTACCCGGGCATGGTATTCCACCAAAAGGATCCTCCCAGCAGACCTACCCCCCCCCCCCCCTTGCTCATTGACTTTTCTTTCTCTAAAAGCCACTTGGCTTCTCCCCCCTTTCATCTCTCTCTTAACTTTTCATCTATTATTTATCCCTAATTGCGAAATCCTTTTTCCACTTCTAATGTTACTATATGGAGTGCCCTGAAGGTTGAATACTTTTTCTTCCTCTCACTCTCTTATATTTTTATAGCCAAGCACAATGTTTTTTTTTTTTTGGACACTAGAGTGGATCTTTGATTCCTCTTATCACTCTCTATGGGGGACGGGGGCTGGAGGGGGAGGGCTTCCAGGTCTCTAGATGCCTGTGATGGGGTCTCCACATCCACAGTTTGATCCCATGGGGTTGGCATGTCTGTTCCCCACTGGGTTGGAGGGGCCCTGGCGATGCTTTCTTCCTCAACCCAGGATCCCCCCGGGGCTTTCTATGACTAGAAGCTTAGAGGGTGTAGGAAGTAGAGATGTATAGAACTGTTCGCCCGAGAACAGTTCCCGGCGAACTTTGCATGTTTGTGTTCGCCGCTGCGGGCGAACATATGCGATGTTCGGTCCGCCCCCCATAATACATCATTGAGGCAAACTTTGACCCTGAACTTTACAGCCAGCAGGCACATTTCCAGCCAATCAGCATACCTCCCTCCCACACCCTCCCACCTCCTATAAATAAGCAAGGGCAGCATCCATCTTAGATCATTCTGAAGCAGTGTGTGTAGTGAGAGTAGGGAGAGCTGCTGCTGCTGCTGCTGCTGTTAAGCTAGGGACAGTTAGTCAGTGTTCCTGGTCTTGCAGTGTTCTTGGTCCACTACTGCTGTAAGGACAGCACCCCAAAAAGCCCTTCTAAGGGCTGGTATTTGTGTAATTTTTATATATATATATATATATATATATATATATATATATATATATATATCTAGCGTCCCCAAAAGCCATTTTAAGGGCTGGTAATTGAGTTGTTTCTTCTTATAGTGTCCCCAAAAGCCCTTTTAAGGGCTGGTAAGGTAATAGAGTTTTTTCTATATATATATATATATATATATATATATATATATATATATATATTGTACACTGTGACTGCAGTTGCCTGCCCGCTGTGTGTGAGAGGCCACAGACCTACCACAGACTGTACTGTGTGCACACCACACTCATTTCGGGTGGCATAGGCACAGTACCTGGCATTTTAAAAAATATTTTTTTTTTCCTCTGTCATAATTGCAGTGAGTGCTGTGTCAGGTCCACAGAGTGCACTGTACCCACTGCAGTGCACTGCCCACCACTGATATATATACGGTGGCACAGCATCTTGTTGCAATAAATTAAAAAAATATATATTTTTTATTATTGCAGTTGCCTGGGCTGCCAGTGACTGTCAGGTCCACAGAGTGTACTGTGCCCACTGCAGTGCCACTGTGTGCCCACCCACCACTGATATATAAGGTGGCACATCAGCTTGCAAAGTAAAAAAAATATATATATTTTTTAATTGCAGTTGCCTGGGTGCCAGTGACTGCTGTCAGGTCCACAGAGAGTGTACTGTGCCACTGCCCACCCACCACTGATATATAAGGTGGCACAGCAGCTTGCAAAGTAAAAAAAAATATATATTTTTTTAATTGCAGTTGCCTGGGTGCCAGTGACTGCTGTCAGGTCCACAGAGAGTGTACTGTGCCACTGCCCACCCACCACTGATATATAAGGTGGCACAGCAGCTTGCAAAGTAAAAAAATATATATATATTTTTAATTGCAGTTGCCTGGGTGCCAGTGACTGCTGTCAGGTCCACAGAGAGTGTACTGTGCCACTGCCCACCCACCACTGATATATAAGGTGGCACAGCAGCTTGCAAAGTAAAAAAAAATATATATATTTTTTAATTGCAGTTGCCTGGTTGCCAGTGACTGTCAGGTCCACAGAGTGTACTGTACCCACTGCCCAACACTCCTATAGGGGTGGCACAGCACCTTGCACTCATAGTACAACAGTAACAACACATTAAAAAAAAAAATGACAGGCAGAGGCAGGCCACCCCGCAAGGGCCGTCGTGGTCGTGGTCGTGGTCGTGGTGCTGTGATTTCCTTAGGCCCTAGAATAATGCCCAGTGTTCAGAGGCCACCACAGACCCTGAACTCAAAAAATTCTGAGGCCATAGTTGACTGGCTTACACAGGACACCCAATCGTCTACAGCTTCCGCTCGGAACCTTAATGCACCATCCTCCTCCAGCTCAGCTTCGGGCACCTCTCAATTTACCACTCGCCAACCCGCCGGCACCACCACCAACACTAGCACCACAGCCGCTTCACTTGATCGGTCAGAGGAGTTATTTTTACATGAGTTGGAAGAAATAAGTGATGCGCAACTATTAGTGCCAGAGGATGTAGATAACGGGGATATGTCTCAGTCAGGCAGCATTATACACATGGACGTACATTGTGATGATGATGATGATGATGTTGTACCTGCTGCTGCTGCCTTTGCTGAGTTGTCAAGTGAAGCAGCTGATGATGACGATGTGTCTGTGGATGTCACCTGGGTGCCTGCTAGAAGAGCAGAAGAAGAGGGGGAAAGTTCAGATG
The DNA here is from genome assembly GCF_965119305.1 of Pelophylax lessonae. NCBI lineage: Eukaryota > Metazoa > Chordata > Amphibia > Anura > Ranidae > Pelophylax > Pelophylax lessonae. Next base: position 66,799,975 of record NC_138779.1, on the reverse strand, counting down.
GGGAGACAGAGAGGAGGAGGAGACGAGTTGGAAGCAGGGGGAGGAGGTCATCGCAAGGAGCTAGTGGCGCAGTCAGACAGCATGTAGATTCGGCACCCGGGGTCAGCCAGACAGCACGCCAATCAACGCAAGCTGTTGCCACCACCAGAATGCCGTCCTTGCAAAGCTCAGCAGGATGGCATTTTTTTTGGGTGTCTGCCTCTGATATCAGCGATGCCATTTGTAACCTGTGCCAAAAGAAACTGAGTCGTGGGAAGTCCAACACCCACCTAGGTACAACTGCTTTGCGAAGGCACATGATCTCACATCACAAACGCCTATGGGATCAACACATGAGTAAAAGCAGCACACAAACTGAAAGCCACCATCCTCCTCCTGGTCCAGCATCTTCAGCCACGTCAACCACTGCTGTCCTCCATGCCCCCTATCAACAACCCGCCCCTCCGCCTCTCACCTTCAGCAGTTCCTGCTCGTCACCTGCCCACAGTCAGGTGTCTGTCAAGGAAATGTTTGAGCGTAAGAAGCCAATCTCACAGAGTCACCCCCTTGCCCGGCGTCTGACAGCTGGCTTGTCGGAACTCTTAGCCCGCCAGCTTTTACCATACAAGCTGGTGGAGTCTGAGGCCTTCAAAAAATTTGTCGCTATTGGGACACCACAGTGGAAGGTACCCGGCCGAAATTATTTTTCACAAAAGGCAATCCCCAACCTGTACTCTATTGTGGAAAAGGAAGTCATGTCATGTCTGGCACACGGTGTTGGGGCAAGGGTCCATCTGACCACTGATAGCTGGTCTGCAAAGCACGGTCAGGGCAGGTATATAACTTACACAGCGCATTGGGTAAACCTGCTGGCGGCTGCCAAGCATGGAATGCGTGGCTCTGCTGCAGAGGAGTTGGTGACACCGCCACGACTTGCAGGCAGGCCTGCTGCCACCTCCTCTACTCCTCCTACTCCATCCTCTTTGCTAACCTCCTCGGCTGAGTCCTCTTCTGCTGTTGCGTCTTGCTCCACACCAACTGCACCCCCCCAGCTCCCCAGGGGCTATTCCCCATGCCGGATACGACAGTGTCACGCTGTCTTGGGGTTGACTTGCCTGAAAGCAGAGAGTCACACCGGACCAGCACTACTGTCCGCCCTGAACGCACAGGTGGATCAGTGGCTGACCCCGCACCAACTGGAGATCGGCAAAGTGGTGTGTGACAACGGCAGCAATTTGTTGGCGGCATTGAATTTGGGCAAGGTGACACATGTGCCGTGCATGGCACATGTGTTGAATCTGATTGTGCAACGTTTTGTGCAGAAGTACCCAGGCTTACAGGACGTCCTCAAACAGGCCAGGAAGGTGTGTGGCCATTTCAGGCGTTCCTACACGGCCATAGCGCACTTTGCAGATATTCAGCGGCGAAACAACATGCCAGTGAGGCGCTTGATTTGCGACAGCCCGACACGTTGGAATTCAACACTGCTAATGTTCGACCGCCTGCTCCAACAAGAAAAAGCGGTCAACGAGTATTTGTATGACCGGGGTGCTAGGACAGCCTCTGCGGAGCTGGGTATTTTTTTGCCACGTTACTGGACGCTCATGCGCAATGCCTGTAGGCTCATGCGTCCTTTTGAGGAGGTGACAAATCTAGTGAGTCGCACCGAAGGCACCATCAGCGACATCATCCCATATGTTTTTTTCCTGGAGCGTGCCCTGCGAAGAGTGCTGGATCAGGCCGTAGATGAGCGTGAAGAGGAAGAGTTGTGGTCACCATCACCACCACCAGAAACAGCCTTACCATCGCTTGCTGGACCTGCGGCAACACTGGAAGAGGAGTGTGAGGAAGAGGAGTCAGAGGAGGAATGTGGCTTTGAGGAGGAGGAACACCAACCACAGCAGGCATCCCAGGGTGCTCGTTGTCACCTATCTGGTACCTGTGGTGTTGTACGTGGCTGGGGGGAAGAACACACCTTCAATGACATCAGTGAGGACGAGGAATTGGACATGAGTAGCTCGGCATCCAACCTTGTGCAAATGGGTTCTTTCATGCTGTCATGCCTGTTGAGGGACCCTCGTATAAAAAGGCTGAAGGAGAACGACCTGTACTGGGTGGCCACGCTACTAGACCCCCGGTATAGAAAGTCTCTGATATGTTACCCAATTACCGGCAGTCGCAAAGGATGCAGCAGCTACAAAATAAGTTGAAAAGTATGCTTTACACAGCATATAAGGGTGATGTCACAGCACAACGGGAATCCAACAGGGGAAGAGGTGAAAGTAATCCTCCTCCTACCACCACAATCACGCCGGCAAGGACAGGACGCTTTACAGACGTCTTGTTGATGGAGGACATGCGGAGCTTTTTTAGTCCTATACATCGCCACAGCCCTTCGGGGTCCACCCTCAGAGAACGACTCGACCGACAGGTAGCAGACTACCTTGCCTTAACTGCAGATATCGACACTCTGAGGAGCGATGAACCCCTTGACTACTGGGTGTGCAGGCTTGACCTGTGGCCTGAGCTATCCCAATTTGCCATTGAACTTCTGGCCAGCCCCGCTTCAAGTGTGCTGTCAGAAAGGACCTTCAGCGCAGCAGGAGGTATTGTCACTGAGAAGAGAAGTCGCCTAGGTCAAAAAAGTCTTGATTACCTCACGTTTATTAAGATGAATGAGGCATGGATCCCGAAGGGACTGACAGTGGGGGATGCATTTGACTAAAAAAGGCCTGGTGATGACTGAGATGCCTTGGCCTAAAAATGGTCCACACGCTGCTGTCTTTAATCATTCTCTGCATGCCGGATGACTTACGTGACGTCTCCGCCACCAACTACGGTTCAAGCCGCAATGTTTTAGTGCACTTTCTGCCTTGAAAACCTCAATTTTTCAGGCCGCTGCTACATCAGCGGCTGCAACAATAGCTACTTTTTTATGCATGTGTACATGCCTAATTTTTCTGGCCTCTGGTGCTACACTGTGGCTGCAAAAAAACAAAAAACAAAAAAAAGGCACATACATGTGTCAATTCCCCTTCGTGATCGTTACCTTGTCGTGGTGAAGGGGCTTGCATATCACAATGAAGCGATCCCCTCTAGGAGTGTGTTGGCACACCCCAGATGATAAGGTCGTTGCTTCTTTGTGAACAGACCAAAAGCGATCCGCAGGATAATTTTTCATAGACATTCATTTTCTTTCATTCTTTCTGCGGAGCTGGGTATTTTTTTGCCGCGTCCTTTTGCGGAGGTGACAACCCTGGTGGTCAGTCGAACCCAAGGCAACATCATCGACCTCATCCCATATGGGTTTTTTCTGGAGCGTGCCCTGCGAAGAGTACTGGATCAGGCTGTAGATGAGCATGAAGAGGAAGAGTTGTGGTCCCCATCACCACCAGAAGCAGCCTTGTCGTTGTCAATTGCTGGACCTGTGGCAACGCAGAGAGAGGAGTCTGAAGAAGAGAAGTCAGAGGAGGAAGGTGGCTTTGAGAAGGTGGAATACCAGCCACAGCAGGCGTCCCAGGGGGCTTGTTGTCACCTTTCGGGGACCCTTGGTGTTGTACGTGGCTGGGTGGAGGAAGAGACCTTCAATGATGTCAGTGAGGACAAGGAACGGGACATGGCTAGCTTGGTATCCAACCTTGTGCAAATGGGGAGTTTGCAGTTGTGCAAATGGACTGACTGACTGTTGTTAAACGGGGAGTTTGGTCTGTCAGAGTTTGGTCTGTCACTGTGAAGCGGGCGTAACCCTTACACTACTTGACCGATAAAACATCATACCTGATCGTATTCACACACTGGATGTTTTAAAGCACGTTATTCCAAACAATTTAGGAATGTTAGGTGATTTATGCCCTTTATGGATCAAAACCCGACTCTGCGTCAACTACGTAATTTTCCATGGGCGTTTTGCCATGGATCCCCCTCCGGCATGCCACAGTCCAGGTGTCCCTGCTCTACTGAAAAATTATCTTTTTTTTCTGGTTCTGGACATGCTACAGAGCTGAAACTTCACACAAAAAAAGTTCTTAAAAATTGTCATTTTTGATAGAGAGCCAATTATTGAAAAAAAAAAAAAAACTTAAAAAAAAAAAATGTCTTTGGATTTATTGTCTGGGGGGTCTAAAAAGTGTACCTGTGAAGTTTCAGCTCTGTAGCATGTCCAGAACCAGAAAAAAAATAGAATTAGGGTTAGGGCTAGGGTTAGGGTTAGGGTTAGGGCTAGGGTTAGGGTCAGGGCTAAGGTTAGGGTTATTTTTAGTGCTTAGGGTTAGAGTTAGAGGGGTAGGGGTAGGGCTACTAACTCTAACCCTAAGTATCTCACCGTAACCCTAACCCTAGCCCCTAACACTAAACCTAACCCTAACCCTCTAACCATAACCCTAACCCTCTAACCTTAACCCTAACCCTCTAAGCCTAGCCATAAAAATAACCCTAACCCTAACCCTAACCCTAGCCCTAACCCTAACCCTAGCCCTAACCCTAATTCGTATTTTTTTCTGGTTCCGGACATGCTACAGAGCTGAAACTTCACAGGTACACTTTTTAGACCCCCCAGATGCTAAATCCAAAGATTTTTTATTTTTATTTTTTTTTAATTTTTCCAATAATTGGCTCTCTATCAAAAAATTACAATTTTTAAGAACTTTTTTTTGTGTGATCCCTCTCCGGCATGCCACAGTCCAGGTGTTTGTCCCCTTGAAACAACTTTTCCATTACTATTGTGGCCAGAAAGAGTCCCTGTGGGTTTTAAAATTCGCCTGCCTATTAAAGTCTATGGCGGTTCGCAATGTTCGCCGGTTCGCGATCATTCGCCGATGTTCGCGTTCGCCGTTCGCGAACAGCGAATTTTATGTTCGCGACATCACTAGTAGGAAGCTTTGGCTACTTGTTGTGGTCATTTGTTTCATTTGATTTATAATCTCTCTGTCTCCATATAATTACACAAACCACTCTCAAATGTTTTGATTTCTTATACTGTACTTGTTCATTTACACATTTGGACCTTGCAGGCTAACTTATTATCTGTATGTACCTTTTTTCAAGATATTTAATAAACATATTGAAAAGAAAACCTTCTGTGTGCAGCAGCCCCCACCCGGGACTCCCCTTATCATTGGATAAGACACAGTAGCAGCGCCATTGGCTCCCACTGCTATCAATCAAAGTCAGTTAGCCAATGAAGGGAGAGAGGGGTGGGGCCAAACCACAGCTCCATGTCTGAATGGACACAGGGAGCTGTGCCTCGGCTAGGGTGCCCCCAGAGCAAGCTGCTTGCTGTGGGAGCACTCAAAGGGAGGGAGGGGCCAGGAGAGCTGAAGTGGGACCCAAGAAGAGGAAGATCCAGACTGCTCTGTGCAAAACCAACTTCACAGAGGAGGCAAGTATAACATGTTTGTTATTTTTATTGAAAAAAAAACAAGACTTTACAATCACTTTAACTTACGGAAAAAAGTGATTTAACCTCCAAATAGTTACATGGTTGCATATTTAGATTGAAAAAGGACACAAGGTCAACCAATAGAAAATAAAACAAATAGAAAACCTCTCTATGCACAATCCTATAACCTCAACTGATCCAGAGGAAGGCAAAAAAACGTAATACATGGTTTTAGGATAGCCATATTCACATTCTCACCTTGCTCACATACAGTGCCTTGCGAAAGTATTCGGCCCCCTTGAACTTTGCAACCTTTTGCCACATTTCAGGCTTCAAACATAAAGATATAAAACTGTAATTTTTTGTGAAGAATCAACAACAAATGGGACACAATCATGAAGTGGAACGAAATTTATTGGATATTTCAAACTTTGTTAACAAATAAAAAGCTGAAAAATTGGGCGTGCAAAATTATTCAGCCCCCTTAAGTTAATACTTTGTAGCGCCACCTTTTGCTGCGATTACAGCTGTAAGTCGCTTGGGGTATGTCTCTATCAGTTTTGCACATTGAGAGACTGACATTTTTTCCCATTCCTCCTTGCAAAACAGCTCAAGCTCAGTAAGGTTGGATGGAGAGCGTTTGTGAACAGCAGTTTTCAGTTCTTTCCACGGATTCTCAATTGGATTCAGGTCTGGACTTTGACTTGGCCATTCTAACACCTTGTTGTTGATTCTTCACAAAAAATTACAGTTTTATATCTTTATGTTTGAAGCCTGAAATGTGGCAAAAAGGTCAAAAAGTTCAAGGGGGCCGAATACTTTCGCAAAGCACTGTATGAGGAATAATTGTTTAATTTGTCATGAGTAAGTTCTAGCGCACCTTCACATTTTACACAAAACATTTTACACAAAAAAAGCTTGATCCAAATTTCTCCAGCAGAGGAAACAAATTCCTTCTTGATCTCCCAGAAAGTAATCCAATATTCCCTGGATCAATTACCCCTGGTGTCTTTACCCAAAAACACTGGTATCCAGTTAAATTTTGTTCATTTAGGAATACATCCAGCTTTTTTTTAAAAACAATTCTCTGAGTTGGCCAGAATTAGCTATTGAGGGAGTGTATTCCACATATTCCCAGCTCCTAATGTGAAGAAACCTTTTCCATATGTGGAAGTTAAATCTCTTTTCTTCCAGATGTAAGGAATTCTCCCTTGTCCTCTGTAATGACCTGAAAGTGGATAACACAAAATCAAGTCATTTTTCTTTGTATACATAGATTTGAAATAGGTGTTTAATACATTTTCTTTCCCTTTGTCCTTAGTCACAACTCAAAATTATCTTGTAAAGGGTCTACATGCTCACACTTGACCTTTTCACTATTAATTTAATTTAATAAATTTAGGGGTCTGGTCTTAATCTCTTTTGCAAACTGTTCATTTTTAATTTTTGCAGCCTTGACTTTCTATAGAAAGGCTTCTTCAAAGTAACAGCTGTAAAAATATGCCTTTGGGAAATCAGAATTAATTTTTTTATCCCACCAGAGCCAATTAGACCAGGCTTGATATGTTTTTTTTTTTTTATTGCCTTCCTTTGGATCAGCTATTGGTATAGGATTGTGTATGTGGGTGTTTTCTATTTTATTTTTTTTCTATTGGTTGAACTAGCTAAACCTGTGCCTTTTTTTAAACTGACTAATTATGTAAGTATGTAACTACCATATCTAACTGCCAAAAAACTAAAAAATAATAATAAAGATTATGCTTCTAACCACTTGCCGACCAGTCACGTTGACTGTACTGCGGCAAAGTGGTTCGTTATAGTCTGGCGACTTAGACCTACGTCACCAGACATTCCCCTCTCTCGGCGGCGCGCACGCCGCCGGAGGCTCGTTCTCGCTGTATTCAGTTACAGCGGGAGTCGGGCCAGGGGAGGAGCAGCGATCACCGCCACTCTTCCCCGCTCTTAGGGGAATCGAGTGTGGAGATCCGCCCGCTTGTGTAAACACAAGCGGGTGGATCTCCTAAGTGACAGACAGTGTCAGATTGCAGAGCTGAACCTGCAATCTGTCCCTGTGTCACTCAGTCACCTCCCCCCACACACGTCAGTAAGCACCAGGCATACATTAACCCCTTGATCACCAATAAAAATGAACCCCTTCCCTGCCAGTGTCATTTTTACAGTAACATGGCACATGTATAGCACTGATTACTGCAGTAATGTCACTGGTACCCCCAAAAGTGTCAAAAATGTCAGTCAAGAGTCCGATCTGTCCACCGCAATGTCGCAGTCCCGCAAAAAAAATCGCAGATCGCCGCCATTACTTGTTAAAAAAAACACACCAAAAAATACAGAAATCTTTCCCTTATGCAATAACTTTTGTGCAAACCAATCAAAATACGCTTATTGCAATTTTTTTTACCAAAAATATGTAGCAGAAAACAAATTGGCCTAAAATGATAAAAAAAATTTAGATTTTTACATTTTTTTGGGGGGGAATTTCATATGAAAAAATGTGAAAAATATTGTTATTTTTTCGAAATTGTTGCTTTTTTATGTTTATAGCGCAAAAAGTAAAAATTGCACAGGTGATCAAATACCACCAAAAGAAAGCTCTGTTGGTGGGAAAAAAAGGACGTAAATTTTGTTTGGGTACGGCTTTGCATGACCGCGCAGTTGTTAGTTAAATTTGCACAGTGCCGAATCGCAAAAAGTGGCCTGGACGTAAGACAGCAAAATCCTCCGGTGGTAAAGTGGTTAATATAATGAATACATGAACATACTATAGCTTTAGAAACACTTTTCACAGTCCCTCTCTGCATATGTATATTCCTAAATTGATTCTTTTCTCGGTATGCAAGTAGTAGTAAAATAAGTAAAAAAAATAAGAAAATAATAAAAATAAACACAGCTTTAACTGAGCAAACCAGCTGTGGCAAAATGAAAAAAAAAAAAAAAAAAAGAAACAAATTGTTCTAAGCACCAATTTTGCTCTGGGAAACTCAAATTAATGTGGAAAACAAAACAGGAAAATCTCCCGCAGACAGCATTGTAAGCATAAATGCTATCAGTAAGTCATATCCGATTCTAAATAAAATAGCTGTCAATAGGGACTGGATAATAAAACAGAGTAAAGAAATTAGGATGAAGCTGTTGCCAATAACAACCAATAAGATTTCATTCATTTTAAGAAAAAGTTAAAATGAAACATGTAAAAAATAATTTTGATTGTTTGCTATTGATAGCAACTACTGTATATATTGTTTCTTATTTTCTCCATTTTCATAAACCAGCAAATTAAAATAAACAAGGTAATCTCAGTCTGTGATTTTGGAAAACAATTGCAGAATGTTTGAAATAAGGAATATCATATGATGAGGGGAAGTTCATTGTATAATATACAGGCATTAACAAGTTCCCAACCAGGCCAATTCTGACATGTCTTTCCTACATGTAAAAATCAATATTTTTTTTGCTAGAATATTACTTAGAACCCCCAAACATTATATATTTTTTAACAGAGACACTAGAGAATAAAATGGTGGGTGTTGCAGGTTTTTATGTCACATGATATTTGTGCAGCAGTTTTTCAATAGCAAATGTTTTGGAAAAAAATATACTTTATTACATTTAATTGCACAGAAACACTATATAATACCTCGTTTTTTTGTTAAAATATGAAAGATGATGTTATGTAAATAGACCTATAACACGTCACACTTTAAGGGCTCTTTCACACAGGCGGACCGTTCAGATCCACCTGTCCCTTTTTTTGACGGATCTGAACGGTCCCCCCATACATCCCTATGGGGCATCGGATGTCAGCGGAGACATGTCCGCTGACATCCGATCCGTCAAATGTGGATGGATGGAAACCCTATTTTCCTTCCGTCCAGCGGATTGGATGGGATCGGATAAGAACGGACCGACGGTCCGTTCCCATTCGATTCCCCCATAGAGATGTATGGAGAACTGACAGCTGTGTCTCCGCACACAGCGCAGAGACACAGCTGTCATCCTCCTGCTCAGCGGGGGATCGGCGGATCGATCCCCCGCTGAGATATACGGAGTCCATCTGACGGACGGATAGTGTGAAAGGGGCCTAAAATTGCATACAGCCATGGAAGAGTGGCAAACTACTACAATACCTAAAAATCTCCATTACCGACAATTTACAAGCTTTTACAGATTACCAGTATAGAGTTATACAGGAAGTCTGGAGCTTACATTATTGCTCTCGCTCCAAGGGTTGCTCCAATACCTCACATATGGAGTGCGATCACCGTTTACACATGCGTGCGGGACTTACCTATGCTTTCTCGTTTACGTGTAAGCATTGGGGGAAGGGAGCTTTAATTTTTTTAATTATTTTTATTATTTATTTTATTCAAAACTTTTTTTTACACTGTCTCTTTAGTTTTTTTGATCAGCTTTATTGCATTCACAAAGGGTGAACAACATCCTTTGTGAAAGCATGGGCCATGACAGGTCATCTTTATGGAGAGATATGGGGTCCATTAGACCCCAAATCTCTCCTCTAGGCTCTAATGCAGCTGATCAGTCACAGATCTGTCTGATCGGCTGCTTTCCTTGCTGCTAACAGCCAGGTAAACAAAGAGCAAAAACTGAAAACAACTAAATACTCATCGCTCCCAGGCTCTGTGATCAGATGGCAGAGCCCAGGAAAGGCGACGGCAGTAGTAGCACCAACCATAGAGGTGATCAAATGGTTGTTCAGCCACTCAAATCACTTCTGGTAAAGGGAGAATTGCTGGCTGAAAATTTTCATACTGGGATGATGTCTTTAACCTGAGAACGTCATATGATGTCATACTGGTGGGAAGTGGTTAAATAAATGCAATATTGCACACTTCTTGCCCTCAATGACTGCCAAGTTAGTGTATAAAACAAAAATACCAAGTAAGAGAAAATTAAGATTATTTTTTCTGCATTTTATTACCACTTGCCTGGTGTGCCCCCTTCCCCGTGACTCAGGGGATTGCAGATCCTGGGCCTGGTAATTATGTGATCACTATGCTATCACATGGTACCTGGGCTAATCACAGCACCCTGTAATATTTGATTAGCTGTAGAAAATCACAGATAACTAGTGATCCCAGCTGTCATGAATGTAACCTATTCATGACAGTTGAAAACTTTGCTGTGACAATGATTGTCATCATAACAGAAAACATTGTAACAGCAAACAAAGTGTAAAAATATACACCATATTTTTCACTCCATAATACACACCCCCCCCCCAAAAAAAAAAAAAAATGTGGGGAAGTACCTTACGGAGCGAATACTGACTAAGCCCCTACAGTTTGGGTACTGAGTGGTCTGCGCACACTGATCCCGAGTCTCCCCGTGGTGTCCCGACTCCCGGCTCAGCTGTCAGTTTCTAGAACGGAGCCACTAATTCCTTTATAGGCCCGGCTCACAGGCGGAGTGATATCAGATGTACTCCGCCTGAGACAGGAGGAGCCAAACACAGGAAGCAGCGGCTTTGCTCTATACTGCAGCCGCATGCTTCCTCCCGGGCTCAGCCACAGACAGTGCCTACAAGCATATATATATATATATATATATATATATATATATATATATATATATATATGTTCAGAATATTTATTTTCTTATTTTCCTCCTCTAAAACCTAGGTGCCTCTTATGGTCAGGCGCGTCTTATGGAGCGAAAAATACAGTGTATAAATAAATATATATATATATACTGTGTGTGTGTATGTGTATATATATATATATATATATATATATATATATATACATATATATATATATCCCTGATCCCCCATCCAGAGTAGCATAGTGTTACTATGACCCTGAACTACTATAGTGTGACACTGAACTACTATGATGAGAGTATGTAAAAAAAATATAGTAGAAAATGAAAACCAACGTAAAAAAATAAAAAATTGTAATAAAAAATGTACTGTCACTAGTCAGTGTCTCTTATCACTGCCACACCAGTCATATGACGATGCTGTCCTGTACTGGTGACAGTATGTAAAAACAAATTGTGAAAAAAAATGTATTTAATTTCTTTATGTTCAAAAAAATTGTAACAAAAAAATCACAGCTTCAAACTCGCCATGCCTCTTACTAAATGCCTCAGACTGTCTACTTTCCAAAAAAAGGGTCATTTGGGGGGAAGTTTGTATTGTCCTAGCATTTTAGGGCCTCAAGAAATGAGATAGGCCATCAGTATTTCAGAATTTATACATTTTTAAATATATATCATAGTTTGTAGATGCTATAATTTCACACAAACCAAATATTATACAATTATTGCTTTTTTTTTTTTTACCAAAGATATATATCAGAATTAAATTTAAAAAAAGTTGCGCTAAAGTGAATCAACAAATAAAGATATGATAAATAAATCAATAGTGATGAAAAAATGATTATATAAAAGGTGCTAGTGTCTTGCAACCAAGTAAAATATACAGTCCCGAAAACAATGTCCCAAGTGAAAAAATATTGTGATGAAACAGGACCTATTCATGGACAATAGAGTGGATATGAATAAGGTGTCCTCATATAAACCACACGTGAAATAGATTCTTAACCATCAGTGAATCCACCACATGAGAAAAACCTGCTAACACGATGCAATCGACCATAAAGGTCAAAACGCCAAATGAGGAAGATGGTAATGATGAAAACCTCAGTTAAATGCCAAATGGAAAAAGGCAGTATACCAATATATCTTAAATCCACCTTGTGGGGGCATATCCAACCAGAGTATCTCCAAGAAAGATAAAGGGCTCCATAGTGTAAAACCACACATTATACTTTATTAAATAAAATAAATACACTTACAGTATTGCATGAATGACAGGCAATGTAAAAATTGTCGGAGCCGACTGGCTCTCCGCTACTCCTGTCCTTCCCGGGAACTAACATCAGCACATCGCGATCCGACGTGTTTCGTCACAAATGACGTCATCCTGGGGTTTATGTTTACTTCTATATCAGAATTTATATATATTTTTACCAAAGATATACAGTATATCAGAATACATTTTGGCCTAAATGTATGCCACAATATTATTTTATTGGATATGTTTTATAACAGAAGATAGAAAAGGTATTTTTTTTTGTTTATATCGCATAAAAATAAAAAAAAACCCAGTGGTGATCAAATACCACTAAAAGAAAGCTCTATTTGTGTGAAAGAAATGATAAAAATGTAGTTTGCGTACAGTAGTGCATGACCATGCGATTGCCAGTTAAAGTAGTGAAGCGCTGAATAGCAAAAAATGCCCTGGTCATAAAGGGGATAAAACTTTCTGGAGCTTGAATGGTTTTTATTCAGTTTTCATTATGTGTTAAATGTTTTTGTTGTCAAATAAAGCTTTATACAGTTCTTATTCATTTCCGGGCTTGCCTGCTCCCTCCCACTCCCATACATTACTGTTAGTTCGTCACTACAATGAGCTGCCATATTGTCCAATAGAAATGTGGGACAGGCAAGCTTTGACGCTACTAGGAATTGATAAGTTCCTAAGAACATCAGAAGTATTTGTTGATACTCACAGACTTGTTGAAACAGCAATCATTTTTATTTTTTTTGGTTTATAAAGAACCAACATTTCATCATGTAGTATCTGCACAGATTCCTCAATCACGTAATTCTCTCTGAATTGCATGAGGACAGAGTTCTTCATCGCTCTAAGTACAAAATGTTATTTTACAACCAACACACCATTTGATTTTTTTCTGCTAACAAAATTGAGTAAAATTGACTTATAAAATGGTCGTGTGCATGGCTACATAAGTGCACCAAAATTACAAAAAAAAGCATAGGTCATTTTACAACCGACACAACAGAACAAGACAACCTACTTCCAATTGTTTTGTTTATTGTAAAGTTTCTAAAGAAAACACTAGTGGTAGGTTACGTTGACCCATTTCTTTTTTCTGCTAACAAAATTGAGTAAAATTGAGCTGAAAATGGCAGTGTAGTTGGCTAACATAAGTGCTGCAAAATTACAAAAAAATAAACACTGAACTACAGTGCTTTATTTAATGGAACCATAAGCATAGTGCTTTTGTTTGCTGGTTAATAGCCTAATCAATCTTAACCCCTTCATGACAGAGACAGAACAGACAAATCTTAATGCCTAAACACAGTTTTGCAACTTTGACATGTGTTAGTAAAACTGTGCATAATTCATCACAACTACTTAACCACCTAGGAGGTAATCCCGAGCATGACTCGGGGTGGATTTTTCATTGCAGGAGCGGTAACCCCGAGTCACGCTCGGGGTGGATGTGCAGAGAGCGCAGCGGTGTTCTCTTACCTTGTCCTGGCGATCCAGCGATGATCTCTCATTGCTGAGATCGCCAGCCGAGAGTCCTGCCGCTCCTCCGTCGGTGTGATGACTTCCTAGTTCCGTTCCCTGCAGCAGCAATGCTGCATGGGAGCAGAACTAGGGAGGGAAATTCAAAAAAAAAAAAACGTTACACAAAACACATATTATATATTATATATATATATATATATATATATATATATATATATATATATATATATATATATATATATATATATACACACACACACACATCTATTTATATATAATATATAATGCATGAATTATAATCTAATCAATAATATCATTTTATTATATATATTATATATTAAATAATAAAATAATATTATTGATTCGATTATAATTCACACGTTTGTGTTTCAAATTTATCACATCTGGGATGTCTACTAGAGTCTTGTTTTGGTCAGGTTTAAGTCAGTAATTACTAAGAATTGTAGGCCTATAATACATAACGCCAAATTTCCATGAAAACAATTGTACCGCTTTTGGTATGTAATTCCTGACATAATCATACCGCCAGGGAGGTTAAAGGGATTGTAAAGGCAGAAGGTTTTTTATCTTATTGCATTCTATGCATTAAAAAAAAACCTTCTGTGTGCAGCAGCCCCCCCAACCTCAGCACCCCTAATACTTACCTGAACCCCATCTTTATCCAGCAATGTTTCAGGAGTTTCTCAGCTGCCCAGGACTCCCCTTCTCATTGGCTGAGACAGCATGCGGTGCGATTGGCTCCCGCTGCTGTTAATTAAAGTCAGTCGCCCAATCAGTAGAGAGAGGGGATGGGGCTGGGTTGCAGCTCCGTATCTGAATGGACACAGGGAGCTGCAGTTCGGCTCTGGTGCCCCCATAGCAAGCTAAGTGCTGTGGGGGCACTCAACAGGAGGGAGGGGCCAGGAGCACCGAATAGGGACCCGAGAAGAGGAGGATCTGGACTGCTTTGGTATAAACTAATGCACACAGCATTGTTTGGTATTTTTTTTTATTTTTATTTTTGTTAAAAAATGAGACTTTACAATCACTTTAATGTATCCAGATAAAGTATACTTTTTTTTTTTTTTAATTAGGACAAAGTGAGCTTTAATTTGGTGGTAAATAGTAAAGGAAATATCCTTTTTGTAATATCAACTGGCACAGAATAGTAAAAAATATATGTTTTTAAACTTAGTTGTATATTTCTTGCTATTACCATGACCTACCACCAAAGAACAACCCCAAATAAATTCTCTTACTCCTGACGATTGCAGTAATAACACACATTTATATTATTTGTTGTTTGTATTCATGGTAGGGCTCAGAAACAATAGTGCACATTTTGCTTTTTTTATCTTACCCAAAACACATTGAAACAAAACTGAATCTAATAATAAATAGATTTTTTTTTTTAAATTCTACCTAAAATGCACTGCCCCTGACCTTTGACCCTGACTTTGACTCAGAGCATGACATTTGACCCTAACCTTGACACAGACCTGGCTCAGACTCTGACTTATTATTTATTCATTTTAACACACTTTTTTTGTTTACAATTTTCTCTTCCAGCAAGGAGGAAGAGATGCAATGGGATGGATTTACTAAAGGCATAAAGACTGTGCACGTAACATTGCACTCCTTTTTCCCAGAGCTTAGTAAATGAGGTAAAGCTTCACTTTGTAAAGAATACCCAATCAGGCGCAACAAAAATAAATAATAAAAAAAATAATATTTTTGCTTGCACTTGATTGTATGATGAAAATCAGCAGAGCCTAACCACATTTCCTAAGATCCTATAGTTTATAACCTTGACTGAAGTAGGCACTGCTGTGTCATAAAATTAATTGAGCCTGTTCCCTGAACTAAAGAGGTGCTACTGTAAATGAATGAGTTTCAGGAGGAAACAGAGTCAGTTTAGGAATAAGGCAGCAAGGTACCATGGGATATGTAGTCCTTATAAATTGGAAGTAAACAGCAGAGGAGAAGCTGCAAAGGTAACCTTACATTGCATTGTCAAAGCTGATGTTAAAAACAATGAGTATATGCTATGTCAACAGAAATTAAATAGAATAGATTAAAGTAGATTAGAGCCCAAAATTAAGATTCTGTTAAAATTAAGATTCAGACTGAATTTCATGAATTTGACGGTCTGAAATGCCCTGGATAGAATCTGAATTTCAGCAGTTTTATTTTTTTGGGTGATTCAGATTCCTAAAAAGATTCTGGCAAAAAGGTATCAAAACTGTTTCTGCATTATACAGTATCTGCTTGTACTGTTGCCTAGGCACCCTTAGCTCAATTGCTAGCGCCACCGGGTTTCATGCTTCTATCTTAGTAATGATAACATTTTTAAAGGAAATGATTAACCACTTCACTTTTACCCTCTTCCTGCCCAGGCCAGTTTTCAGCTTTTACCGCTGCCACACTTTGAATGATAATTGCACGGCCATGCAACAGTGTACCCAAATGTAATGTTTATCCTTTTTTTGAGACAGATAGAGCTTTCTTTTGGTGGTATTTAATCACCACTGCGTTTTGTTATTTTTTGCTAAACAAATGATAAATTACTCACAGCAACCATGTCTCTCAAGCGCAAGGATGACATGTGCCCACACAAGGAGGCCGACAAGATGGCGCCACCGCCATGGCCCCTGCCTCCCAGTACAAGAGTAATTACACTGATCTCCCTGAAGAACCTGAAGCTGACGAAATCCTGAGTGAGGAGACTTATCCACATTCTCCCAATTCCCCCTTTGCGCCAGCCCAGCAAAGACCAGCATGAGGCCTGATGATGGCCTGCAGGATGATGAGGTGAGCCATGCTGTCACTGACACACTGTCTTTCAATCCTCCCCACTTCTCTATAGCCTCTTATCCCACATCTAATCAACTAGCTATGGACACATTATTGAAAGATATGCTTCTGTCTCTGCAGAGTTCACTGCACTCTGACTTTGCTGCTCTTACCCACAAATTATTTTCTGAAATACACTCCCCGGGTGAAATAATGAACCACATAAAGAGTTTACAGGGGGAGATCTCCACCATTTTAAATGATTTGGTGGACCTCATAATTACTATCTAGACAGGAATGGTTGAAATCAAAAATAGCCTACCTTGAAGACCGGTACCGCCGGAATAATCTAAAGCTAAGGGGGGTCCCTGAATCTATTCAAACAGGCGATTTACAATGTTATGCCAAAGATATGTTTACAATTCTTTTACCTGAGACGACACCCCTAAATTTTACCATTAATCACATTCATTGCCTTCCCAAACTGCCTCATTTTCCTAAAACCATACCACACAATGTCTTTGCTTCCATGCGTGTTCTTTTCTTCCACACTAAAGCTGGATACACACTATCCAACTTTTGTGTAGTGCAAGGGCCTGCCAGATTGCATACAAATTGAAAGTGTTTAGGTTTGACCTCATATTATATGGTTTTGGTAAGTCTAAAGGAAAATCTTATAGTGTGTATGGCCCCTAAGGAGCAACTCCTGGCTAGATCTAGATCACTTGGTCAGCTCCCAGCACCATGTGTGACATACAATTATACGTTGAACTCTCCTAATGCACCAACTCGCCACAGTGACAAAAGCATTTTGCAACCATACCATTCCATACAATTGGGGAAATCCCACCTAGCTGTCTATCATGCCAGTTGATAAAGACCTTGCCCTCCTCCAAACCTGGGGTATTATTCCTGACCTGCAGCAACAGTTTGCCCGCACAAACTCCCTGTGAGAATTTCACCCTCCTGACATAACACCTCACTTAAGCAACAGAAATAGGTGAACTTCAGCTGGGTTCCATGGTCACTTCTAACTACAACAAGCATAGTCCTATACCTGGATGTAACTGTGCTCTATCATAATCTTGGCCTTATGAACTCTGCCCTCACATGCTATCAACTGCGGCATGACATAAGCATCTTCCACCGCTGTCAAAGTTTTGTTCACTTTATTATGTTACAGTTACTCACCACTTTCCCTTTCCTCCCAAGTTTTTCCTTGGAAAGCACTGATTTTCACCTTCTTCTACGGCAACTGAAAATATTTCTGATCCACTCTTTGGGCTACCAAATGCCACATTATCTCCGGTCGACTTCTACCTCTCTCCACTAGCATCATTCTCCAAATGTAAGTACTGCACTCATGACACAGCAAAACATGGTCAGAGATGGGACTTTAAATCATCTCGATAAACACAAAAGGTCTAAATCACCCGGAAAAGCGGGCCTCTCTGTGGAAATCGGCCATAGACCTGAGTAGCAATGTAGTCTGCCCCAAGAGACCCACTTTAAAAGCGCACCAGCCCCAAGGTGCTTTAACATGGCATTCCCACACGTTTTCACAGCCACAATTCGAGACACTGTCGCCTTCCAGAGTATGAATCATTAACCACTACTCTCTTAATACTGTCTTTTAGCCAGTTTCCTATACATTTACCAATTGATTTTTCCAGGCATGTAGACTTTACCTTATACATTAGCTGTGTGTGTTGGGAACTGTGTCAAACGCTTTTGCAAAATCCAAGTATACTATGTTTTTAGCCACTCCTTTGTCCAAGGTTTTACATACCCCCTCATAAAAAGAAATCAGACACAGCGCATGAGGAAAGGACTGCCGATAACTGTCAAGTCTGTTAACAAGTTATCAGCTGTAATTAGACACATTTGATCACATGGTAAAGTGCTGCTGTAATTGGCACTTTACGCTGATCTGTGATCAGCTGTGTCTGAAGGACACAAGGGCCAAAGAGCACTCTGGATGTGCACTACAGGGGGCGTGTTTCTGGGAGGATGTCTACGCACACCCTCCCAGGGTAAAAGCACTGCTCTGTAGCCGTCTTTTAGCTATAGCACAGTACTAAAGTGATTAAGGCTGTTTTGTTTTATCCCCATAACCTCATCAGGTGAAGCTGCCAGGAGCTTCTAAAAAACATTTTGCTGCTCTATAAAACACACTTCTTTTGGAACCAGATTTCCATTTGGGAATTCTACATTTCTGAGAACATTCTACATTTTCTCTACAAGAAATTCTACATTTCTTTCTCAAAATTTTTATAAAGGTTTAACCAAACCACCAGTGCCATCTTGAGCATTAAAGGGCCCGGGGCAATGCAGTGCACTGGGACCCTGCCTACACAATCACCCACAAGAATAAAAATGCAAATTATTGATAAGGCTATATTTATTGGTACAGCAGTGCCAGGCTAATGACAGCTTCCAAGTTCGGGGGCTGGGTCCAGTGAACACACGGGACGGGAGTCAGACTCGACTGTCTTGTGTGTGCCTGTTTCTGTGGAGGCGGACAGGCATTCTTGCAGTTGTGGGCTCCCCCTTCATGGCCCAAGTGGCCTGACAGCAGCACAGGGCCGACAGGCCCTTGCCACCTGCTAAGTTCGGCAGCGGGATGCACACAGGAATCGGGACTAATGCTTGGTTGGGGCTGGGTTGCTGGACAGGTGGAGCCCCCAGGCAAGTGGGGCCCCCAGGCAACTGTCCAGCATTCCCATTCAGTAAGATGGCCCTGCAAACCACATCTGATTGAAATGTTCACAAGTTTGCTCTCGTTGCTATCGAAATGAACTTATGTAACCTGTGGGAGTCGTTTAGAGACCATTGCACTCTTAAGAGCCCCTAAAACCCACTTTCATTTTGCCTTCTCCATTGACTTCAAACATTTAGCCAAAATGGAACAAATTTGAAGAAATCTTCTAATTTCTGCTGAAATGTTGGGAAAATGAAAAAATCTTTGTTTTTCTGATCCCTACTTATCATATAAAAAATTTCCAGCCTTACTGAAAATATCTGTGTAACTGGTGCCAATAATTCTCTTTTTCTTGGAGAACTAATGAGGATTTTAGCATTTGTTCAGCTAATTCCCCTTTTTGACCAAAGGAGAAGCAAATTTTGCAGTAAGGGCCCAATATTGCATTCAAGATCTTCCTACTCATCTTTATCAGTGAACAATGTACCTGTCTATTTTAGCCTAAGGTATTTACCTTGTTTGCCTTTATCACTTTATTGTGTAACTGAACATTGAACAATTGACTGTACTACAAGTACATTTTATTCAAAGTTCTTTATAATACATTCTGTTATACATGTGTTCACTATTTGTTATTCTTCTGAAGAACAAAACAATATGCACCTGTAAAATATATACTTTATTGCTGTGTACAGTATGTTCTTCATACAAGTCAAGGATTATAGCCTTGATAGCAAGGATTTGTCATGAACAGGCCCACTGGTTTCCATCAAGAGGAAGGAAATGGTATATTAGATATTGTAACCATAGTTGTAAGTGTCCTAAAAGTGTCACAATTTAAATCAAACATACTTTATTTTTAGCTGGTTAACCCTCCAGAGGACTGCAAGGAGCTAATGTCTTTGGCATGATTATAATATTATGAAACATAGTACAGAAGAACAAAACTATAGAAAATAAAATAGGTAGTCATTCAGTATTACCTCTCTCACCAAGGCTCTTCTCCCCCGATAGCTCAGTTTGGCCGGACTGCCAGCTCTAGGAAGGGTTCTGGTCGTCCCAAACGTCTTCCATTTGAGGATTATGGAGGCCACTGTGCTCTTAGGAACCTTAAGTGCAGCAGAAATCTTTTTGTAACCTTGGCCAGATCTGTGCCTTGCCACAATTCTGTCTCTGAGCTCTTCAGGTAGTTCCTTTGACCTCATGATTCTCATTTGCTCTGACATGCATTGTAATCTGGAAGGTCTTATATAGACAGGTGTGTGGCTTTCCTAATCAAGTCCAATTAGTATAATCAAACACAGCTGGACTCAAATGAAGGTGTAGAACCATCTCAAGGATGATCAGAAGAAATGGAAAGCACCTGAGTTAAATATATGAGTGTCACAGCAATGGGTCTGAATACTTAGGACCATGTGATATTTCAGTTTTTCTTTTTTAATAAATCTGCAACAATGTCAACAATTCTGTGTTTTTCTGTCAGTATGGGGTGCTATGTGTACATTCATGAGGAAGAAGAATGAACTTAAATGATTTTAGCAAATGGCTGCAATATAACAAAGAGTGAAAAATGTAAGGGGGTCTGAATACTTTCCGTACCCACTGTGTATATATATATATATATATATATATATATATACTTAAAGTGGGCAATTTTACCACCTGCCCCCCCCCCCCCCCAGTTTATGTAGCTCTGTGCCCCACTGATTCCCTTTTCTTCCCTGATCTCCTTCTAACAGGAGACTCAGACAGCAGCGGGAGTTGTCAGTCAAGCCATCAGGGGCAGGGGGTGGGGCATTGCTGTGCTGTGTGTGCCTATGGACACACACACAGCCCAGCTTGAGAGCTGGAACGTGTGCCCACATAGCACACAGCTTGGTGGGGGGGGACACAAAGGAGAGTAGGAGTGAGGAGTGCTGGAGGGGGACTCCAGAAGAAGAGATAAGTGTAACATGTTTATCACTTTATTTTAAGTAAAATAGCCTTTACAACCACTTTAATACTAAAATGTTCAAACAAAAGCATACACTTGCCCCACTATAATTTAAAGGTGTCAGGAGTCTGTGGTGGTGAGCCCTTGTAGATTGCCAGCTCTGGGTTCCCCAGGGCATAGAGTCTAAGCCCCAAACTGCTTTTTCACCAGAGCCCTTGATGGTGGGGATGGACTTGCAGCAAGCTGGAACCAGGTCACGGCCCCCAGGTATGCCCAGAAGAGGATAGGGAGACCCTTTGCGTGTGAAGAGTACAAGCAGCAGACGAAAGAAAATCCAGGAGACAAGCCGAGGTCAGGGCGGGTAGCGAACAAGCACAGATTATAAACTAATCCAGGGTTAATACACGGGTATTCAGAAACAGTATAGACAAGTGGAATGCAAACGGGAGCTCAGAGAACTGTGAAGTTGTTAGAGGCAATGTGGGTTAACTGGAGCATGTCTTATATAGACAAGCCTACTAGGAGGTGGGGCAGAAAGGGATGGAAGGAAAGGAAATAAAAGCCCACAAAATAGCAGACAATGCCCATAGGTGAGCACAGCCAAACAACACATGTGAAAGTAAACAGGGTTGAAAAACACTGCAGCAAGGAGGAGTCTGTGGTGGTGAGCCCTTGTAGATTGCCAGCTAAGGGTTCCCCAGGACATAGAGTCTAAGCCTCAAACTGCTTCTTCACCAGAGCCCTTGATGGTGGGGATGGACTTGCAGCAAGCTGGAACCAGGTCACGGCCCCCAGGTATGCCCAGAAGAGGATAGGGAGACCTTGTGCGTGTGAAGAGTACAAGCAGCAGATGAAAGAAAATCCAGGAGACAAGCCGAGGTCAGTGCAGGTAGCGAACAAGCACAGATGATAAACGAATCCGGGGTTAATACACGGGTATTCAGAAACAGTATAGACAAGTGGAATGCAAACGGGAGCTCAGAGAACTGTGAAGTTGTTAGAGGCAATGTGGGTTAACCGGAGCATGTCTTATATAGACAAGCCTACTAGGAGGTGGGGCAGTGAGTGATGGAAGGGAAGGAAATAAAAGCTCACAAAATAGCAGACAATGCCCATAAGTGAGCACAGCCAAACAACACATGTAAAAGTAAACAGGGTTGAAAAAAGTATCTATAGCCAAAACTTTTGTTCAGATTGAGTAGGGAAGGATTTTTTTGCGTAGCTGTCAGGGTTTTATATCTGCTGGAGAGATTAATTTCTGTGTTTTCCTGGCGAAAATTGTAACCGGGAATGAAAGTAAAAAAAAAAAAAAAAAGAATCCCAAAATTTTATGGCTGTCGCTCTAAAGGAGAAATCATCCAATCATCCAACTATTCTGGTGACAGTTGTCTAGAAATAATATTCTCACATGGGGCATGTCCGGCCAACAAGGAAGATGGCCACACAGACCAGTGCTCTGGTCTCCTCGTGGCAACGAGCAGCAGGTAAAGCGACAGAGGAGCCGGCAGCATGTGG
Organism: Pelophylax lessonae; assembly: GCF_965119305.1. Classification (NCBI taxonomy): domain Eukaryota; kingdom Metazoa; phylum Chordata; class Amphibia; order Anura; family Ranidae; genus Pelophylax; species Pelophylax lessonae. Next base: position 66,777,354 of record NC_138779.1, on the reverse strand, counting down.
GGAGGGATGGCCTGATTTCATGGCGGAGCTCTCATACCACTGACGCATCCCACGGATCCTGCTTCAGATGAGGTCTCTCCCCCATTCACCCCTACCACTAGCAGCCCTGCAAAAGAGGACGAGAGGAGAGATGAGGATTCCTCTCTAAGCTCCCTGGCTCAGACTGGCAGCGGGGAGAAGTACATAACATGCAGAGACCCCCCTAAGAAGCAATCCCTGCAGCTGGCCATCCTATAACAGAGCACACTATGAAAAATATGCTGCTCTCCCTCAGAAACACCCTGTTTAGCGATTTCTCAGGGATGCTATCTAAACTTAATGACACTGTCCATATGCATGCTACCAAAATTCACTATATTGAGAGAAAAATGGCAAATTTATATACCGCACTTAACGATATGGTAGATGCACAGATCAAGATGCTGAGATACAGAGATTACAAGCCAAGATCGCTGACCTCGAGGATCGATCGAGGCGCAATAACATAAAGTTTAGGGGGATCCTGTAATCTATCCCCCCCTCTCCGATCTCACTAACTTCATACAACGCCTCATTCAGGCACTCATTGCATCTCTAAGTAATCTGGAGGTTTGCTTTGACAGAGCTCACAGGATCCCCAAGCCTGCAGGACACCCTAGCATGCATACATTTCTTCCACGTCAAAGACTGCATTATGATAGCGACCAAACAGAACCCTATCCTCCCTGACTAATTTGCGGGGATATCCCCTGTATGCTAATATATCCCAGCAAACAGCCCTAAACAGGACCAAGATTTTGTGGAATAATAAAATGCCCTAGGGAATTTCCAATGAAGTTGCTGGTAACATGGAATGGTAAAGAATTCACATTTACAGCATGGAAAAGGGTCTGCAACTCTTTTAACAGTGGCAACTGCTCCCTACAGATGATATGGTGACCCAATCACTGCCTCCAACCGGTCAGGAACCATATTGGCCCCAAAACTAGGTCAATCCTAGAAAATTGAATCGCTGCCGACTCCCCGCTAACTCCTAAGACCTCTTACGGAAGACATGGAGCTACCCTCATTGTATTTCCAAGTTCTCAGAAGCCTAAGTAGTTTCCTCTACTCTGTAAGTTTCCAAGTTCCCAGAAGCCTAAGTAGTTTCCTCTACTGAAACCCTTCAGTAGTTTCCTCTACTCAAATTTAAAACAGCCTAAGCTGCCCATTTTGCCTGCCGGTTTAGCGGATCTTTTTTTTTTACTTTTGGCGTTTTTATTTCTTCCCTCTTCCCCCTTATGGACCTTTCCTATGCCCCAACTCTGTTGGCCAGACATGACACTCCAATCCCTCATCTACACCACATTCCCCCTACTGCTACATTTTTGGAGACATCAGACCAGATCTCATACTACTCCTACTCTGCCTTCCATGACTAGAATTATCCACCTTTCTGATCCTGAGCATCCTCATGTATAGAAAGTAAATAAAGATGAACTCCCATCAACTTCTAAAGCAAATTCTTGCTACCACCCATGCCTCTGAAGTTTGCCTCACTCAACATTAAAGTTCCAGTTAAATAGTCCATTCAAACAAAATATTTTTATGAAAGAAGCCAATGCCCTTAAAGGGGATATTTTATTTGCCCAGGAGACACACTGTATGACCTCCAAATACCCTCAATTCCATTTCAAACACTACCCCCATGTATTAATGGCCTATGGCCAAAAAAAAAGCCTGCAGAACTCTGATTGCTATCAAAGATTCCATTGCAATCTACCATATGTCTGAAGTCAGTGACCCACAGGGACGCTTTCTTATCCTGGTGTGTGAACTCAACCATTCAAAATATACATTAGTGAACATATATGCCCCAAATATAAAACAAAAGAAGTTCCTGGCCTCCGCCCTACCAAAAGTCATGGAAGTGCGCCAAGGCACCCTGATTCTAGGTGGGGACTTCAACTCAATCTTAGACCCAGCTTTTGACTCATCCTCAGACAAGAGAAGACCCACCCAGTCTATCCTTCCATCACTGCACAAATTTGATCTCTACGATATATGGAGATGTCTGCATGGCATAGAAAAAGACTTCACCTTTTTGTCTGCACTCCACACCACATACTCAAGGATTGACTTTTTCCTCACACATAAAAGGTCTCTACAGAGTGTATTGCGCTCAAATATTAGCAACTCCCCTCCACCTCTTTGGAGACTCAATACATCTCTTTTGGAGGACCAGAGGTTATATTAACAATTAGTACAATCACACTGTTTATTTTTTTACTCCAATGATAAGCCTGAAACTAACCGTTTTACTCTATGAAACACATACAAAGCCTATATGCAAAGAGTTTTGATCAAAATGGCCTCCTGTGTCAGGAAGAAGAGGATGTGGCAAATAGATGAGGTGATTTGTTCTATAACAGAGTGCGAAAGACTAAATAAACTTAACCCTAATCCCCAAACCACTCGAACTCTAAACAACGCTAGGCAAAAATTGAGAGGTCTACTACTGTACAAATATGAGAACCATCTAAAATATCTCAAGGCGGACACGTATAGCCTGAACAATAGAGCAGGAGCCTGGTTAGCCAATAGAATCAAGGCACGGCAACTGAAACAAAAGATCTCCCATGTTATGCTCCCTACATCACAGACCAAGTTATCAAATCCACAACGCCTTTTGTGTGTATTCCCAATCCCTATATGACCTGAAATTGGACCCCTCTACCCCACAACCCACTTCTTCCACCATTGCTACCTTTCTCCAATCTGTCAATCTCCCTGCGTTGTCACCTGAACAATTTGCTTCTATATCCTAACCATTCACAATCCAAGAATTAAGCTTAGCCATTGGGAGGCTTGTGTGTCACAAATCCCCCGGAACAGATGGTTTCTCTAATGAAATCTGTTAAAAAATGTCTACATATATTGCCCCGCATTTGTTGTCAGTATTTAACCACTTGCCGCCAGCTCACATGGAGCGTACTGTGGCAAAGTGGCTCGTTATCGTCCAGCGACGTAGGTCTACGTCGCTGGACTCCTCCCCTTGTGGGCGGCGCGCACGTGCTGCCGGAGGCTCGCTCCCGCTGTATTCAGACACAGCAGGAGTCGGGCCAGGGGAGGAGAGGCGGTGATCATCGCCGCTCTTCCCCCGATCGTCGGGGATCGCTTGTGTAAACAAAGCGGGCGGATCTCCTATGTGACAGACAGTCACAGATTACAGGATTTAGCATAGCTGAACCTGTGATCTGTGCCTGTGTCGCACAGTACCCTCCCCCCACACACGTCAGTAAGCACCAGGCATACATTAACCCCTTGATCACCAATAAAAGTTAACCCCTTCCCTGCCAGTGTCATTCCTTCCCTGCCAGTGTCATTTTTACAGTAACAGTGCATATTTATAGCACTGATTACTGTAGTAATGTCACTGGTACCCCCAAAAGTGTAAAAAATGTCAGTTAGGGGTCCGATCTGTCAGCCGCAATGTTGCAGTCCTGCAAAAAAAATTGCAGATCGCTGCCAGATCGCCGCCATTACTAGTTAAAAAAAAAAAACAATAAAAATGACATAAATTTCCCGTAGTTAGTAGCTGCGATAACTTTTGCGCAAACCAATCAAATTACGCGTATTGCGATTTTTTTACCCAAATCTATGTAGCAGAAAACAAATTGGCCTAGAATGTTAAAAAATTTTGATTTTTACTTTTTTTGGGGGGGAATTTCATATAAAATATGTGAAAAATATTGTTATTTTTTCAAAATTGTCGCTCTTTTTTTGTTTATAGCGCAAAAAGTAAAAATCGCACAGGTGATCAAATACCACCGAAAGAAAGCTCTATTTGTGGGGAAAAAAAGGACATAAATGTAATTTGGGTAGAGCTTTGCACGACCGTGCAATTGTCCATTAAAATAACGCAGTGCCGAATCGCAAAATATGGCCTTGTCAGGAATGGGGTAAAATCTTCCGGTCTTAAAGCAGTTATAAATACGCTCATTGAGAATTTTTTTGTCAAAGACATGTAGCTAAATACATTTTGGCCTAAATATATGACAAAAAATTGAATATATTGGATATTTTTTAACTGTCAAAGTAGAAAAATATTGTTATTTTTTCAAAATTGTCGCATTTTGTTATTAATATCGCAAAAAATGAAAAGAGCAGAGGTATTTAAATACCACCAAAAGAAAGCTCTGTTTGTGGAAAAAAAAGGACGTAAATTTCGTTTGGGTACGGCATTGCATGACCGCGCAATTGTCAGTTAAATTCGCACAGTGCCGAATCGCAAAAAGTGGCCTGGACGTAAAGCAGGAAAATCCTCCGGTCCTAAAGTGGTTAACCTTGACGCCTCCTCTGGCTCTCTGCCACCTAAAATACTTAGAGCTCTTATTGCAACGATCCTCAAACCCAACAAAGATCCGGCCGTAGTCACAAACTACAGACCTATATCCTTACTAAATACACATGTAGAACTGCTGGCCAAATTAATGGCTATACGGCTACAAACTGTCCTAACCTTTCTTATCCACCAGGAAGGCTTTGTCCCTGGCCGTCAGGCTCGTGATGCAATTAGACACCTTCTGAACCTTATCACACAGTGTGGACTTTCACAAACAAAGAGATAAGTGCTAATCAGCACCCCACTCCTGCGCTCAGAACCCGGTCCTCAGGCTGCCTCAATCCCGGAACTCGTACTCACACCTGGCATCCATTATGGCTAGGCTTTGCTGCCCCTTACGACCGGGACGGTCGACCAGACACTGTAGATACAAAACAAAGAAAGGGCGCACCAGCCTAGTGCATTATCCTTAGCGAGTTTATTAATGATATCAAGATAAAAATCAGCTACTCACAAACATTCGTGAAAATCAAGCACATCAATTCCATTAAGCCGCCTCATTGCAGGAGTCCGATATCTCATGGAAGCAGAGGGCTGACGCGTTTCGAGGCTGTGCCTCTTCCTCAGAGCCAGGAGGCCATGACAAAATCCATGGCTTAAATGTAGTATGGTAAACCAGGCCTCCACAAGACCCTTAGGGATGTGGGAGGAGATATGGCCCAAATGGGCGTGGCTACACAGCTAATTGCCAAAAACATAACAGATTTTGATTAGCAAGCCCTATACATCCACTGACTCAACTGGTATGCTAGCCAATCAACAGCATCTTCCCAACTCATTTTGAATTATGTATCAGAAATTGTTCATTTCGGATAATACATTCTGGATATTGCAATAAGTCAATACAGTACACGACTCAATCAATGCTGCACTGATAGAGTCGTGTACTGTATAGTGACTAACCCCGAAAGGTCTCTCCCAGCAATCCAACATGTCTTGTCCCAATTCAGCGCAGCGTCCTTTTACAAACTGAATGCTAACAAATCCCACATTTAGGTCTCCACATCCTGACAGGTCTCCACAATAGTGAACTTCACTCTTTAATCAACATTGACTATTTTTAATCCTTATGCCGCTAGTATTGGTAAATAGATAGGAAAGTATACAGCATCATATTTGCTTGTTTTAAACTTTTTTTTTTTATATTTCTTCAGTTACTTCCTGTTTTCCATGCCTAGGCAAATTATGCCATACATCCCAGGAGTATTTAGTAGAAGAGGAGGGGGGAAGGCTTTCTCAGCTCAGCACACCCTCTCCTGCTTAAATGACTGAGCTAAGGGCAGGTAAACACCAGGAAGTAAATTATACATGAGTCATCTGCCCTTACTCAAGATGGTCATGGCGAGAAATGCTAGGGGGTGTTTTTCAAAGTGATTCCTCAACAAAATATAGCATGGAGACATGGATGGATGTGTGAGTTTGCTTTGAATATTAAAAATGAATTAAATAGCCTTTTTGGTTTGAGGTGCCCAGGTGAAGTGTAGTTCCACTAAGGTTCATGTGGCTTCTTAGATTGTTTTCTAATTTAATGTTCTGAATGTAATTTGATCTTACAACATAAGATATAACATTCACATATTGGTATATTTAATTTGGGTTGTAATTTTTTTTTTTTAGAGGGACAGCGCACTATTTATTAGGCATATAGGCTTTGTATGTGTTCCATAGGTTAAAACGGTTAGTTTCAGGCTTATCATTGGAGTCAAAAAATAAACAGTGTGATTATACTAATTGTTGGTATAACCTCTGGTCCTCCAAAAGAGATGTGTTGAGTCTCCAAAGAGGTGGAGGGGAGTTGCTAATATTTGAGCTCAATACACTCTGTAGAGACCTTTTATCTGTGCCCATACACACGATCCAAAAATCAGATGACAGATCGTCCATTTTTTTTTTTTTTTGCATGCTAGTCGCATATTGAAAATGGAGAGGTTACTAAAGTTACGAAAACTCTCGTACGACAGGATATAAATTCGGAAGTGAAGTAATGTGTTGTAGTGTATTTGCATTTTATTTTCAGACGACAACTGTACTCATGAAACAAAAATCGTACGATCTGGTATCGTATGAGAAACATTTTCATGCTTGTCCGATTAGATAATATCGAATGAACTTTTGTGATCGGCTCTCGAAAGCCGCGTACTAACGATCCAATTATCGTACGATTGCTTCGAAAGCAGTGTTTTTCATCTGAATTTTGAATCGTATGTACAGGCCATAATAATTAGTGTATATTATTTATATATAAGTGTGTGTGTACACTGTTTCAGTGGTTCTAGCAGTTCCACATCAGCACATCTTTATTCACATAATCACATAATACACATTTTAGGTCTATACATAGAGGCGCACAGGTTCATCCTCATATATAGAACAGATGGAGATCTGGATCATTCAGTGACCAGCATTTTTTCTCTTACATGTTCACTGCTATTATTTCCTGGCAGCGCAGGCTAGAGGAAGAAGCTGATCAAGTATGATCTGTGCTTGATCAGCTTCATTGGGGTCCCTAGGTGACTTTGGGGATCTAATAGACCCATGGTGTTTTCTTAAAGAGAACCTGTCATCTCTACTATTTTTATTTTTACTATAATGAAGTGAAGTGTACAAATAAAAAACTTGAAAAAATTAAAGTATAATAAAATAAGTAAAAAAATAAATAAACAAATAAAAACTGAAAAAAAAAAAAAAAAACACAGAAAAAAGTAGATGCATGCAATGGGTGCACCTATATATAAAAGTGATGAATCTTTTACACACATTAGGTATTGTTGTACATGCCAGAGTGAAGTCTTCTAAAGCATCACCTATGGACAATTTTAGGTGCCACCACTTTAAGAGCACATGTATTTAATTTCTAAAGATTGTTTTTTTTTTTTTTCGTTCCAAACAAATGCTATTGTTAAACATTTAAGAGAACAGCAAGGATAGGTATTACAATAGCAATAATTGGATGATATTCAACATATCATTTGTACAAAATTACAGTATCTCACAAAAGTGAGCACACCCCTCACATGTTTGTATATTTTTTATTGTATCTTTTCATGTGACAACACTGAAGAAATTACACTTTTCAACAATGTAAAGTAATGAGTGTACAGCTTGTATAACAGTGTAAGTTTGCTTTCCCCTCAAAATAACTCAACATACAGCCATTCATGTCTAAACTGCTGGAAACAAACGTGAGTACACCCCTAAGTGAAGTTGTCCAAATTGGGCACAATTAGCTATTTTTCCTCCCCGGTGTCATGTGACTTGTTAGTGTTACAAGGTCTCAGGTGTGAATGGGGAGCAGGTGTGTTAAATTTGGTGTTATCACTCTCACTCTCTCATACTGGTCACTGGAAGTTCAACATGGCACCTTGTGGCAAAGAACTCTCTGGGGATCTGAAAAAAATAATTGTTCCTCTACATAAAGATGGCCTAGACTATAAGAAGATTGCCAAGACCCTAAAACTGAGCTGCAGCACAGTGGACAAGACCATACAGCGGTTTAACAGGACAGGTTCCACTCAGAACAGGCCTCACCATGGTCGACCAAAGAAGTTGGGTGCACGTGCTCAGCATCATATCCAGAGATTGGCTTTGGGAAATAGACATACAAGTGCTGCTGCTAGCATTGCTGCAGAGATTAAAGGGGTGGGGGTCAGCCTGTCAGTGCTCAGACCATACGCCCCACACTGCACCAAATTGGTCTGCATGGTTGTCGTCCCAGAAGGAAGCCTCTTCTAAAGATGATGCACAAGAAAGCCTGCAAACAGTTTGCTGAAGACAAGCAGACTAAGGACATGAATTACTGGAACCATGTCCTGTGGTCTGAGGAGACCAAGATAAACTTATTTGGTTCAGATGGTGTCAAGGGTGTGTGGCGGCAACCAGGTGAGGAGTACGAAGACAAGTGTGTCTTGCCTACAGTCAAGCATGGTGGGGGGAGTGTCATGGTCTGGGGCTGCATGAGTGCTGCTGACACTGGGGAGCTACAGTTCATTGAGGGAACCATGAATCCCAACATGTACTGTGACATACTGAAGCAGAGCATGATCCCCACCCTTCGGAGACTGGGCCGCAGGGCAGTATTCCAACATGACAACAACCCAAAACACACTTTCTAGGTGACCACTGCCTTGCTAAAGAAGCTGAGGGTAAAGGTGATGGACTGGCCAAGCATGTACAGTATCCAGACCTAAACCCTATTGAGCATCTGTGAGGCATCCTCAAACAGAAGGTAGAGGAGCACAAGGTCTCTAACATCCACCAGCTCCTTGATGTCGTCATGGAGGGGTGGAAGAGGACTCCAGTGGCAACCTGTGAAGTTCTGGTGAACTCTATGCCCAAGAGGGTTAGGGCAGTGCTGGAAAACAATGGTGGCCACAAAAATATTGACACTTTGGGCTCAGTTGGAACATTTTAACTTAGGGGTGTACTCACTTTTGTTGCCAGCGGTTTAGACATTAATGGCTGTGTGTTGAATTATTTTAAAGTGGACAGCAAATTGACACTGTTATACAAGCTGTACACTCACTACTTTACATTGTAGCAAAGAGTCATTTATTCAGTGTTGTCACATGAAAAGATATAATAAAATATTTACAAAAATGTGAGGGGTGTACTTTCTTTTTTGAGATACTGTACTTAGGCAGCCAGACAATGAAAAGGGTTGTGATGGACCAATTGTCAATGACCTTGATCAAGCAAGAGTAGAACGCTATTGATAGATATCAGAACAATATATTGATTTATGAAAAGTATAACCAGGCTACATTGAGTAACATAAACATATATTCTTTAGCAGCTAGTCTATGTCATTATACCTAGTGAAGAATATGCCAGAAAGGTATAGCTAGGTGTATGGAATATTGTGAGTGAGGTTGGTCCTGTAACAGGAAATGTAACTATGGCATGAGTGCATGTGTCATTTTTTTAAAATTTTACCATAAAATTGGGTAATATGTTGTGTTTGTGTGCAGTAAAATAACGTACTGCCATTTTATTCTGTAGGGTCTCTGCTTTCAAAAAATATATAATGTTTGCAGTTTAGATAGAGGGGGGGGGCTCAGGTAAGTATTAGGGGGTGCTGGGTCGGCTGCTTCACACAGAAGGCTTTTTATCTTAATGCATAGAATGCATAGAAAAACCTTCTGCCTTTACAACCCTGTTTACAGGCCTCGTTCACATCCGAGAGATCTGAATCGTGCGTAAAAAAGTATATGGGTGTTTGAGGACCTGGTTACTGCCCTGTATTGACATGCAAAAAAAAAAAATTTTTTAAACGATCATTTATAAAGGAGCAGTGGTTTTGATGATGCTTAAAGTGAAACAATAAAAATAAAAAAAATTCTTTAAATATTATGCCTGGGGGTCCCCTTAATGTGCCTGTAAAGTGGCGCATCTGTACAATGTATGAAGCCTGCTGCAGCAATACTGACATTTCTAAAGGAAAAAATGTCATTTAAACTTGCTCGCGGCTGTAATGTATTGTCGGCTCCTGGCAATACAGATAAAAAAAAAAAAACGACATAGGGTCCCCTCCATGCCAAAATAAAAAAAAATGGCGTGGGGTCCCCCCAAAATCCATACCAGACCCTTATCTGAGCATGCAGCCTGGCAGGTCAGAAAAGGGGGGGGGGAGAGCGAATGCCCCCCCTTCTGAATCATACCAGGCCACATGTCCTCAACATGGGGGGGTGGGTGCTTTGGGGCAGGGGGGGCCATGTCGATGGGCACCCACCCCATTTTGAGAACAAGAAGCTCGGATAAGGGTCTAGTATGGATTTTGGGGGGGGACACCACTTTTTTTTTTTTTTTTAAATAATGTCATAGGGTTCCCCTTGACCCAAATACAGGGCACTTTCACCCACTTCCTGCCCAGACCAATTTTCAGCTTTCAGCCCCCCCGCCTTTAGCCAATCATGGCTCTGACAGAAAATTGTGCTGTGATTGGCCAAAGCATACAGGTTAGGTCAATGCTTTGGCCAATCACAAGCACCTAATGCACTGCGATTGCGCAGTGCATTATGGGGCACTCGTCGACGGGTGTACTTCTCACTGGGTATTTGTGTGTGCAGTGTTTGGGTCGAACGTACACCGTTCTACTTGAACATAAAGCCTATCCTTAACAGACAGGCATCCCAATACCTTTAGTAATATAGTGTATATATATATATATATATATATATATATATATATATATATATATATATATATATATACTTTCATGTGTATGTGTTGTAAAGTTTCTTTCCCATTTTGATTCTGTCATTGATACATGGAAAAGGCTATACATCTAGATTAGGAAAGAGATGTTTGGGTCCCCGTAGTCCATAGCCAATCTCAGTTTTTGGACTAATGTACAATCAATAGGTTGCACCTGCAGCCACAAAATAAAAATGTGTGCAGTCATTGTGCTGTGTGCAATACAGATCACTTTGCTGGAAGTCTTGGTTTGTTAACTTACGATCTGTGATTAAAAATGTTGCCAAGCTGCTGCTGTATTCAACCTGTGTGGATAAGAGAGTTCATGATATAGAAAATAAAATTGTTATGTTTAGTTGGAGGTTGGACAAGCAGGGTTTATTTTACTGCTGTGGTTAAAAGCTTAAAGTATAATATAACCTAATTAGTCTCAAACTCCCTGCGCTTGACAATGGCTGGTTATGCTTGGGAGTGGTGACGTTACCCATAGGCTCCTATGGCCCATTCGTTGTTGCCACTTCCTCCTCTCCCCTGCAGTGGTCGATGGGGGACACAAAAAAGTGGGGGGCTGTGAGGGGACATAAATGTGTACGAGGGGGACTGTGATGGGGGCACAAATATGCAGAGGGGGGCTCTGTGGGAGACAAATGTGTGTAGAGGGGCCCCAAGGGGGGGACACATGTTTTGGGGGGGTTCTGAAGGGGGCACAAATATGCATTAGAGGGCTCTGAGGGGGAAACAAATGTGCATGGGGGAATCTGAGAGGGACACAAGTGTGCGTGGGGGCCTCTGAATAGACACAAATTTGCGTGGGGGGGCTTTCTGAAGGGACACAAATCTGCGTGGGGGGGAGGGCTTAAGGAGGGACACAAATCTGCGTAGGGGGTTTTGAGGAGAGCAGAAATGTTCATTGAGCTCTGATGAGGACACAAATTAGTGGGGGGCTGTAAGAGGGACACAAATGCGCAGGGGGGCTCTAAAGAAGACCCAAATAATGAGTTTTAATTTTTTTTGCTAAACAAATAAAAAAATACCGAAAATTTAAAAGAAAAAAAAAAGATTTTCATATTTTGTTATAAAATTTTGCAAACAGGTCATTTTTTTCCTGATGAGGTGGCACTGATGGGCACTTATAGGTGGCACTGGTGGACACTGATGAGGCGGCACTGATGGGCACTGATGAGGCGGCACTGGTGGTCATTGATCAGGAGGCACCAATGAGGCTGCACTGATGAGTGGCACTGACAGGCACTGATAGGTGGCACGGTGAGGTGGCACTGATGGACACCGATAGGCGGCATTGATGGACACTGATAGGCACTGGTATGTGGCACTGATAAGTGACACTGATGACGAGGCAGTGATGGGCACTGATTGGCAGCACTAATGGGCACTGATTGGCATCACAGATGGGCACTGATTGGCAGCACTGGTGGGCACTATGGGGACCGATGTCCCTCTAATAGAAGCTGGTTAACAGCTTCTTCTTTTCTTCACGCTGACAGGCTGACAGAATGAAGAAAAACAAAAATCAGACAACCGGCTTCTGTTTACTTCCGCAATCAGCTGTCATTGGCTGACAGCTGAACACATGGTAAAGGGCCTGCTGTGATTGGCCCTTTACCCCAATCAGTTTAAGACAGAGGTGTATAGGCGCTTAAGGGTATAGGTGTACATAAAGCAGCATAAATTAATATAAAATTGTGATTAAAAGTACAGTGCTGTTAGCATGGGGAGGGGGAAGCACAGGGGGGATTTAAAGTCCATGTGCATGTAAATGGAAGTCTTTGAAGGAGGTCCATGGATTGAGACCAGTACCTGGGATAGGTGTCCGCAGCTCAGAGCCAGCTCTTCAGCAAGAGAGAAGTCAGCTCTAAAAACCGGATAAGAAAGAGGGAAAAGCGCCTCTTAGTGCAAGATAGTAATTTATTATAACAATGAAAACATAGTCACTTACATATAGGTAAGGGTAAAAGCGTGTGTCAGATCGCAGCAGTTCAGAGAGGGAGTAAAGGGGGCTGCAGAATCCTGGGAGGCCTTCGGTGCAGACAGCTGGCCTGGCTGTCTGCACCAAAGGCCTCCCAGGATTCTGCGGACCCCCTTTACTCCATCTCGGAACTGCTGCAATCTGACACATGCTTTTACCCTTACCTATATGTAAGTGACTATGTTTTCATTGTTATAATAAATTACTATCTTGCACTCTTCCCTCTTTTTTACGCCAATCAGTAATCAGGAGCGGGAGAACGGAAGGACATCCATGTACGCCCTCCAGGCATCTTAAGCACGTGCTGTAGCCGTTTTTCAGCTATGGCGTGGGCGCCAAGTGGTTAATTGAATGTTATATACAGTTTGATTCTACCTGCAAGTCTTTGTATGACCTTTTTTGCAAATCTCAAAATAAACGATCACTTAACCCTGATAAAACAATCGCCAAGGAGAAAATAAGGGAAAGAAAGCTGAGGGTGGTGTAGCTCAGAGCTCCAAAACACTCTACAGCCAAAATCCTATGTATTTCAAAGGTGGCTGTTCACATATGTGCACTCAGGCACCTGTAGCTTAATCCCTTAAAAACAAAACTGATGCAGCTATTACATCTAAGAATTGGTAATATAATAAATGTTTGCTTTTACATTTAATGTCTCTTTAACTACTAATCTGTTGAGTATTTATTTCTTATGTACTTTCTTCTATACTATGGAAAACATCCATGGACAGTTGGAAACACCATTATCATTCTGGACAGAAGGTGTATAGCCATGGAATGTGAAGTGCCTTGAGGCAATCTGGTTTAGCATTACTTGTTATTTTAGAATATTCTAAGTGTGGAGGAAGGGATAACTAAAGGATTGCCTAAAGCAATATTAAAATAAATCAGCTGTTATGGGGACACACTCATGTGTTAGGATTGGAAGAACAGACTATAAGTAGGCATCAGCCCTATGATAATTGTAATACTGGCCTATTATTTAGTTTATGTAACACATTCATTTCTGGGACTCAGGATGGTTAGTCTTAGGACAAAGGATGAAAGGGATACGTTTAAGGACCATTTAAAGGGCTAAAGTTAGGAGAATAGAAAGAGATAAGAGTTGGCATTAGAGTAAATGTAAGTGGCTTATTTAGATGTTAGGGGTTCCTTTAACCACTTGCCTACAGTGCATTTTCACCCCCTTCCTGCCCAGACCGATTTTCAGCTTTCAGCGCTCTCACACTTTGACTGAGAATTACTCAGTCATGCAACACTGTACCCATACAAAAATTGTGTCCTTTTTTTCACACAAATAGAGCTTTCTTTTGATGGTATTTGATCAATACTGGGTTTTTTATTTTTTGTGCTATAAATAAAAAAAGACTGAAAATATCGTGAAAAAACACATTTTTCTTTGTTTCTGTCATAAAATTTTGCAAATTAGTCATTTTTCTTCACAAATTTTGGCCAAAATTTATACTGCTACTTATCTTTGGTAAAAAAAAACCCCAAATAAGTGTATATTATTTGGTCTTTGTGAAAGTTATAGAGTCCACAAGTTATGGTGCTATTCATTGAAAATTGATCACACTTGATCACACCTGATGTACTGAAGGCCTATCTCATTTCTTGAGACACTAAAAGGTCAGGAAAGTACAAATACCCCCCAAATGACCCCTTTTTGGAAAGTAGACATTCCAAGGTATTTAATAAGGGGCATGATGAGTTTTTTGAAGTTGTAATTTTTTCCCACAATGCTTTGCAAAATGAAGATTTATTTTTTTTTTATTTATTTTTTTTTTACAAATTGCCTTATTAACAGGTTATTTCTCTCACACAGCACATGTATACTTGCAACTACACCCCAAAACACATTCTACTACTCCGCCTGAGTATGGCGATACCACATGTGTGAGACTTTTTCACAGCCTGGCCACATACAGAGGCCTAACATCCGAGTAGCAGCGTCCGGCATTCTAGGAGCACAAATTACACATATCATTTCCTGACAACCTATCGCACTTTTGAAGGCCCTGGAGCACCAGGACAATGGAAACCCCCATAAAATGACCCCATTTTGGAAAGCAAACAGCCCAACGTATAATTTTTGAGGCATAATGAGTCTTTTGAATATGTCATTTTTTTCCACAAGTTTTTGGAAAATGTGGAAAGAAAATGAAAACACATTTTTTTTACACAAAGCTGTCCATTTATGCAATATTTCTAACACATCGCATGTACATAGCAAAACTTGCACCCCAAAATACATTCTGCTATTCCTTCTGAGTATGGCGATACCACATGTGTAACACTTTTTCACAGCCTGGCCACATACATAGGCCTCACATCCAAGTAGTGCTTTACACAAAGTTGTCCATTTATCCACTTTAAGACTGGGCCTATTTTTGACACTTGGTGTTTACAAGCTAAAATCATTTTTTTTGCTAGAAAACTACTTTGAACCCCCAAACATTATATATTTTTTTTAGCAGAGACCCTAGAGAATAAAATGGAGATCGTTGCAATATTTTTTATCACACCATATTTGCGCAGCAGTCTTCCAAATGCGATTTTTTTGAAAAAAATTCACTTTTTTGAACTAAAAAATAAGAAAACAGTAAATTTAGCCCAATTTTTTTCCATAATGTGAAAGATAATGTTACGCCGAGTAATTAGATACCCAACATGTCATGCTTCAAAATTGCGCATGCTCACAGAATGGCGCCAAACATTGGTACTTAAAAATCCCCATAGGCAACATTTTAAAAATTTCTGCAGGTTACTAGCTTAGAGTTACAGAGGAGGTCTAGGGCTCAAATTATTGCACTCGCTCTAACGATCGCGGCGATACCTCACATGTATGGTTTGAACACCGTTTACATATGTGGGCGGGACTTGCGTATGCGTTTGCTTCTGCACGCGAGCTAACGGGGACAGGGCGCTTTAATTTTTTTTTTTTTTTTTCCTATTTATTTTATTTATTATTTTTTTATTTTTACACAGTTTAAAAAAAAAAAAATGTTTTGATCATTTTTATTCCTATTACAAGGAATGTAAACATCCCTTGTAATAGAAATAGGCATGACAGGTCCTCTTTATTGTGAGATCTGGGGTCAAAAAGACCTCACACCTCACAACTACACTAAAAAAGAAAAAAAAAAAAAAATTGTTGAAAGAGGAAAAAAAAAAAAGCAAAAAAAAAAGCGGCCCTTTAAACCGGTTGCTAGGCAACGTCTTTTGACGTAGCTCCGGTCCTCCAAGACCATAGAGTTGAGTGAGGGCCATCTTGCCCTCACTCGACTTCCTGTCTCTGAGGATCCGGGACCGGATAGTTTTCCCCGCTGCCGGCGGGTCCGGTAAGCTGGGAAAACGTCTGGGACGCGGCAGGAGGGGGGGGGCACCTCTTCCCCTGCACCGTAAGGGTAATTCCGCGGCGAATCCGCCACTGGGACCACCCTTATCTGAAAGCCGACCGCCCGCCGTTTCAAAAAATACCAGGGTTATGGGGGCTATCTGCTGCCATAACCCCAGTATTTAGCTTTTAATGGCCGACGCATATAGTCGTTAGGCGGTCAGTAAGTGATTGCATGTATATGGCAAACAGGTGACGATGACTGACGGGGTGACAGTTGACGATGACTGATGGGGTGACAGGTGACGATGACTGATGGGGTGACAGGTGACGATGATTGATGAGGTGACAGGTGATGATGATTGATGAGGTGACAGGTGACGATGATTGATGGGGTGACAGGTGACGATGATTGATGAGGTGACAGGTGACAGTCACTGACGGGGTGACATGTGACAATGATTGATGGGGTGACAAGTGACGATCACTGATGGGGTGTCAAGTGACGATGACTGATGGGGTGACAGGTGACGATGACTGATGGGGTGACAGGTGACGGTGATTGATGGGGTGACAGATGACAGTCACTGACGGGGTGACATGTGACAATGATTGATGGGGTGACAAGTGACGATCACTGATGGGGTGTCAAGTGACGATGACTGATGGGGTGACAGGTGACGATGACTGATGGGGTGACAGGTGACGGTGATTGATGGGGTGACAGGTGACGGGCGATGGTCACTGATGGGTGACAGGTGACGGGCGATGGTGCACGGCGGTACTGATGGCAGTCTCTGGTGACCGGTGAACTTTAGGCTATGTCCACATGTGAGCGTAGCGATCACGGGCAGAATCACTGCGATTCTGCCCGTGATCCAGAAATCATTGCAAATTGCGGGGCGCCTGTGCGTTGCCCGTGATTTGCAATAGCACCCCAAACGCTGTGCGATGTTGCCGCCATTTCTGCCTGCCGAATCGCGGTAACATCGCGCAAACAACGCATGACGCTCCAAAGAAACTCTTGTACCTTTTTTGGGCGTCATGCAATGTTTGCGCGATGTTACCGCGATTCGGCAGGCGGAAATGGCGGCAACATCGCACAGCGTTTGGGGTGCTATTGCAAATCAGGGGCAACGCACAGGCGTCCCGCGATTTGCAATGATTTCCGGATCGCGGGCAGAATCGCAGTGATTCTGCCCGCGATCGCTGCGCTCACATGTGAACGTTATGGGTGTCAATTTCTGGGCACTGATGAGGTGACTGTTGGGTGACAGGTGACATTGGGGGGGGCTGAGGACTGTGTGGGGACCTTTATTAGTGTGATTTTTACTTTGTGACATGTGTACAGAGCAGTAACTCACTATTTCTAGCTCTTCTCCCCTCATACTGGAAACTGTATGAGGAGAGAAGAGCTAGTAACACTGAGTTACTGCTCTTTGTTTACATTTTGTGATCGGCTGTGAATGGATTCACAGCCGATCACATAGTAAACAGTCACTGTCAGTGACTGTTTACTACCGCCGGTGACAGCTGTGTTCCTACGGAACACAGTGCCACCGACACGACCGCGCTGCGCGCTCCCGATCGCGCATGCGCGGTCATCTGGTGGGCGCCTTCATTGTGATCGTCTGTGTCATTGGAACACAGCCGATCACGTGGGAAACAGCCACGCCCATTGGCTGTTTCCCCCCTGCCGGTGACGGGGGATGTCCCGGGGACACCCCGACACCGGCAGTGCAGGGCGGCGCGCACGCGATCGCGCGCCTGCCCTGCTTAAAGTGCCGCCGTCATATGACGGCGGCCCAGGATAATGGTCGCTCCGCCGTCATATGACGGCGGGCGGGCGGCAAGCGGTTAAAGAGAGTTATAGGTTAAAGTGTTAGTAAAGGTTAATGATAATGCTCCCTACACCCCTCTCCTCTCCTCTCCCTATTCTGAATACCCTGTTTAAACAAGATCTATGTACTTATATACAGTGCTTTGCAAAAGTATTCGGCCCCCTTGAACTTTCCGACCTTTTGCCACATTTCAGGCTTCAAACATAAAGATATAAAACTGTAATTTTTTGTGAAGAATCAAAAACAAGTGGGACACAATCATGAAGTGGAATGAAATTTATTTGATATTTTAAGCTTTTTTAACTAATAAAAAACTGAAAAATTGGGCGTGCAAAATTATTCAGCCCCCTTAAGTTAATACTTTTAAGAATAGGTCTATGAAACATTATCTTTCACTTTAAGTGTTAGGCCCCTTTCACACATGTGAACCGTTCATTTCATCAGTTTAGTCACCTCAAAATGGATGAAGTATTCATCAGTTCTTCATCAGTTTTTCATCAGTGATCATCAGTGTTTCATCTGTTTTTCATCAGTGATCATCAGAGTTTCATCCATTTTTCATCAGTGTTTCATCCGTTTTTCATTAGTGATCATCAGTTTTTTTTACATTTGCTACCAATGCAAAAATGGATGAAAAACTGACCATTTGTCAGTTTACATCCGTTTTTCGTCCGATCCGTTTTTTTAACGGAAAAAAATAGAGCTTTGATCAGTTTAAAAATACGGATGATGACGAATGTGGATGTAAACTGATGTAAATGGATGATCATCCATTTACATCCGTTTTTCCATAGAGATACATTAATGTCCATTTTTCATCCATCAACGGATGGATGAAAAATGGGCAAACGGACAGCATGTGTGAAAGGGACCTTAGGCTGCATTCAGATGGCCAAGGATCTGTGGCTAGTTTGTTGGTATTCTCTGGGGGCCTCTGGAAACAGCAGCACTCTGTGTTATCACTGTATACAATGTGGCTGATTGGTTGCATCCATTTTCTGTGCAGTTACATGTGAATAGCAGTGCTGCCTGCAAATTATTTGAATAAAATACAAATATGATAGCCCCTGCTGGTCGCACACAGTGGGGGAGATTTACTACAACTGGTGCACAATGAATCTGGTGCAGCTGTGCATAGTAACTAATCAGCTTCTAAAATTCAACTTCTTCAATTAAAGTGATTGTGAAGTCTCATTTTTTTTGTTTTTTTAATAACAAATATGTTATATTTACCTGCTCTGTGCAGTTGGTTTTGCACAGAGTGGCCCCCGATCCTCCTCTTCTCAGGTCCCTCTTCTGTGCTCCTAGCCCATCCCTCCTGTTGAGTTCCCCCACAGCAAGCAGCTTGCTATGTGGGCACCCGAGCCGAGTCACAGCTCCCTGTGTCCATTCAGACACAGTACCACGGCCCCACCCCCTCTCTCTCCTGACTGACTTTGATTGATAGCAGTAGGAGCCAATTGCACTGTCTTAGCCAATGAGGAGGGGAATCCTAATTGGTTACTATCCAGATTCTGTGTGCACCAGTTTTAGTAAATCTCCCCCAGTGTGTAAAACCAGCATTTACGACCAGCATCGCGGACAATATTCTCCTTTTCCTCACATCCCCAACGATCTCCCTCCCGAATGTGTGCCGGACCCTGGAAGCGTTTTCCAAGGCCTCAGGCCTGCAAGTAAATTATTTCAAGTCTCAGGCTTTGAATATAAATCTACCTCCCTCTGCTGTGTCGAATCTACAAAACCAAT
This sequence comes from Pelophylax lessonae, assembly GCF_965119305.1. Classification (NCBI taxonomy): domain Eukaryota; kingdom Metazoa; phylum Chordata; class Amphibia; order Anura; family Ranidae; genus Pelophylax; species Pelophylax lessonae. The sequence continues at coordinate 66,757,888 of NC_138779.1, read as the reverse complement.
TTGAGTTTACCTGGAGTACTTTCTCTATCCCTTACCTGGGTATTAATCTGACTCCATCAGTGGACCAATTATTTAGGGACAATTACCCTGCGTTATTCAAAAAATTAGAGACTGAATCTGAACAGCTGGTCCCATCTAAACCTGTCTTGGCTGGGTAAAATAAACTCGGTGAAAATGCCCTTGCTACCCCAAATTTTGTACTACTTTAGATCTCCTCCTATCCCAGTCTCCAGGAATTGTCTGAAACGCCTACGCACTAAAATTTTAAAATTTATCTGGGGCTCGAAGGGTTACCGCTTACCAAAACAGGTTCTTCTTCGCTCCCGGAAGAAAGGAGGCTTGGGAGAGCCAAATATTCATTGGTACCTACAAGCAGCCATTTGGCTCAATTGTCTGAAGTCTATAAGCGTTCGGAGGTTCCAGATTGGATTTCAATTGAAAGACATGCAGTTCCATTACAAACTTTGGATTTCCTCCTATGGTGTCCTTCTAAAACGAGACCCCTAATTCTACCCCCAACACTCTCTTACTTGTTTCAGTTATGGGATACTCTTAGGGATTATCCTGCACTGACATCACCTATTAGGCCGTTAGCACACATCTTTTGGAACTCTCACTTCCCTCCAGGTTTAAACATCCTAGCCTTTAAATGGTGGTTAGATAAGGGTCTATACAGAATAGGCTATTTCTTTTCCCATTCCGGCCCTTTGACAGAGAAACACTGCATCAGAAAACTTAACATGCCAGACTTAGAGAAATTTAGATTTATCCAACTCTCTCACTTTTTAAAGTCTCTGTGGACTTCCAAACCCACCCCCCCTAGCGTTACACACTACAAAGGTTGGTGTGGTAATTTAACAGAATGGAAGGGTGGGATATCAATTATTTATAACTCACTTGCATCTACTCCAGCCAAAACTCCTTACATGGAGACTTGGGAGAATGACTTAGCCTACGAATGGCCTTCAGAAATCTGGTACCGTTGCTTCTCTAGGCGTCTAAGGGAATCCTTAATGTGACTCTTATTGAGGCTAATTTGAAAGTTTTTTTGCGTTGGTACCTGGTACCCACCAGATTGTCTCAAATGTATTCATCTTCATCTCTACTCTGCTTCAGAGGTTGTGAAAATATGGGTGATATGCTCCACATTTGGTGAAAATGCCCCAGACTGAGGGGTTTCTGGAACACTTCCCTTATCTTCCCTTCCTTTTTCTTCTCGCCTCCTTCTGACTCACTCTTATCATCTTCTTTTTGCCTGTCCTGATTTTTCCTTTCATCCCTTTTTTATTTATTTATTTATTTCCTTTTTTTTTTTTTTTTTTTTTTTTTTATTGCCATTCCTGTTTCGAGATGCCATTTTCTTCTGTTTGGGTATTCTAAATATCCTGTCTATCTAGTTATGACACCATTTTGAGATTTAGTACATTGAGGCTCTTTTTCCAATTTGTGGTATTTTTTTTTTTTTTTTAATGATTGTTCCAGATACTTTTAGTCTTTTTGGGGCATTCTCCAGACACAGCAGGTTCCCATTAGGGGTGCTGGGAGATGCTTTACTGGCTTGCTATAATCTTTTCTTGCAGTACCACATAGTGTTTTGCTAGAATGTGCTTTTCATTGCTGCCTCCTTATGTATTGCACTGTTTTGACATGAGTAATGTTCTTTTATTTCTACCTTTGTTGTCATACCTTTGTTGATAATCTTGGACGTTCTTTTGTAATTTCTTCAATAAAAATCTATTGAAAGTTAAGAATATCAGTCCATCACTTCATCACTATTTTCCATCACTTTCTGTCCCGGTAATAATGGTTGACCTGATAAACTGAAATGGATGATCACCCCAAAAGGCAAACAGACTCCAACAAAAAATGGACAAGAATTCTAATAAACTGAACAAAATTCTAAACACAACACTTGTTCTTGCCCCCATTTTTCATGAGCTGAACTCAAAGATCTAAGAAAACCAGGATTCATCCGCAAAGAGAACACCTCTCCAAAGTGCCAGACACCATTGAATGTGAACATTTGCCCACTCAAGTCGGTTATGATGACAAACAGCAGTCAGCTCGAGACCCCCGATGAGGATAACGAGCATACAGATGAGCTTCTCTGAGACTATTTTTTGACAGTTTGTATAGAAATGCTTTGGATATGCAAACCGATTGTTGCAGCAGCTGTCCAGGTGGCTGGTCTCACATGATCTTGGAGGTGAAGACGCAGGATGTGGAGGTCCAGGACTGGTGTGACTACACATGGTCTGCGGTTTCGAGTCCGGCTGGATGTACTGCCAAATCCTCTGAAAACCCTTTGGAGACGGCTTATGGTAGATAAATAAACATTCAATTCACGGGCAACAGCTCTGGTGGACATTCCTGAAGTCAGCATGCCAATTGCACGCTCCCTCAAAACTTGCGACATCTGTGGCATTGTGCTGTGTGATAAAACTGCACATTTTAGAGTGGCCTTTAAGGTTGGCCATACATGTTCAATTCTCCTGTACAATTCTCTGTTAGATTTACCACAAACCACATAATATGAGGTCAAAGCTAAGCAACACATTTTTACTTGTATCCAATTAGGCAGGCCTTTGTACTACATAGTTGAAGGCAAATTTCAAGAAAATTGTACAGAAAATAGTAAGAAAATTGTATAATGTATGGTCAGCCTTTTTGTGGCCAGCCTAAGGCACACCTGGGCAATAATCATGCTGTCTAATCAGCATCTTGATATGCCACACCTGTAAAGTGGATGGATTATCTCAGCAAAGGAGAAGTGCTCACTAACACAGATTTAGACAGATTTGTGAACAATATTTGAGAGAAATTGGCCTTTTCATGTCCATATAAAACAAAAAAGATCTACTTTAGTTACACTTCAACACATACTTTGTAGAACTAGGATGTCCACTTCTAAGATTGTCCCTGGTTTATTTTGTATAAGCATAACTTAGTGCTAGCAATTATTTCCAAGCAGCAATACGTGCATGATAGGAGTAAAGTGATACAATTCTTCTTACTATCAAAGCAATCTTAATCCGGTGGACTGAATTGCTCAGTGATTGATGTGATCTGCTATTTGTAGATCTTCCTGTATCGTTGTCTTCTTCAAATCTTCCTAATCCTTAGAGTGGAAACTGAAGTTATTTCAGTGGCAGCAGCTGGTAGGTAATGCAGACTGATCTGCAATAGCTGGAACCACAAAAAAAAAAAATGTTAGCAGATGAGAATCTAAGTTACTTATTAGGCACTGTAGACCTCTTAGAACCATGAATGTTGTGTGGCAGCTTTAAAATTCTTACTTATCCATGTCAAATGCATGCCTTGTCTAATAAGTTCATCTCCTTAGATACAGACATCAGAAAGGGTTTAGACAGAAAAAGGCCTAGTGACTAACAGATATGCTCTTAACATGCCATTTAATATTTGTTATTTATATCAGACTCTAAGTATAAGGATTTTACTTCTTATGTAAGCTTTAGTTAAAAGATATTGTGAAGTTTTAGCCATAGCTTGAATATGACTAGCAAAAGCCCTTATCCTGGCCTACTCAAGTGCAATTTCAAAGGTGTAATTTTCCTAAAACCAAAACTGATGGATTAATTCCACGATTTCCCAGGTTCACAAGTGTGAAAGAGCCAACACAAGGATGTCAATTCAAACTGCCAAATTAATTGTAAAGCCTCATTCACACGGGGATATTCATATGGATGTCAGCTAGGGAGCAAAGGCTGTGTTGTTAGCACGTGTATCCATGGAACACCTGTGCATCTTGTACGGTAAACACAGCCCCCACACAAGCATACATTTCTAAATATATTAAGAATATTCTGAAACAGCTGGAGCCTGAGGAAGCACTCATAGTGAAACGCGTAGTTCCAGCAACTCTTTATATTTTCATACAGTCCCTATATGAGCTCTCTCAAATTTAAGTATTTTGCTTGTTGTACAATGCATGTATACAAAATTGTAATGAATATGTATGTCTGTCTGTTTTTAATGTATATTCAATAAAAACTTTTTTATCAATTTTTAAACATGGACTGAATTTGGAAAGAATTTATTGCATCTGTGGCACATTTAAATAGAAACATAGAAACATAGAATGTGTCGGCAGATAAGAACCATTTGGCCCATCTAGTCTGCCCAATATATCTGAATCCTATGAATAGTCCCTGGCCCTATCTTGTATGAAGGATAGCCTTATGCCTATCCCATGCATGCTTAAACTCCTTCACTGTATTTGCAGCTACCACTTCTGCAGGAAGGTTATTCCATGCATCCACTACTCTCTCAGTAAAGTAATACTTCCTCATATTACTTTTAAACCTTTGCCCCTCTAATTTAAAACTGTGTCCTCTTGTGGTAGTTTTTCTTCTTTTAAATATGCTCTCCTCCTTTACCGAGTTGATTCCCTTTATGTAATCCCCTTTAAATCCCCTTTGGTTCCACCTCTGCCCTCTTTGGACAGGGTTGTAAACCCCCTCTTTTCTCTTTATACATTGTAGTACACCTCGTGTGAATAAGGCCCAAGGACAATGAGTGCAGCAATTCCCAATGCCTGCAGTTCTGCATACTTCATGTCAGTTTAATGGTTACTGATTGACCATGTTGATGATGACTTTCTGGAAAGTTACATAAACTCATGTAAAGTAGAATTAAAGGAAAAACTATTTTTTATTTTGGATACAGCAATGGAGGATTATTACCACTGTCAGGTTATTTTTTTTTTCCCTGTCAGTTTTTGTTTTTCGATCTGTGTCCCATTGGGGAGATTTCTCTTCACTTCCTGTCCCATAGTCAAAACAAGAAGTTAGAGAAAATCCCTCCAAATTGAGGAAATCCCTGGTTATCACCATAACTAGTGTCCAAATTAGAAGACTACCCCTCAATTAATGTTCTGGAGACAACCCAAAGTTCGGCATTTTTCACATTGGGTGATAATAGTAAACATGACAAATAGAGAGGTTGAATCTCTCTAAAAGGGAGCACAGACAACAATAAAAATTTACAAAGAAAAAGCGAGGGAGCAAATGCCTAGTGCATTACCTTTAACAATTGAAAATGTATTAAATCTGCCAAAGCCATACTTACAAAAACATAAACAAAGACTTTTGAAGGACTCTGTTCTTGCTTAGTTGGATGTTTTGGATTATTTATGCAATTTATGCACTTTATTTATTTGCACTTTATGAAAGGAGGGTAACACCATCCCTGCACTACTGAAATTCTAAGAAAAATAATCAGTTTTTTTTGTGATGAATTTTAATTTATGTATAGTCGTCACTGAGGCTTTATCAACTGTGCGATGTGAAAATCACCTGCAAGACGCACACTGCTATGCGACCCAAAGTTGTCGCTAAATAAAGCAGATGTGTGTGACGCAGAGTAGCAAAGCCTTTTGCAGTGGACTTAACGCTTACAACAAGAACAGCCGTTAAGTTGTCACTGAGGCTTTGGCAACTCTGCGTGATGATATTCACCTGCAAAACGCACACTGCTATGCGACCCAAAGTTGTCGCTAAATACAGCAGATGTGTGTATCGCTGAAATGTATTTTGCACAATAGCTGACTAGCAAGCACGTATACCTGCTGTAGATATATCAGCAGTGCAACATGCTCACTAGACGGAACCCTGACACTTAAAACTATCCCTACAAAAACTAGATTATTTAATCTAACTATAGTGGTATATAGTACCCTAACTACACTGCATATCCCTTTCCTCACACTAAAAGAACAGCTCCATACAGCAGAAGATAATTTCTAACTGACACTGTCCCTTTAAATTTTTATTTATTCTTATCTAACTCACACAGCACAATCACTGTATTTCTAACTACACTGACAATCTTTCTGTAAGCTGACTGTTCTTCTGCTGATATGGAGCTTTACAAGCAATCGGCTATGCAGCAACGTTGTTTAACACAGCAGGAGAAACACAAATGCTTCCACTCTCTTCCAAAGCCTCTGTATTACAGTGCTAGAGGTTAGGCGGGGCTATGTTATATACTGGGGGGCGTATTCACTCCTAATTGGCCTCTGGTTCCCGTAGTCATTCCAATCACGTTCCTAGCAGACTCCTGCCCCCTCATTGGCTTTTACTGACGTTTCTGGGCCAATCACAGGCTTTTAAAGCCCACTTCCTGTCCCATTGCATTTTGGGCGGTTCTGGTGACCGAATTCCGAACTTTTACCGCAAAAAGTTCGGAATTCGGCCGAATTTCGAACACCCAATGTTCGGGTCGATCCCTACTATAGAGGCCCTGTTAACTTCAAGTAGGGAGCTAAATAAATACAGAGAGGAACAAAGCAGGACATAAGGATGGTGACTAAAATAATACAGACTAGCCAAGAGGAACTTTTTCTACATAAACTCTGGATGTCTAGGCCAGAAGCATGAGGGTGATAAAAAAAATAACTCAAATGTCCACAAGCAACAGAGGTTAAGGAGGGTATGCATGACATTCAAAATTAATGGTGTAGACTGGCCCAAATAAAAGTGTCACATCCAGATAAATCTATCTCTATATACAATAAATATATTAACAGTATTGGGCCTTAGTTTCTCACCAATGCAGGTTGAGGGGATCTAGGACAACTATTCTGATTGAAGAAAACTAGTTATGCTGTTTTCTCCATGATTCTCAATGATTGATAACTCAATAACACTGTGTTCTAATGTCTAGTGGCTTTGCAGTGACTTGGGAGGAATGAAGCCTCTAATCCTGTGCCCACGTTTTACAGCAGACTAGCAGTCTGGTTGTGCAGGTGTGCACAGCCTTTTTATGTCATGGAGCTGTCTGTGATTCAGGGCTCATACCCCTGGAAACAAACTGCTGTGAGAATAGCATGTGTATGGAGAGTGACACTACCCTGACCTTAAGGGGAGATGACCAGATCTGACCCAGCCTTGACCTGAAAGATAAACTAGTAGGAGCCTGTGCAACTCAAGGTTGGCAGGATTGTGATAGCCAGGAGGCGGAAAAATGTATATTCTGTTGTGGTGATACTGAAAACACTTGCTAGGCTAACCCTGAGAACTGTTTTGAAATTTAAAGTTAAATACAAGTCCTTTAAAAGCTCAAAACCCTGAAAATGTACTTCCGCAGGCTGAAATTTGGGTGAAACCCCATGATATATATATATTTTGTAAATATTGATTAATCTCAAGGGTGATTAAACTCTAGTGGTGCATGTGTTTCCAATAAATCGTGCCAGTCCAGACTGCATTTTTAAGGGCATAGCAGCCCACTTTTATTTAAAGGAACAGAGAGTTAAAAAAAAAAAAAACAGCAATTTCTCTCGCAGGGGGTTACATCATTGCTGTAATGTGTTACTTCAACCTCCTGGCTTACTCACTTGTCACACAACTGCTTCAGGCTTCATACCTCATGCATAGGCCTTAGGTCTGCTCCTCAGACCAACACAAGTACCCTTCAGTCAAGCTCCCTTTAAATTTACTTGTGAACAGCTTTCACAAGCTTTGTGCTGTCGTGGAATACACCTGCCTCCTGCAGATTGGTACGCTCAAACTGCCACCTGCAGCCTCTCTCTCTTTGAGAGTGTGGGAGCCCTCCTGACTCCCATATACAGACCTTGTCTCTATAGAGTGGAGTCCTCCTGACTCCTGGGCCAGACCTCCTGTCTGCCAGGGTGGAGCCATCTCCAACTGGGAGCCCTGAGTGCTAACCCCAGATCTATAATACAATTATATATATATATGGTGGGATTATCTGCACCTGACAGTTTGAGTGGAATTTTCTTCTCTGGATCTCTCCACATCCCACTGGGATTATTATTTGGGACTTTATGCACCTTCACCTTTGCTCTTCACCTTTTCCCCACTGCACCCAAGGGAGCAGTGGTGATTCAACTTGGACTTTTTTCACAACTCCGTTGAGAGTTTTATTTTTGTATGCATGACATTATATACTATTTATTTTTCACTTGAGTGTGAATTTGTTTACAGTGTTGACACAGTTATTTCAACTGTATATCATTCACTATATACATCCCAGTTGTGTGATTTATGTTCACTTTATTGGTATTTTGATCAACTTTCATTTGATTGATTTGATACGCATCAATATAGCGCACCTGATTTTTTATATACATATTTACCCCCATTTGGTTCTAAGGTTGCAGCTTTATTTGATTACACATCCTGCGCACTTTTTTCACATACACATACCGTTCATCATAGGCCTTGTTGACTCCTCTCCAAATGTAGCGTTTATGGTTGTGGCCAAAAAGCATAATTTTGGTCTCATCACTCCAAATGACTTTGTACCAGAAGGTTTGAGGCTTGTCTCTGTGCTGCTTGGCGTATTGTAAGCGGGATGCTTTGTGGCATTTGCATAGTAATGGCTTTCTTTTGGCGACTCAACCATGCAGCCCATCTTTCTTCAAGTGCCTCCTTATTGTGCATCTTGAAACAGTCCCACACACTACATGTTTTCAGAGTCCTGTATTTCACCTGAAGTTATTTGTGGGTTTTTCTTTGCATCTCGAACAATTTTCCTGGCAGTTGTGGCTGAAATTTTAGTTGGTCTACCTGACCGTGGTTTGGTTTCAACCGAACCCCTGATTTTCCACTTCTTGATTAGAATTTGAACACTGCTGATTGACATTCTCAATTCCTTGGATATCTTTTTCTATCCCTTTCCTGTTTTATACAGTTCAACTACCTTTTCCCGCAGATCCTTTGACAATTATTTTGCTTTCCCCCATGACTCAGAACCCAGAAACGTCAGTGCAGCACTGGATGAAAGATGCAAGGGTCTGTCAGGAGTCCAGAAACTCAATAACAATTTATACACACACTAATTACAAGCAAACAGATCACAGGTGAGGATGGCTACCTTTAATAGCCATTCAAACTCCTTTGTGTCAACTTGTGTGCATGTTATCAGGCCAAAATAAAAAGAGAGAACAGAGCAGCGCCACCTGAGTGTAGTATTAAAACAATCCTTTATTGGCATAAAAGGCAATGCACTCACATGAGTGATAGGAAAGCAGGCTTTACTGCAAGTCATCCGATCCACTGCAGGGGAGGCAGGAGAGGTGTAGACAGCCCTGGGTCCTGGCTATGTCAGTGGCTTCTGGCACTTTCTGGTGTCCTGTCGGCGTCACAGCTTTTCCCTCATCACATCCGGTGGAAGCGGGGTGGTGCTAGCGTTCGAGGCATGCATGCTCCTTCATCAGGCATTTTGTGTATCAGGCCAAAATCCCCAGGGTATGTAAACTTTTGATTGGGATCATTTGGGTAGTTTCTTTTGTCATTATGATTTAAAAAGAGTAAACACAGTTGATTGATAATAAATGGCTTCAGCCAAATGCTAACCATGAGTGAAAGAAAGGTTTTTGTGTTATCATTCCTATTCTTGGAAAAATGGCCGAGAAATAATAAATTCTGCCAGGGTATGTAATCTTATGAGCACAACTGTGTATATATATATATATATATATATATATATATATATATATATACTGTATATATACAGTGCTCAGCACAACAAATTTGTCAGAAAACCTTTCCTTTGCTTTTAGAATCAACATGTTCTGCGGGACACTATACTACAAAATACCCCCACAAATGCGGGTCATTGATTGCAACCAAGATTTGCACACACAAAATTTTTTTTTTCCTAACAAATTCATTCAAGACCATGTTGCAAAAATTAATACACCCCCAATGAAAGTCTTAGGAGCAAAGCTACATTTTAGACAACAAAATACTAGTTAACAAGAATTCAACTACAGGTGAGTCCAATTATTCATTAAACTGGAGACCAGCAGACAGTTGATTATAAAAGGGGTTACTTAACAAAGAAAACCCCTTCCCATTTCGTGCTGTCAGCGATGGCATCACATGGAAGAGAAATGTCACAAGGCCTGAGAAAGGAAACCATTTCTTTACACAAGAAAGGTGAAGGCTACAAGAAAATCAGAAAAAGCTTTACTTATCAGTCATAATACTGAAGCAATAGTGATACAAAAATTTAACAAAGATGGAACGGCAACCATCCAGGCCAGGCCAGGCCATTCATGGAAGTTAACACCTCGACAAGAACGTCTTCTGATGAGAAGGGTTGAAGAAAATCTCCATGCAAGTTCACTGCAATTAGCTAAAGAAGTAGAAAGCCAAACTGGGGGGTTCGTTTCCCATGGCACAATACGGCGTACACTGCAGAGGAATGGCATAGAATTTGCCAGGGCTCATACTGAAAAAGACAACTACTTGGACTCTGTACTCTGGAGTGATGGGACCAAGATATATGTTTTTGGAACTGATGGCTTCAAAGTACAAGGAAAAATGCATGGTGCCTACAGTGAAACATGGTGGTGGCAGTATCCTTCTGTGGGGCTGCATGAGTGTTGCTAGTGTTTGAGAGCTGCATTTCATTGATGGTATCAGGATGGAATTCACAGATATACTGCTCTAAACTGAAAGAGAATATGCTACCGCCACTCCGTGCCCTTGGTTGCCATGCACTTTTCCAAAATGACAATGATCCAAAACACACACCCAAGGCCACTGTTGTATTTCTGAAGTAGAGCAGGGTGAAAGTGATTCAGTGGCCATATGTGGCTGGCTATATGTCTCCTGATCTGAACCCAATCCAACACCTATGGGGAATTCTGAAGAGACAAGTTGAGCATCACTCTCCATCCAGCATTTAGGCTGTAAAAAAGGTTGTTCTTGAAAAATGGAAAAAGATTGATGTTGCAATATGTCACAAACTTTTTTATTCCATGCCTAGAGACTTGGTGCTGTCCTTTCAAATCATGGAGGTCACACAAAATACTGGATGTAGTAGTTTTTGTTGTGGGGTGTATTCATTTTTGCATCCACTCATTTGAGTAAAACTGAAGATTTTGTAATCTAAGTTATCTTATTAACCTTACTTTCATGTAATGGAGATAAAAAAAATGTTCTATAAGACTCAGTTTTGTGAAAATTTTGGAAATTGCTCTTGTGTTCATTGGGATATTGATTAAAACCTTACTTTTCAAACGGGGTGTACTAATTTATGCTATGTACTGTGTGTGTGTATAGATAGATAGATAGATAGATAGATAGATAGATAGATAGATAGATAGATAGATAGATAGATAGATAGATAGATAGATAGATAGATAGATAGATAGATAGATAGATAGATAGATAGATAGATAGATAGATAGATAGATAGATAGATAGATAGATAGATAGATAGATAGATAGATAGATAGATAGATAGATAGATAGATAGATAGATAGATAGATAGATAGATAGATAGATAGATAGATAGATAGATAGATAGATAGATAGATAGATAGATAGATAGATAGATAGATAGATAGATAGATAGATAGATAGATAGATAGATAGATAGATAGATAGATAGATAGATAGATAGATAGATAGATAGATAGATAGATAGATAGATAGATAGATAGATAGATAGATAGATAGATAGATAGATAGATAGATAGATAGATAGATAGATAGATAGATAGATAGATAGATAGATAGATAGATAGATAGATAGATAGATAGATAGATAGATAGATAGATAGATAGATAGATAGATAGATAGATAGATAGATAGATAGATAGATAGATAGATAGATAGATAGATAGATAGATAGATAGATAGATAGATAGATAGATAGATAGATAGATAGATAGATAGATAGATAGATAGATAGATAGATAGATAGATAGATAGATAGATAGATAGATAGATAGATAGATAGATAGATAGATAGATAGATAGATAGATAGATAGATAGATAGATAGATAGATAGATAGATAGATAGATAGATAGATAGATAGATAGATAGATAGATAGATAGATAGATAGATAGATAGATAGATAGATAGATAGATAGATAGATAGATAGATAGATAGATAGATAGATAGATAGATAGATAGATAGATGATAGATAGATAGATAGATAGATATGGCAGTGCCATCTGAACTCTGCAGCACGTGTGATTCTGGAGTGCATGGAAGCAGAGGTACGTTTCTACCCTGCACTGTGGGCTCTCTCTGCAGCTCCATCTCTGGGGAAAATTACGATAATTGGCTCTTTCTCTGTTGTTTTTTGTGAGGGAGGGGGACCAGCAGCAGCCATTCTCAGGGATACACACACCTGTGTGTGTACTGAGCAAACCACGCGGACCTCCCTCCCCTCCCCCATACACAGAACATTGTGCACATTCATGGCTGTGTGAGAAGCCTCTGCTGTCATCTGTATCCTTAGCCTTTGATCATCTCTATCATGTCCACAAATTATCTCTGAACCTATCACCTGTATCATGTCCGCAACCTCTGACTATCTCCTGTATTATGTCTGCGCACTCTTTGGCCATCTCCTATATCATATAGTGTGATGTGAGTCTCGCGATATCCAGAGGACTAATGAATGTAAATAAATACTCCTTATAGCTGCGTATACCTGTTCTGTAAACCAGACAGTATATAAAAAGTTAATGGAGGGGGGGGGGGGTATCGTGCTACAGGGAGAATAAATACTTAAAAATAATAAAACAATATGATAGTGGTGTTGAGGCTCACAAAATATGTGATGTGTAGATTCAATAAAAGATCATAATAATGTGGTATATAAAAATTGTGAATATATAATAATATAATAGTGATCTATAATCAATAACAAACAATAAAAGTGTATGTACTTCCAATATTCATACAATACACATAAAGTGCCCACGTGCTGATATCCTCAAAAATCTTCAAACTAAAAATAGACTAACAATATATCAAATGAAGGTGAATAAAGTGACAGGTGCTTCCTCAATCTATATAAAGCAATGAAAATACATAAGGTGCTTATAAGTAAAAGAAAGTGCTTGAAGTGTCCAGAAAATAGTGTCCAAATCAATTCCATAATCCCTTGTAGGCAAAAATCCTTCTTAATTCTTCACTGTATACCTCCACCTTTCACCAAGTGATAGAGGGGGTACTCTTTAGTCTTTAGACCCCCACGGGGTGTACTAGCTGCTCACCTTAATAGATAAGGGAATGCGCCTTATAATTAAATGGTACTCCTTTTCCACCTCTCCTCTTGGCCACTCTGCAGAGGCGATCCCCTGAAGAAGCCACATGACCGGAAGTGGCGTAACGCGTAGGGCGGTATACCGGAAGTGACGTCAGACGCGGAGTTAGAGTCCGCAGGAAAGCTGTACTCGGTTTAAGGCTTGCAAATTTTCGTCTATATGTGAATGCAATACAATTTTTTTCAATAAATTATTTAATAGACATACTGCACTATATGAGCACTTTTTTTTGAGATATCGTGGAGCACCCTGTGTGGATTCACCCCGATCCAAAAAGACCATTTCCATCCCCTTTCTGCAGAGTGGCCAAGAGGATAGGTGGAAAAGGAGTACCATTTAATTTTAAGGCGCATTCCCTTATATATTAAGGTGAGCAGCTAGTACACCCTGAGGGGGTCTAAAGACTAAAGAGTACCCCCTCTATCACTTGGTGAAAGGTGGAGGTATACAGTGAAGAATTAAGAAGGGTTTTTGCCTACAAGGGCTTATTGAGTTGATTTGGACACTATTTTCTGGACACTTCAAGCACTTTCTTTTACTTATAAGCACCTTGCTTTATATAGATTGAGGAAGCACCTGTCACTTTATTCACCTTCATTTGATATATTGTTAGTCTATTTTTAGTTTGAAGATTTTTGAGGATATCAGCACGTGGGCACTTTATGTGTATTGTATGAATATTGGAAGTACATACACTTTTATTGTTTGTTATTGATTATAGATCACTATTATATTATTATATATTCACAATTTTTATATACCACATTATTATGATCTTTTATTGAATCTACACATCACATATTTTGTGAGCCTCAACACCACTATCATATTGTTTTATTATTTTTAAGTATTTATTCTCCCTGTAGTGCGATACCTCCCCCCTCCATTAATCTCCTATATCATGTCCGCAATCTCTGACTATCTCCTGTATTATGTCCGTAATCTCTGACTATCTGCTGTATTATGTCCACAATCTCTGACTATCACCTGTATTATGTCTGCAATCTCTGACCATCTCCTGTATTATGTCTGCAATCTCTGACCATTTCACATATTATGTCCGCACACCCCCTGACCATCTCCAGTATCGTGTCCGCAATCTCTGACTATCTCCTGTATCATGTCCGCAATCTCTGACTATCTCCTGTATCGTGTCCGCAATCTCTGACTATGTCCTGTATCGTGTCCACAATCTCTGACTATCTCCTGTATCGTGTCCGCAATCTCTGACTATCTCCTGTATCGTGTCCGCAATCTCTGACTATTTCCTGTATCGTGTCCACAATCTCTGACTATCTCCTGTATCGTGTCCGCAATCTCTAACTATCTCCTGTTTCGTGTCCGCAATCTCTGACTATCTTTTGTATCATGTCCAGAATCTATGACTATCTCCTGTATCGTGTCTGCAATCTCTGACCATCTCCTGTATCTGTTTGATGGGATCTGCCCGGGGGGATGGGGTTTGGAGTATCTTTATATGCTGATTGTTAAACTTTCTGGCATACACATATTCATATTGCTTTGTGGTGTAGGATCTGGGCCTGCTGTCCCTCCATCCCACTTGTTCCCTTCCTTCTCTCACCATTCCTTCCTCTTTCTTTCCTTCTCTCTCCGTCCCTCCCTAGCACTTTTATTTTTCTTTCTCTCCCCCCATCCCTTTTGTCTCTCTCTCTCCCTCTTTCTCTCTCTCTCTCTTCCTTCTCCCTCCATCCCTCTTTCCCCTCAGACTCTATTTAACCACACCCTATTTAAGCCACACCCACTATTTAGCATAGTTTAAACCACACCCATTGTTCCCGCTGCATCGCCCTTCACGTACCACATTACCCCTTTCCATCTAAGCCACACCTACATATGAATGCCCACCCCTAATTAAAATAAGACTCCGCCTGCAGACAAAAAAAGAGTCCCTATACATTGTTTGAGAATGTTGGCAACTATGCATGTGTGTGAGCCCAGTTGCTTTATTTTGTATCAGGAATATGTATGATGAGTGACAACTCTTTGTGCACAGTCCCAAAGCATTTGGTGGAGGGGAGATTATGGTGTGGGGTTATTTTTCCGGGGTTGGGCTTGGCCTCTTAGTTCCAGTGAAGGGAACTCTTAAGGAGTCAGCATACCAGGACATTTTGGACAATTTAATGGTCCCAACTTTGTGGGAACAGTTTGGTGTTGGCCCTTCCTGTTCCAACATGACTGCGCACCAGTGCACAAAGCAAGGTCCATAAAGACATGGATGAGCAAGTTTGGGGTGGAAGAACTTGACTTGCCTGACTGAGTCCTGTCCTCAATCTGATGGAACACCTTTGGGATAAATTAGAGCTCAGACTGCGAGTCGGGCCTTCTCTTCAACATCAGTGCCTAACCTCACAAATGCGCTTTTGGAAGAATGGTCAAACATTTCCATAGAAACACTCCTAAACCTTGTGGACAGCCTTCCCAGAAGAGTTGAAGCTGTTATAGTGGCAAAGTGTGGGACAATTCAATATTGAGCCCTACAGACTAAGACTGGGATGCCATTAAAGTTGTCTATGTGCGTGTAGGGCAGGCGTCCCAATACTTTTTGTAATATAGTGTTAGCCATAGCCAGGCAATTGGCATTTTCAGAAAGCCAGCGATGGCAGCCCCAATTTCTCATGTGACAAGGCATATACTTTAAAGCAAATTTTTCCTTTAAATGTTTAATCAGTCTTGTGGCACATGCAAACATTAAAATAGCATTTAAGGCAAAAGAAAAGTGAATTAATGCCAGTTAGATCATAGTCATCTAAATAATGATTGGAAACGGAGGCAAACATTGTCACAAGAATATACACAAGAATACAGGTATGTTCACTGGAGCTCTGCCAAAGTTATGTCCTTTTTGCCCCACCAACCTTAAACAATCTCTGTGATTAAAAGAATTCAATTCTATGTGCAACCAACGTTTTTTTTTTCTAGTTTTCAATAGAACAGGGCAGTATAAAAAATACTGTTAGTAGACATGTGCATGGTGAAAAAATATGTTTTGCTTCGTTTCGATTCATTCATCTAGTTATTTCGTTTGTTAAATCCAGTTATTTATTCAATTCGTATTCAGAATTCATATTCGGAATTCGTTTCATGTCTTTTTCAAATTTTCTTTGAATTTACCAATTTTTTTCGATTTGAAACGTTCAAATTGATACATTTTGAATCTGTCAAATCTAATACTTTAGAATTGTTTTTATTTTGATTTGAATGGAGTACAGTGAACAAACAAAGGAAAAATCTTCATCAAATGATTACAATGACTCCTTAACCACTTTACCACTAAGCCTATTTTTGACACTTTTTGTTTACAGTTTAAATCAGTATTTTTTGCTAGAAAACTACTTAAAACCCCCAAACATTATATATATATATATATATATATATATATATATATATATATATTTTTTTTTTTTTTTAGCAAAGACTCTGGAGAATAAAATGGCGGTCATTGCAATATATTTTGTCAAGCGGTATTTGTGCAGCGGTTTTTCAAACGCCATTTTTTTGGAAAAATTACGAAAAATCACATTTCACTGCATTTAAAAAAAACTAAACAGTAAAGTTAGCCCATTTTTTTTGAATATTGTGAAAGATGATGTCACGCTGAATAAATAGATACCCAACATGTTATGGTTTAAAATTGCGCACACCCGCAGAATGGCGACAAACTACTGTCAATAAAAATCTCCATAGGCGACGCTTTAAAATGTTTTAACAGTTACCAGTTTAGAGTTAGAGTGTAGCTCTTTTTTTTAAATTTTTGCTCAGGCTCTGGCGATCACGATGATACCTCACATGTGAGGCTTAAACAGCGATTTCATTTGCAGTGCGACTTCCATATGCGTTTTCTTTCGTGCACGAGCTAACAGCGACGGGGGCGGCTACATTTTTTTTTCCTATTTATTTTATTATTATTTTTTTATACAGGTTTTTAAAAAAAAAAAAATAAAAAATCTGATCACTTTTATTGCTGTCACAAGCAATGTAAACATCCCTTGTGACAGCAATATGCAGTGACAGGTACTCTTTATGGAGGGATCGAGGGTCTAAAAGACCCTAGACCCCTCCACTACACTTCCATGTATTCAAAACGCCGAAAACAGCATTTTTAAATACATTCACTTTTTGAATCTGCCGCCTTTAGCAGCAGAGTAACCCGGACGTGATGTCATGGACGCCGCCTCCGGATTACGTCATCGGAGACCCGACCCAAAGCTGCTTCCGGCTTTGATCGGGACTCCATCCAGCCGGCGGACGTGCCAGGAGACCCGGGCAAAGCCGCAGAAGGCGGCGGGAGGGGGGGGACCGTCCCCTCTCGCTCGCCGGGGTAACGATCGAGCGGCTCCCGAGCCGCATCGATCATTACCGCCGGAAAGCCGACCGCCGGCTCTAAAAAAGGTACCGGGGTGATGCCTCTAGCTAGAGGCATCACCCCGGTACAACCAGGTAGGTCTACGTGGCTAGACGTCAAGTGGTTAAATCATCTTTGGCTTAACAAAAACAGCATTATTTTAAAATGGTACTCTAATAACACACGGTCTTTGATTTCAGAAATATGTTTACAGTTCGAATTTGAATGGAATTTTATGTAAAATTTGATTTGAATTTCAATTTGCATTTCCAAACTTTGAACACATTTTGTTTCAGTAAACTTTGTTTTTACTACAATTAGCGTATTCGGATATATCCCAATCTCCGAATAATGAAAAATGTGTCCAAATATTTATTCGGAACGAAACGAACCGCACATGTCTAACTATTAGATTGATTTTTATTGTCTCTGTCCCAGACTTTGTCTTTCTTCCTATCTTAGAGTCACCTCAGGAAATCTCCTCAACATGAGCTGAATTCCAATATTACATGGTTGTCTTTGGACCATTGATCCCAGTTTTACCTTCACCTATTGATCTGGTGACAAATATAAAATAGTGGTCTTCCCATCCCTTTCTGCCTCAGTGATATTGGTTCACAAAACAAATAAAGGAGCAAATCTCTCTAGAAGGGATATGGGCTACTACAACGTAAAAGAGTGATCTGGTAAAAGGTCAGGTATAGGAAAATTTACATTAATTTCTATAAAACTGTCTGACACAGGAGCAGCCTGACCTCAATAGCATGCAGTTATTTTAATAGGAAATACAGAGTAAAGACTGCATTCAAAATATAGTTAAATGCAATTCAACAATCTGAGGTTATGTGTTCATTTAATAAAAAATGAGATTTTTTTTTAATGTTTCAATTTACAGGGAAAATGTGTTTATCAAGCCAGCTATTCTGCTTCCACTAAAAGGAAAATTGACAATGTTGATTTATTGAGTGGAGCAACATTCAAGATAAAATCAATTTTGTCAAAACAACATTGCTTGGCATAGACGTAGAGAACAGAGGGACGGAGCCAGAATAAATCGAGGTAAACAGACTCAGCCATAAAACAAGCCTGTCTTTGCTAAGGAAATGATACATATATCATCAAATTTTTCCTCCTGTGCTATTTTAACAGCTTCCCCTTTTGTGTTGTCTTTTGTTACAACCTTTGTGTCCATCTCCAGTTCTCGTATTCCTATCTCTTGCCATCTCACCTGCACAGTTCTTCTGTCTCTTATCTGTCCTGGTTTTTACTTTAATTACATTTACTTGATGCTGTTCTCAACCACATTTCAGTCTTCTGCCATCTAACCAGCTGAATTCTCAAATGTTGCACTTTCTATCAGCAGCACCAGAAGCACCCGAAGTGCAGCTATGCATGTTGTATTTTTATGGTTTTAGGAGGATGATAGGTCACAACTAAAGACACAAGCAAACCAAGAGCAGAGCCTTCATGACTGGGTGGGAAGAGAACCAGGTAGCTGAGAGATGAAATGGTAACCAAGTAGGTTAAATGGGAAGGACTCAAAGAGTGGTCCATGGGGAGGATTTGGTTTGACTTGTTAAGTCATAGCATTAGATAAATGATTTGGGGTCTCTGAAAGTGGTCAAGTTGGTGGTGATTTATAATTGTTGGGGACCAGTCTTTGGCATGAAGTCCCTTTTCAGTGTAGTTAGCATGTAGTGACCAGATATATTATGTATCAGGAGGTGTCTGTGTTTTATATTGTCCCCAAGCCAGTGTGATGTAGCTGGCGGCCTAGTAAATGTAAATGGCTTCATAGCTACAGTTATTTTTTTCTTATAGTGTTTTGAAGGACCTGCAGCAGAACTGTTATCTCATTTGACTTGGGTATGCTTATGTAACATTAATGTAAAAATAGTTTAAATTATTCTCACTTAAACCCTATACTCCAGAAATTAAAATTCAGGTAAAATGTGCTGGATTAGCAGGGGTTGAGTCAAATGAGGTGCATGTCACCATATACACTTACTATATCTCTTTAATTTACAGTGTACATGTTTTCTGAAAGCCAAAAGCATAAGAATCTTTATTCTTCTGGCTCTGGCTTCTGGCTCTGCATTGGTGGACTTTCTGGTCTGCAGCCGCTGTTCCTTCCCCTCCTCTTCTGCTGCCCAATCACAGTGCATTGTATTAGGGGAACTCATTTATGGAAAACAAGGGTTTCTGTGAATGAATATCAGAGGGGAGGGGGTGGGCAGAGATGTTGTGTGTGAGAACACATTGTTTCTCCTGTCAGAGCCCCAGGAATGTACTGATAGCAGCACTCCTGGAGCTCTGTAAATTGGTATATGTAAATTAAAGAAATAATATGCCAGCACCTTTTACAAAGTGGCTTTAAGTGTTGTCAATCTTTTTTCTAGAAAGGTATAATTAAGTGTTGATGAAGCAATGCAAGCCCAATAACTGGTTACTTCTTAACTACCATGCTAGCCGTTATTTGCATCTAACCTCCTAATATAGACTAAAACAAAAAATTATGCCATGATAGATAACAATAAAAAAGTAAGGAAAGAGATTTACTATGTATTTCCTGTATATTATGGAGTAATCTTGATGTGTACAGTCAATGTATAATTACTTGTTTACTTGTTGAAAGAGAAAAACGTTTAGGGGATAGATAAACTACATCTTTAAAGTTCACCTTTTCGGGAAGAATTTCACTTTTCAGCTGCAGGGTGTGTGGTAATGAGGCCAGCTGGTTAGCGCCTTCCTGTGTGTCAGGAAGTGCATTCCAGTAGACAACATGGTTCCTCTTTTCCTCTAGATAGACTTCTGTGCCTCTTCACAGGCTAATTCATGTTCCCTCTCATACACATAGGCATTTGGCTAAAACGTATGCGCAATTGTATATCGGCACTCGCAGAAGTGTGCATACACATTAGTGTGCTCACATGTACAGCTGACAGATGTTGGCACAAAATGGGCTATATAAAGTGTGTCAGTTCTCTGGTTCAGTGCTGCTTTGTCTTTCAGTCTCCTGTGATTCTGTATCCTGATTCCAGTTGCTGACCTGGCTTGCCTGACCACTCTCTGAATTGCACCTGCATTGACCCCAGCTTGTCCTTGACTTCTGCTTCTGTCTGCTCCTTTGGCTTCTCTTCCACTAATTGGCTTCTGACCCAGGTTGTACCCAGACCATTCTCCTGCCTGCTCCTCTGTACCTGAACCCGTCCTACCAGTGTATGCTTGCCTGATTCTGCTTCATGACACATTCTGCTGTGCCTGCTGTCCTATAGTCTGCTACCAGTGCATCCCTTGTCTGCCCAATGGAGATGGGCCGAACGACCCCCTGTTCAGTTGGCGGCGGAACTTTCGAACATTGCCAACATTTGGAACCAAATAACAAACCCCATTGACGTCTATGGGACTTGAACTGTGAAAATACAAAGTGCCAATTTTGAAGGCTTATATGCAAGTAGTTGGGCATACAATGGTTACGAGGGTCCAGGTACTGCCCTGGGGGACATATATCAATGAAAAAAGTTTGTAAAAAAACATAATTTTTAAATGAGCAGTGATTTACTGATGCTTAAAGTGAAACCATAAAAATGAGAAATAACAATAAAAATGAAATATTCCTTTAAATATAGTGTCATGGGGGGTGGGTTGGGTCCCTTAGTCTACCTGTAGAGTGGCACATCTGTACCGTGTGTAGAACCTGCTGCAGCAATAATGATATTTATAAAGCCAAGAAAATGAAATTTTTGCATTTAAGCTTTCTTTATTTGATAAACAATGGCTTGGGGAGCCAGTCTGTATGGTGAGGCCACAATTTTGTGCACTTGGAACAAGATTGGAGATTTTTTGTATAAGTTCTGGTATCTCTTTCGCAGACTTTGGATAGAAGTAACAGGTGTGGAAAAAATGGGCTTTGGGTGTCAGTGGTGCCTTCACACCGTAACTTTATAAGGGTACTCTTGATGAAAGCAAGAACTGGCCTTGCTGTCAAAAATTGCAATGATATGCACCTGTCAAACAGGTGTGGAAAAATTGGTCCTTGGGTGTTAATTGTGCCCATGAAACCTACACAAACGCACACTAACGCACTGAAATATACTGTGTTAAACTTGCAGTAATGCACTGAAATATACTGTGTTAAACGTGCACTACCACACTGAAGTATACTGTGTTAAAAGTGCAGTAATGCAATGAAATATACTGTGTTAAACATGAACTAACACATTAAAATATACTGCATTAAACATGCACTAACGCACTGAAATGTACTGCATTAAACATGCACTAACGCACTGAAATATACTGCGTTAAACATGCAGTAACACACTGAAATATACTGCAGGAAACCTGCCCTGACAAAATAAACTGACACTAAAGTAAAAAATAATGATCAAACTACACTCACACTGCACTATCACTAGTTTCACACTACTAAAGCGACACTAAAGTAAAAATAAATGGTCAAACTACACTCACGCTGCACTAGATTCACACTAAACTGATATTCTACACTGAAAATAGAAGCACAATAGCACACTCACTCACTAGCCTGAACAGAGCCCTGTTCTATCTCTCTCCACGCCAATATCACACTACAAATGGCCGCTAAGGGGAGAATATTTTTTTAGTGTGGGTTGGGCACAGTCGTGATTACAATCGTGGCTCTGACAGGGCTCTGTGCCCTAAATGGGCAAATCTTTCATTGCTTCAGCCAATCAGGGCTTCCACTGCACTGTGTGGTGGCACAGTGCATTGTGGTCATTCGGCAGACCAAACAAACGGTCGAATGCCCCAACAATTTGGGTGTTTGTCGAATGGGCAAACATGTTCGGCCCAAACTCATTCTTGCTCTGAACTGTTCACCCAGCTCTACTGCCCGCTGTCGCCGGTGCCAGCCTGCTTCAATCTGCCATCCACCAGCTGTCTACCAGCCTGCCTGCTTCTCTGAAGACTACTTATGACATCCATTGCCTGGCATGGAGACCCACTCTGCTACTCGCAAGACTTACAGGCACTCATGCCTCTCTGCACTCCTGCACCTTCTGTTCACACTATCAGGGGCCCCGAGTCAAAGGAGTAAGAGAGGCCTTCCTCATCATTTCAGGCTCTGCTACCAGGTACGTGATACCGTGTCTTAACAGTTTTCACATCCTAAGGTCCATCCATGAAGCAATAGAGAAGTAATGAAGAAGTTTTTTTATACAACAAGCTGACTACTGAGGTAAGGGCTATGTAGGATAAATAGAAAGATTTTTCTTTTCTGCAAAAAAAGTACATTAATGCTACTGTATATTGATACCTAGGAGAGCTGCAATTTAGAAAAAAAAGGTGAACTTATTCCTTAAAATAAAATACCAGGTTAAACTTAAAGGAGAAGTATAGCCATAGCTCTTGTTTGGCTGTACTTCTCCCATTTTCAGCAAAGAGCGGGCTAAAGTCTGCTCTCCGCTGGTGTCACAGAAGTTAGTCTAGGAACCGCATCATCGCGATAATGGAACTCAGAATACGACAGGTGCCTGGGCCGACACTTGGCTCAGCCTCTCAGGAACCTCTGAGAGCCTGAGTCGGCTGTTTCCTGCTCCTCCACAGCCCAGCGCTCCAGTGAGCGAAGAGGGGGCAGAGAGGAGAGCTGCTGACTGTGCTCGGGAAGCTATCAGAACCGAGCGATTGGCGGTGTTCGATCGGTTGGTTCTCAGTGCAGTGGCATCTGGAGGACAGATACAGCATTGGACTGATACTGCATCCACCTAAGTAAGTATGTATATGGATAAAAAAACAAAGCCATACTTCTCTTTTAACTAGTCTTAACAATTCTCCCTTCCCCTTCCTAACTCCAATGCTTGCTAACCTGTGTAAAAAAGTTGTGTATACTTACCTTACCTATTTTATGCCCACTGCTGTCATGTGAATCTGCTCCGCTATGCCAATGAGAGGTGGCTGCAAGGGAGAGGAGGAAGCGCCAACAATGGATAGGCCAGAGGAGCCTATGGGTGACATCACTGCTCCAGGCTTTACCAGCCGTTGTCATGTGCTCGCTTCTCTCCCCTGCAGTCACTGTTGGCTGACACAGGGGAACGTGTGACTGGCATAGGGGCTAGAAAGGGGGAGGGAGAATTTTTATAACTATTCAGATTTATCCCGGAATTCTACCTAAAAACCCCAATGGATTAAATAAAGCCCCAATGGATTACATAAGAACTTAGTTTTTTCGGGGTCCCTAAACTAGCTAAAAACATATTAAGATGTACCATTTGATTTGATTGATTTAAAAGCATCTATTATGTGTTTCCTTTTTTATTTACAGGCTAGAATTTTGTATTACCTTTGAACCTGCAGAAGGTCAGGGGTGCTCGAAACTTGGGTTTGATTGTGCTCGACCTAAGACTAGTCTCTGGTGTTTAAATCATGGGAATAAGCATATTTTGAAGCAGTGTTTTGGTGTGCAATGCCATTTTTGCTTTATTAATGCATGCTCTAAAACAAATATTTTATAAAGATAAAAAACATAAATTTATAAAGCTTCACCCTGATTCACATAACAATTTTAAATTGCCCATGGGCTAACTAAGGCTAAGTTTTCTCTAACTCCAACCCTAACAGTTAAGACAAAAAGTCAGAAGGTACAGATATTCTCTCTCTGTAGCCATGCTAATTAACAGATTAACGAGATTAACCTTTATCAAACAACATTTGCAGTTTTTATGTTGTAAACAAAATTATTAATGCATAGTGAACTGAAATATTTTATTGCAGTAATTACAATAAAAAACAAAACAACGTTCTAGTTCTGAAATAGCAAGCCTCAGGAAGCAAGCTCAAAGATCAAATAAAAAAAGAAAATAATATTCATACAGGGCATAACCAGAAGATGTTACTACTTACATAAATAGTGCAAATCTATCTTTACTCACTTCACTTAAGAATATGATGCTCCATTATCCAAATGTCCATGTGGGACTTGTTAAGAATATTGTTTAGACGGTATACTCCAGCCACTGATCTTTTACAAACTAGAAACACCTGTGAAAAATGAATATGCAATGTTAAAAAAACAGCAATCTAAGTTCTTATTCACATGGGAGAGTTTTAGGATGTGACCCGTGCAGGGCCATGTTTTACCGCCACAGGATGCACCAATGTTGCTTAAAGTAGAACTATAGGCAATTCATTTTGGACAGAGCAAAACCACAGATTTTATTTCGCCATCTGTATCCTATTGCAGAGATTTCTCTTCACTTCCTGTCCCATAACCAAACAGGAAGTGGGAGGAAATCCCTGCAAATTAGGGAATTCCTTGAGGACCCCCAGGTCATAAGAACTAGTATCCCATTGGATGGGGACCACTTTTCTGGGGACAACCCCAAAATTCATTTATTTTCACTTTCAATGATAATAGAAAACAGGACAAATAGAGAGGGTGAGGCACAGACAGCAACAAAAACTGGCAGGCGTTCTAATTTCCACTCCATCCAAAACAAAAAAAAGTTTTGCCTTTAGTTATACTTTACTACTTGCGCATCCCTATGCCAGTAAAACATGGCACTGCACAGGGCACAGATTAAAATACCCCATGTGAACAAGACCTAAGACTGTAAGTAAAGAGTAAGAACTAAATCGCAGTATCCCATGCAACCAATCTGCAGTTATTATTCATTGATCTTACTGCACTATGGATGAAGTGTGAAATCATATTGGACACCCTATTTTGCATACTATTTGTGCTCAGTGCAGAAGTTTAAAATGAAACGTGCTCTTACAATGTAAACTCTGCATGTACTGTCGGCCCTCTTCCTGATTCAAAGTCATATGATCATATGATGTTAGTGGGTGTAAAAGATTTCTGTACAGAAAAAAGAGAAAACAAATTTGAAATGACAAGTCCCAAATATACAAGAGAAGATTCAATCTTCAAAAACACTGCTTCCAACGTGCTCCACTGTCACCATAAATATACTCAAATGGATAATATTATTATTATTATACAGGATTTATATAGCGCCAACAGTTTGCACAGCGCTTTACAAATAATGTGAGGGAAGACAATACAGTTACAATACAATTCAATACAGGAGGAACTAGAGGGCCCTGCTCGTTAGAGCTTACAATCTAGAAGGGAGGGTCAAGTGAAACAAAAGGCAATAACTGTGGGGGATGGGCTGATGGAGAAAATGGTGGTATATTTGTCAGGTGTGGGTAGGATAGGCTTCTCTAAAAAGGAGGGTTTTCAGAGATCGCCTAAAAGCTAATAGAGTAGGAGATAATTGGACAGATAAGGGTAAGGAGTTACTTAGGATTGGAGAGGCTCTGGAAAAGTCCTGGAGGCGAGCATGGGAGGAGGTGACGAGGGAGCTAGAGAGCAGGAGGTTTTGAGAGGAACGAAGAGAACGATTAGGTTGGTATTTTGAGACTAGGCTAGTGATGTAGCTGGGGGCTAAGCTGTGGATTGCTTTGTAAGATGTTGTAAGTATTTTGAATTTAATTTGTTGGGTGAGCAGAAGCCAGTGAAGGGCTTGACAGAGAGGTGCAGCGGACACTGAGCGATTGGTAAGGTGGCATTCATGATGGATTTAAGGGGGGATAGCCTATGTAGAGGTATGTCAATGAGAAGGGAATTGCAGTAGACGAGATGACTAGGGAGTGAACTAGGAGCTTTGTTGTGTCTTTGGTTAGAAAGGGGCGTATTTTGGAGATGTTGCGGAGGTTGAGGCGGCAAGATTTGGGCAGCGATTGGATGTGGGGCTTGAAGGAGAGTCCAGGACAACACCTAAGACCTTGGCATGTGGGGATGGGCAGATAGTAATGCCATCGATATTGACAGAGAGATCAGGGGAAGGGGCACGTGGTGGAAGAAAAATTATAAGCTTGGTTTTGGATGGATTGAGTTTGAGGAAGTGGTGTGACATCCAGACGGATATATCTGATAGTAAATTAGTGATACGTGAGGAGACTGAGGGAGAGAGCTGAGGGGTGGATAAATAGATTTGGGTATCGTCAGCGTAGAGATGGTATTGGAAGCCGTGGGAGGCTATCAACTGACCCAGAGAGGAGGTGTAGATTGAAAATAGGAGGGGTCCAAGAAGAGAGTTTTGGGGGACCCCAACAGAGAAGGGAAGAGGAGAGGAGGAAGTAGAATTGTACATAATGCTAAAGGTGCAGTTGGATAAGTAGGAAGATAACCAGTGAAGAGTACAGTCACGGAGACCAAAGGCATGGAGTTTTTTGAGGAGGAGGGGATGGTCAACCGTATCAAAGGCAGCAGAAAGGTCCAGAACTAGGAATACAGAATAGTGTCCATTGGTTTTGGCTGTTAGTAGATCATTTGTCAGTTTTAGGAGAGCAGTTTCAGTGGAGTGTTGAGGCCAAAATCCAGACTGAAGGGGATCAAGGAGGCTATTCTCGGCAAGGTGGTCGCACAGTCGGTTGTAGACTAGACGTTCGAGGAGTTTGGATGAAAAGGGGAGCAAGGAAATAGGGCATAGGTTGTTAAGATCGGTTGGGTCCAGTGAGGGCTTTTTAAGTATTGGGCTGACTAGTGCATGTTTTATAGAGTTGGGGAAGATGCCAGAAGAGAGGGAGAGATTGAAGATGTGGGTTAGAGAGCGTAGAATAGGGCCAGAAGGTGAACATAGCATTTGCGAGGGAACAGGATCCAGAGGGCAGGTGGTTAAGTGGACATTAGCAAGTAGTTTAGCAACCTCATCTATTGCAAATATTCAATTTGTGTCACATATTTAGGCTAAAATGTATTTAGCTACATGTCTTTGACAAAAAAATTCTCAATGAACGTATTTTTATCCACTTTAAGACCGGAAGATTTTACCCCCTTCCTGACCAGGCCATATTTTGCAATTCGGCATTGCGTTACTTTAACAGACAATTGCGCAATTGTCGTGCAACACTGTACCCAAATGAAATGTACATCCTTTTTTTCCCCACAAATAGAGCTTTCTTTTGGTGGTATTTAATCACCTGTGCGATTTTTAATTTTTTAAAAAAAGAGCGACAATTTTGAAAAAAAAAATATATTTTTCACATTCTGATATATAACATTTCCAAAAAAAAATTAAAAATCTAAATTTTTTTAACATTTTAGGCCAATTTGTTTTCTGCTGCATATTTTTGATAAAAAAAAATCGCAATAAGCATATTTTGATTGGTTTGCGCAAAAGTTATCGCGTTTACTAACTACGGGAAAGATTTATGTAATTTTTATTGTTTTTCTTTTACTAGTAATGGCGGCGATCTGTGATTTTTTTGCGGGGCTGTGACATTGCGGCGGACAGATCGGACCCCTAACTGACATTTTTGACACTTTTTGGGGGACCAGTGACATTACTACAGTAATCAGTGCTATAAATATGCACTGTTACTGTGATAATGACACTGGCAGGGAAGGGGTTAACACTGTTGGTGATCAAGGGGTTAAATGCATGCCTCATGCTTACTGACATGTGTGGGGGGAGGGGGTTCTGTGACAGAGACAGAGATTGCAGGTTCAGCTATGCTGAATCCTGTGCTCTCTCCCTGTCTGTCACAGCTAAGACCAGCCTGCTTTGTTTACACAAGCAGGCTGGTCTTCTCACACTTACCCCGACAATCGGGGAAGAAAGGCCACCTCTCCTCCTCTGGCCCGACTCCCGCTGTGTCTAAACACAGCAGGAGCGAGCCTCTACATCGCTGGACCCAGGGGAGCCGCTGTGCTGCAGTAGCAGCACAGTGAGCGGTCGGCAAGTGGTTAAATATCAAAAAATAAAAACTACTGACACCGGTGGGTGAACTTCCAGGATCGCAAAGGTTACACTTGCAACCGGGCCCTGGCATTCCACCACCATGGAGAGGCCTTAACCATTTGCCGACCGCAAACTGTATATATATATGGTGGCAGAGTGGCTCTCCCAGGCAAAACCACGTATGGATACGTCATTTGACTGGAAGGAGCTAGGGGGCGAGCGCACG
Source organism: Pelophylax lessonae (assembly GCF_965119305.1). Classification (NCBI taxonomy): domain Eukaryota; kingdom Metazoa; phylum Chordata; class Amphibia; order Anura; family Ranidae; genus Pelophylax; species Pelophylax lessonae. The sequence continues at coordinate 66,729,505 of NC_138779.1, read as the reverse complement.
CCACCAGCGGTGCGCTCCCACCCCCGATCGTCAGCGGGGAAGCCGGCGTGTGTGTTAGGTTGCTCCAATTGCTGCCTGACACCCTCGATCTCTCCCCACTGAGAGAGAAGGACGGTTGGCTGATGTAAACACAGCTGACCGTCCTTCTCCCTGCAATGATCACAGAAACCATGTGATCCTGCTATATAGGATCGCATGTCTCTGTGATGATTTCACAAGCCCAACCCCCCCCCCCCACAGTTAGAATCACTCCCCTAGGCTTACATTTAACCCCTTGATCACCAACAGTGTTAACCCCTTCCCTGCCAATGGCATTATTACAGTAACAGTGCATATTATTACTGTGGTAATGTCACTGGTATCCCCAAAAGTGACAAAAATATCAGGTAGCGGTCAAATCTGTCCGCCGCAATGTCGCAGTCCTGCTAAAAATCACAGATCGCCGCCATTTCTAGTAAAAAAATAAAAAAAAACAATAAAAATGACATAAATCTTTCCTGTAGTTAGTAGACGCAATAATTTTTGCGCAAACCAATCAAAATACGCTTATTGCAATTTTTTTCTACCAAAAATATGTAGCAGAAAACAAATTGGCCTAAAATGTTTAAAAAAATTTGATTTTTAATTTTTTTGGGGGGAAATTATATATAGCAAAAAGTGAAAAATATTGTTTTTTTTTTTCAAAATGATCACTCTTTTTTTGTTTATAGCGCACAAAAAAAAAATCGCACAGGTGATCAAATACCACAAAAAGAAAGCTCTATTTGTGGGAAAAAAAGGACGTCAATTTTATTTGGGTACAGCGTCGCACAACTGCACAATTGTCCGTTAAAGTAATGCAGTGCCGAATCGCAAAATAGGGCCTGGTCATTAAGGGGGAAAATCTTCCGGTCTAGAACTGGTTAAGATGGCAGGAAGGGGGCCCACTGCAGAACTTGTGAAAGGGTCCCGCTGTGGGACCATAATAAAGGGTCCCGCGATGAGAGTAAAGGGCCCCAGGATCAGTGGGAAGAGCCCCAGGCTTGAAGGGAAGGGCCCCGGCCAGGGATCCGGGGGGCCCTTTATGGTTTCTTGCAACGGGGCCCTGAAGGTTCTAGTTACGCCTCTGATGGGGAGTATTTTAGATCCAAAGGGTGAGAGCTGCGAATGGGGTGGGGGTATTCTAGGTGCAGAGGGGTGATGTTTGTGTTTGCTAATAATGATTTTAGTGTGCTTTTAGTGAAAATAAAATTTTGATATTTTCAGGGAGGCTGTCCACGGAGACTGTACGGGGCCCGGGGACCTTGGCTGCCCTGAATGTTTCTGCAACTTTCAATATTCTACAGTAAATGCTCGCTCTTTGCTATTTTGAACCTGTTTTGCAATGTTGCTTGGTAAACTGCAAGGTACAGTTACTCTGCCTGATCATCTGGTATCCTATTCTAGTAAATAGCTCTCGGAGTTCGAAGCTTCTGATGATTCTAATATAGGAAGTACAGCACTCGCAAACTGTTATAAACGTATATTTTTTGTAAAAAGTATTGGATATTTCCCCAATGAAACAAATAGGAGTCTCACAATCTCTTTCTCTATACCCACAGACTGATTCTGCAAAAAGACTTTAATGTCCGGGGCAATTTAATTACCGTCAAAAACATGAACATTTCTGAAAAAGCACACGTTCACTGCATGCCTGGTCTTTGCGTTCAGTGGAGACTCTCGGGCTATAAATATGACTGTTCTCTAACATCTCTTAGTAAATGCAGCCTTATGGGGACAGTTTTACCCTTATATCTCAGAGGAGCAATGAAATGTGGAAACCTCTAACCTTTTTATTACCTTAAAATAAAAAATCCCAACTTGCAAAAAATAAATAAATGAATAAATGAATTAATAAAATAAAATAAAACGCCTTGACTACATTAGTACTGTGTTGATTTAATTTACTAAACAAACCAAAACAATGGACCTTGACAATAAACCAGCCGTCACCGCCTACAATATACACCCTTTAACCCATAGTTATTCGGCAAGATAGGATTGATCTGGCAGTGCATTATTCATGAAGACCTCATCAGCTTAATTAACTGTCGTAGAGCAGAACAGTCAAGTAAAACTTTTAGGTTTTATGTCCTTTTATTTGTTATGCTTCAGTGATATTCCTCTGCAATTAGAAGGACAGATAGAGTTTTAAGCAGAAGAATAAATCAGTTTGCATTGTCACCACCACCATGAAAGCCCTTTGCACACAGATTAATTTTATTTATTTATTTTAGGTACAATTTACACAGCTCTTTACATATATTGTGCATTCACATCAGTCCCTGCCCTCAAGGAGCTTACAATCGAAGGTCCCTAACTCACATGCATAAATACACATACTTGGGCTAATTTAGGCAGGAGGCAAGAAACCCACCAGCATGTCTTTGGAGTGTGGTAAGAAACCGGATTAAATGGAGGAAACCCACGCAAGTAGAGGGAGAACATGCAAACTCCAGGCAGGTAGTCGCAAAACAGAACTATAGGTGAAATTGATATATGCTGCAATCTGTCACTAATTTTAACACAGCAGTTTTTGTTAGTCCCCTCCCCCCAACATAGGGGTATATTAAAAAAAAAAGGCAGAGCTATTTCTTCTGTGAAACTGGCTAGTTTTCTCCAAGTTGAATGTTTCTCAGTCATTTAGAATGGAGTGAATCAGGAAAATACCACATTATATCCACTAGATGGTGCTGGTGATCATAGGAAATAAATACTTATTGTCACTGATTTGCATTGATGATTATGACATGCCAAACAACTGTGGCTGGGAGGCGGGAAAACAGGGCTGGCTAATGGCCACGGCCCCTCTTTTGTGAAAGAGGGGGCAGTAGATGCCTGGCAGAGCATCACCAGGGATGAAACCCAGCGTCTGATGATGTCTATGCATTCCAGACTTCAGGCTGTAATTGACTGCAAAGGATTTGCAATCAAGTATTAAAAAGTGAAAGTTTGATTTATGATTGTTAATCTGTCCCATTACTGTTGGTTCCTTACAAAGTGGGAGGCACATATACAAACTGTTGTAATTCCTACACCGTTCACCTGATTTGGATGTCAATACCCTCAAATTAAGGCCGAACCTCTGCAGTTAACCCTCCTCTTGTGTTAGGGTCAGAACCGACCCGTTTTCAGGTTTTGAATGTCTATAAGTATCACATAAATTTGTTTATTGCATCAAGATTTTTTTACTTTGTCAGGAACCTCTATTTAAACAATGTAATAGAAAAAGAATCCTTTTCACTAAATTATAAAATACTGTGGTGAAAATTAAGACGTTCATGGTGTTAGGGTCAATTCTGACCCAGTTATAATATAGGATTTTAGGACACTAATAAGTGCCAAAACTAAAATCATAAACACTCTCCCCGCTTAGTAACAGTGACAGCCAATCACCTCTCAACCCTGTGAGCTGTAGTTAGGGAGGGGCCTATCTCTTTGCCTGCTTGTCTGCTTCTCTAAATAAAGTAAAGAAACATAGGACCAATACATTTCAGAGTTGCTGACTTTATTTTACCATTTTTTAAATTTGAAAATGAGAGGTATGCTATCAAACGAAAGGTCTAAGGGGTCACACCAAAAATATTAAAACCAATCTTTTCAAGGATAAAGAAGCCTAACAAGGTAACCAAGAGGTAAGAAACAAATTGGATGATAAATAATTGTTCCGAGGGTATTTTATGGCTGATTTAAGACAAAACCGACCCGTTAACATCATGGATAGTAACAGAAATCTAACATAAGAGGAGGGTTAAGGCACATCTTGTTTGTTTCATTTCAAATCCATTGTGGTGGTGTATAGAGCCGAAAAGATTAGAATTGTGTCGATGTCCCAATATTTATGGACCTGACTGTAGTCCTTGCACGGGGGTACACTGCAGTATGCCACATGTGAATGAGGCTTACATCCAACAAACCCTTTTTAAGATGTTACAGTATCATATTTTTAGGTTTAGACCCCAGAGAAAAAAATTATAAGCACCTTTGATACTATTTTTTTGTTTGGTTCAACTCCTTAACTGTAACTTTTGCTGGACAGCTTAGCCTGCATGTAATTTTGGAAAAATTAAAACATGTGAAATAAAAAAAAGCAGTTCATATACTAAATATTTTCATCGTCTTATGATAGGACTTAATCAGAACCAGGTGCTTTTCTTGTCTTTCTCTGTGATGTGTAAAAGCAATATTCTGTGTTATGTCCTTGAAAGACAGAGGTAGGCGGCCTGGCTTGAGTCCATTCTCCGTAGGGAAGGGCAGGTGAAATGGAGCGAAGGCAACTAATGTAGAGGTATTTATAGACTCTGCACTGAATGCTGTTGGGAAGCACCTAGGAATATTTGCAAGATCACTCTCTGGAGAGGGACATGACAAAGAACTCAGAGGGATTAACCCATTTTAAATGTTCAGCCACAGCCAAGCAACAGATTTTGGCTGTGATGTACTCAGATTAGTTGAATGCACCACACTAAGCATATCAGAGAAATTACATTATATTTGGAAAATAATCTAGAAGGATAAAAGGGCATGCTATAAATCATACTTTTATACTTTTAATAAACAGGATTGTTTATTTCTACACTATAAATTTAAAGTGACAATAAAGGCTCTTTAAAAAAAAAAAAAAAACATGTCATACTTACTGCCAGTTCACACTGATCCAACTTGTCAGGTGACTTGCCGCGCCAAAGTCGCTCTGCACGGGCGACTTCATTAGTTGTCCGAAATCGGGGCGACTTTGAGTCGAATCAGTGTGAACCGACTCTTACAGTGCCTGCTCTGTGCAGTGGCTTTGCACAGAGCAGCCCCGATCCTCCTCCATTCGGGATTCAGGTCCCGTGCCAGTGCTCCTGGTTCCTCCTCTTCGGGCAGTGCCCCCCCAATAGCGAGCCACTTGTGCATGCTTGCACCAGAGCCCCACTCTATGCACCCATAAGACTCACAGTGCCACGGCTCCGCTTCATTGGCTGTCTCAGCTCCTGCTGCTGTCTCAGCCAATGAGGAAAGGGAGACACAAGAGAGGCTCAGCTCTTGTGCACATCCCTGGATCTAGAGGGAGCTCAGATGAGTAATAGGAGGGGCTGATAAAAAAATGATAGAAACCTTAAGCCTTCAAAACCACTTTAAATTTAATGGAAATGTAAAAAGCAGTACGGCCAAACTTTTTTTGGACATACTTCTCTTTAGGGTCACAGGAGTACATTTACTATTGTACTCTTGTAACCCAAAGTCAGCTAATAGCAGGTGATTGTCCTTTTTCAGCTGATGGGGCAGAGCTACACCAGGATCAGGAAGGATCCTGGCAATATTGTTGGGTCGTTGGGATCTACCAGACTGCTTGATTGACAGCATGTAGCTGAAGGCCAGAGCCAGCTGTGACCACCCCCCCCCCCCTCAGCCTGGCTCTCAGGTGAATGCAAGAGGAGCAGAGCAGAAAATAATGACTAACAGTCACTGTTCTTTACTCTGAGCAGACTAATGCCTCGTACACACGCAACGATTGTTGGCCGTGAATTTTCGGCCAACGTCCGATTTGCCGATTTTCGGCTTGTTAGTATGATGCTTCCAACAACCGACTGCGACTTTTCGGCCGAATAAAATCTAGTGTGCAGGCTATAAAATTTTTGTTGGCCGTCACCACAACGGCCGATTTTTCGTCAGTCAGTACAGATTTCGGCAGACAAAAATCAGATGAGCAAGACTGGGCATGCTCAGAGAAGAAAAAACACACGGAAAGTAAACCAGCACATGACATCACTTCTGAAGTTGGTTGTTGTTGTCCGAGAAAATTCATGTGCAGTCTAGAGCACATTTCAACCAACACAACAACACTGGACAAAAGACGGCCGATGGGTCGGCCGATAATCGTTGCGTGTGTACGAGGCATAAGAGCATATGGATGAGTGGTCAGCGATTGCTCAGGTTTTAGAGCTGGCATTGGAGAGCCGCAGTGTCACACTCAGCTCAGCTTTATTTCTCAGTGTTTCCCCTCATCACCCTTTTCCAGACGGCCTTGCCACATAAACTGTATGAATTAGTTTAAGTTTTTTAATACTTACCCTTTTCAGATGTCATCAGGCTGGCCACATGATGCATTGGGACTGGGTCTTCTATTTTTCCTCTTCTCTAGCCTAAAGTGGTCCTCTGATGATGCCAAGATCAGCACTAATGCAGAGACATGAACACCTGCATCAGTTTACTAGGTAACATCTCCTTAAAGCATGGGGCCATGACACCTTGCATTCATAGTGCTTCCTCAATCTTCTGGGTTGAATGACAGGGATCACTTCTCCCTGGAAGACTGAGGACATTTTACAGTTAAAAAAGTTCTGTGGAGGCCAGTTCCAGATTGGAGGTTTGTATAACAGTCAGAGTTTTGGGGTTTTTTTCCACTTTGAGAAAAATGTGGCACTCTCACAGTAATAGCATGTACATAGCTCAAATGTGACTTCTAAAAGTATGATTTATAGCATGCCCTTTTATCCTTCAATAATTGCAAAACATAAAGTTAAGCCATTGTATAATAATAAAATGTTTACCATCGAGGCCACATTTTTCACAAGTAAGAAAGAAAAGAAGTAGTAGAATAAGAAGAAAAAAAAAAAAAGATTGAAGCAACGTCCTCCAGAGCGAGTCAAGCATACAAAGGAAAAAATGTGATAAAAGGTATTGGAAATAAACACTCCCACAGAGAAGTAGACTGAGGAATGTATCATCCATACTTACCAAACGGCCATGTGTTGGCGGGGAGCCTCTGCAACCTATTGCTATGTCACAATAAAGGGGGAAGATTGAGGGGATCATAGGGATCACCTCGGAAAGGCTGCAAACAAGGGAGGCTCAAAGTTGAGCCTCCCTTGTTTGCAGCCTTTCCGAGGTAAGCATACATGGCTACCTAGAAGGAAAAAAATAAATAAAAATTCTGTACCTATGTTTATTGTCCCCTGGTATCTGATGACTAGGTATGACTTTCAAGGATGATGTGCCAGTATCGGTTCACTCATAGATAGGAGAGACAGTGAATTAAGAAACTCCATCTTTTTTTTTTGTTGGTGCTTATTTTATTTTTCTATTGCCCAAAGCTGGTTTTAATGTTCACAAAGTACTAATTATAGTAATTTAACCACTTTACCACCGGAGGAATTTGCTGTCTTACGTCCAGGCCACTTTTTGCGATTCGGCGCTATGCAACTTTAACTGAAAATTGCGCGGTCGTGCGACACTGTACCCAAACAAAATTTACGTCCTTTTTTTCCCACAAACAGAGCTTTCTTTTGGTGGTATTTGATCACCTGTGCAATTTTTACTTTTTGCGCTATAAACAAAAAAAGAGCGTTTATTTTGAAAAAATAACAATATTTTTAACATTTTTTTATATGAAATTCCCCCCAAAAAAATGTAAAAATCAAATTTTTTTTAAATTTTTGGCCAATTTGTTTTCTGCTACCTATGTTTGTTAAAAAAAAATCACGATAAGCATATTTTAATCAGTTTGCGCAAAAGTTATTGCGTTTACTAACTAAGGGAAAGATTTTTGTCATTTTTTTTTTTTAACGAGTAATGGCGGCGATCTGCGATTTTTTTTGCGGGACTGTGACATTGCGGTGGACAGATCAGACCCTTGACTGACATTTTTGACACTTTTGGGGGTACAGTGACATTACTACAGTAATCAGTGCTATATATATATGCACTGTTACTGTAAAAATGACACTGGCAGGGAAGGGCTTAATTTTATTGGAGAGGGAGGGGTTAATGTATGCCTGGTGCTTACTAACGTGTGTGGGGGGAGGTGACTGAGTAACACAGGGACAGATCGCAGTTTCAGCTATGCTGAACACTGCAATCTGTCACTCCCTGTAACTTAGGAGATCCGCCCGCTCTGTTTACACAGGCGGGCGGATCTCCAAACTAGATTCCCCGACGATCGGGGAAGAGCAGCGGCGATCGCCGCTGCTCCTCCCCTGGCCCGACTCCCGCTGTGACTGAAAACAGCGGGAGCGCGCCTCCGACGGCGCGCGAGCGCCGCCTACAGGGGGAGGAGTCCAGCGACGTAGTACTACGTCGCTGGACAATAACGAACCACTTTGCCGCAGTACGGTCAACGTGACCAGTCGGCAAGTGGTTAAAAAGTAATTCCAACCAATAAGTGAAACAGGTCAATGCAATGTATATATAGTATTGCATATACAGTGTACAGTGGGTACGGAAAGTATTCAGAGCCCCTTAAATTTTCCACTCTTTGTTATATTGCAGCCATTTGCTAAAATCATTTAAGTTCATTCTTCTTCCTCATGAATGTACACATAGCACCCCATACTGACAGAAAAACACAGAATTGTTGACATTGTTGCAGATTTATTAAAAAAGAAAAACTGAAATATCACATGGTCCTAAGTATTCAGACCCTTTGCTGTGACACTCATATATTTAACTCGGGTGCTTTCCATTTCTTCTGATCATCCTTGAGATGGTTCTACACCTTCATTTGAGTCCAGCTGTGTTTGATTATACTGATTGGACTTGATTAGGAAAGCCACACACCTGTCTATATAAGACCTTCCAGATCACAATGCATGTCAGAGCAAATGAGAATCATGAGGTCAAAGGAACTGCCTGAAGAGCTCAGAGACAGAATTGTGGCAAGGCACAGATCTGGCCAAGGTTACAAAAAGATTTTTGCTGCACTTAAGGTTCCTAAGAGCACAGTGGCCTCCATAATCCTCAAATGGAAGACGTTTGGGATGACCAGAACCCTTCCTAGAGCTGGCCGTCCGGCCAAACTGAGCTATCGGGGGAGAAGAGCCTTGGTGAGAGAGGTAAAGAAGAACCCAAAGATAACTGTGGCTGAGCTCCAGAGATGCAGTCAGGAGATGGGAGAAAGTTGTAGAAAGTCAACCATCACTGCAGCCCTCCACCAGTCGGGGCTTTATGGCAGAGTGGCCCGACGGAAGCCTCTCCTCAGTGTAAGACACATGAAAGCCCCCATGGAGTTTGCTACAAAACACCTGAAGGACTCCAAGATGGTGAGAAATAAGATTCTCTGGTCTGATGAGACCAAAATAGAACTTTTTGGCCTTAATTCTAAGCGGTTTGTGTGGAAAAAAACAGGCACTGCTCATCACCTGTCCAATACAGTCCCAACAGTGAAGCATGGTGGTGGCAGCATCATGCTGTGGGGGTGTTTTTCAGCTGCAGGGACAGGACGACTGGTTGCAATCGAGGGAAAGATGAATGCGGCCAAGTACAGGGATATTCTGGACAAAAACCTTCTCCAGAGTGCTCTGGACCTCAGACTGGGCCAAGGTTTACCTTCCAACAAGACAATGACCCTAAGCACACAGCTAAAATAACGAAGGAGTGGCTTCACAACAACTCCGTGACTGTTCTTGAATGGCCCAGCCAGAGCCCTGACTTAAACCCAATTGAGCATCTCAGGAGAGACCTAAAAATGGCTGTCCACCAACCTTTACCATCCAACCTGACAGAACTGGAGAGGATCTGCAAGGAGGAATGGCAGAGGATCCCCAAATCCAGGTGTGAAAGACTTGTTGCATCTTTCCCAAAAAGACTCCTGGCTGTATTAGATCAAAAGGGGGCTTCTACTAAATACTGAGCAAAGGGTCTGAATACTTAGGACCATGTGATATTTCAGTTTTTCTTTTTTAATAAATCTGCAACAATGTCAACAATTCTGTGTTTTTCTGTCAGTATGGGGTGCTATGTGTACATTCATGAGGAAGAAGAATGAACTTAAATGATTTTAGCAAATGGCTGCAATATAACAAAGAGTGAAAAATTTAAGGGGGTCTGAATACTTTCCGTACCCACTGTATATATAGATACAGTAGTATATACATTTTTTTTCCTTCTATTGGTTGAATTAGGTGTCTTTTTTCAGCCAGACTAACTATATAATTATATGTAACTATGACTATGCATTGCAGCTGTGCTGAAGTAAGATCATGCACTAAGTTCACCTTCTCCTTTCTGTAATCCATTGCAGCTGCAACACACACAGGTTCAGTGGGAAAGAACTTTCTGTGATTTGTAACACTTAAAAAATAATTAAAGGCAAAACTGTTTTTCTTATTTTTTTATGGAGTAAGGGGGCGTTATAATACTTGTAATTTTTTTCCAATTGGGAAGATTTCAGCTCACCTCCTGTTCTACAACCAAAACAGGAAGTGAGGGAAAATCCTTCCACAGTGAGGGAATCCATGGTTGACACCACGGTAACCAGAAGTCCCCAGTGAAAGATTTCCCCTATATTCCTGTTTGGGACAACCCAAGACTGGTATTTTCTTCCATTGTAAAGGGTAACTCCACTTTCGTGGGGGAAAAAAAATATCAAATAAAGAAAAAATAATATAGCGTATACAATTGTGACACAAGTCATATTGTAATTAAAACAAAAGCTTTGGCTGTACATCTCCTATGGATCACAGGAGTGCAGTTAATTCTGCACTCCTGTGACCCATTTTAAGCAGAGAGCGGGCTGACGTCTGCTCTCTGCTGACGTCACAGTTGTCGGACCAGGCTCTGAGTCATCACGACCACGGAGTCGGGATCCACCAGGTGCCTGGACCGACACCCGGCTAAGCCTCTCAGCAAGCCACTGAGAGTCTGAGACGACCGTTCCACAGCTCAGCGCATCAATGAGCGAGGAGGGGGCAGAGCAGAGAGCTGCTGACTGAAAGTATCATCCTGTCGGATGACGCATACTTGCTAAATGCATTGTTGTCTAAACATCGCCCGGACATCCTGAACTAGTGATTTAATTTCCTAATCGGCGGTGGAACACACGCCGACTGCTGCCACGCTACCAAGCTATAAGAAGGGAATTATATCCGTAATACTGAAGCTTCCATATAGCAACTTTGGCGACCCTTCCAGTGCCAGGTGGGCACTCTTATATGTAAGCATCCATTTTTATTTTGCCTCACATTTTTAAATAAACGGGATTACACTATTGTGGCTTGTTGTTTCCCATTTATACTTCATTGAGGGAGATATCCAGGGGATCCTATCTGGAGGAGTGAGGAGGAGGAGATTGTGTATCCCAGGGATCTGGAATGATGTTTGAGTGATTTAGGTCTGTGTGACCTGCCCATTTCTAGTGAGCATATAAGTTTATCACAGCTCACGAGGTGAAACACTTGGATTTGAACACTTATCCATGGAATTTAAATTTTTGATGCACTTACCTAATATGGTTTTTGAGCACTGGATTTAATACAAGCACTTTCACTTAATTTTTAGCATTGTTGGATTATTTTATAACACTAGTACCAGCGATTACTTTTATAACACTAGTACCAGCGATTACTTTTATACCACTAGTACCAGCGATTACTTTTATAACACTAGTACCAGCGATTACTTTTATACCACTAGTACTGTAATGGATGTAATACTGGTTATATTAGTGAAATGCCTATTTCACTTTATGGTGCATACCTTATGTATATATGTATATATGTTACTGCTGAGATTTACTACCTTACTCAAAATGCAATTAGATCACCCCTCCTTTCGGAGAAGCAAGATGGCGATTGAACATGGAGACAACACCCAAAATAAGACCTCTTGATGTCCTGGAAGAAAGACATAGACACATAGATACTCCAATCATCCAATCACCACCTTATACGTATTATATATGACTATTTCCTGTTCATGACTTTCCTCAGTCTTTATAAGGAGAAAAGAGGAACAATTAAAATAGAATTGACGTATTGACTGAACTGTCTGTGTCAGCGTGGTTAATTCATTGTTGCGCGCAAACGTAATTGGGAAGGCAGTAGATATATCTGAGGACTGTTCTGGTCCAAATCCAAATCAAATGGCACCCCAGATGGGACACTTTGGGTTCTGTACCAAAGGTGCTGATCGAGAGGAAACCGAGAGGAATCAACACAGACGAGGGCAGAGACTGATCACCTCTGAATATACGGTAAGACATACTTTGAACCTTACCCGTATACACCCTGTCTCTGTGATTGATTTTCTTTGTGTCCATATCAGCTGCCGGCGGTCAGCAAGACAGGTAACATAACTTGCCCAAAGTGTATTAAGAAGGAACCTGCATAATTTATATCTGAGGACTGTTCTGGTCCAAATCCAAATCAGTACCAGCGATTACTTTTATAACACTAGTACCAGCGATTACTTTTATAACACTAGTACCAGTGATTACTTTTATACCTCTAGTACCAGCGATTACTTTTATAACACTAGTACCAGCGATTACTTTTATACCACTAGTACCAGTGATTACTTTTATACCACTAGTACCAGTGATTACTTTTATAACACTAGTACCAGTGATTACTTTTATACCACTAGTACCAGTGATTACTTTTATAACACTAGTACCAGTGATTACTTTTATACCACTAGTACCAGCAATTACTTTATTTTTTCAGAAAGTGAAAAATATTGTTTTTTTTCTAGAATTGTCACTCTTTTTTTGTTTATAGCGCAAAAAATCACACAGGTGATCAAATACAACCAAAAGAAAGCTTTATTTGTGGGGGAAAAAAAGGACATCAATTTTATTTGGGTACAGCATCGCACGACCGTGCAATTGTCCGTTTAACTAATGCAGTGCTGAATCGCAAAATAGGGCCTGGTCATTAAGGGGGAAAATCTTCTGCAGAAGTGGATAAAACATCTTAGAATTTCATACCTCAAAGTTCATTTATATATACCATCACACAATGATCCCTGTAATTTTGCCTACCCAGAGCCCATTAACTATCAATATAAATACAATATGACAATAACATAGTCATAGGCAGAGATGTATAGTAACTAAGTAGAACTACTTCACTACTGTACTTAAGTACCGAAAGGCGGTATCTGTACTTTCCTGGAGTAGAATTTTTTTCTCCTACTTCCACTTTTACTTCACTACATTTTTTCGATGATTTCAATACTTCTACTCCAATAGTTGTTTTTTTTTGTGCTGCATAGTTACTCGTTACTATTATAAAAATTACCACTGCCAGAACAGTAGATGCCAGGTTTCATGAAGCTCAAAACATGTGTATTATCAGCGCATACGAAAATAAATGCTACTGTATGTATAAATAAAAGCTGCATTTGAAATAATAAAAAAAAATATGATGTTCAACTTTTGACTTCTTTCTTTAATAACTACATAACACAGTACTTGTACTTTTACTTTCAGTACTTGAGTAGCGAAATTTTTAAAAAAACTACTTGCAATACTTAAGTACAAAAAATGTTGAATACTTTAGTACTTCTACTCAAGTCACTTTTTGATTGAGCACTTCCAATTCTACTCAAGTCACTTTTTGATCGAGCACTTGTACTTTTACTCAAGTATGGGTTTAGAGTACTTTATACAACTCTGGTCATAGGACTCAATATGGTAAGAGTCTGAATTTTGACATGCTGATGTGGGGGAGTGGGGAAATAACTTCCACTTCTTCTGGAATACACTTGAGGCTCTTCCTACAATAAATTTAAAAATGAGATATGTGCTATACATATATCATTACAATTAAGATGATATATGATTCAACCTTATATTTAAGGGGCTGTCATTATTGGCCTGTTTCTAAAAAATCTAGTTGCCTGATTGTGTCTGTAAAATGTTATAAAAGCTGCGCTCAGTGCAGGTAGTGGCTACCTTATGTCAAGCCAGAGAGGGCTCCATGAATAATACTTACCAGAGAATATGGGTAAATTATGCAGATCTCACACAGCAAAAGTCTGGAGTCCTTTATCATCTAAACCAGCCAAGGTTCTGCAGTTCTTACAACTGGGACTGAACAGGGGCCTAGCTTTAAATATGTTCAAAGTTGAGCCTTGTCTACACTTACAGGAGTTTAAGGAGTCCTTAACCCTTTAGTGATGCAATTCTTAAAAGGCTTGCATGAAGTTATAGACCTGCCAGGAAACCATTGTTCCCTATGTGGGACTTGCTTATGGTCCTCAGCTATATCAAAGCCTCATTTCTATCCTACAGAATTGGCTACACTCTGAAATCTAACCCTGAAGACCGTATTTCTGGTTGCTACAACCTCGGTGAAAAGGGTGTCAGAGCTGCAGGCTTTGTACTCAAGGAGCCTCGCCTAACGTTCTACCCAGACCGAATAGTCCTAAAACCCCAGACTGCTTTTTATCCATGCGGTATCTTTCTCCTTCCACTTATAATAGGAAGTCAATTTACCGTCTTTCTTAGTTAAGTGAGAGAACCACATCCCCTGGATGTTGATCTAAGTCTGTTGCCTTGCTTGGCAACTACATTTACATTCAGGAAAGCTTAAATCCGTGCTTGGTCCTGGCATTGCTTAAGGCAGGGTCAGTCAGCATCAACACATACAATCACCTCCTAGATTGTTAAGACAAATAAAAGAGCCTACTCTTCACAATACCCTCCTGCCCTGGAGGACTTAAGAGCACATTCAACTGGGGCAGTGCCAGCTCTGTGGATAGAGCAGTGCCGAGTGTCTCCTGAGGCTATTTGCAAGTCAGCAATATGGTCCTCCCAGGACACCTTCATTACACTTTAGTAGGTGAACCCTGCTCATGACAGTAAAATTTGGAAAATGTATACTTACGCTACTGACCATTTCATAATCTTTCTTGTGCCCTCCTGTATGGCGAGTTAGTTCCCATTGTATGCTGCCATGATGGACCAAGAAAATGGAAAATTGTATACTAACCTTTCCTGTATTTTTCCTTTTCTGATGCATCTTCATGGCAGCATACAGATTCCCAACCAAATACTGAGAGTTACAGAGAATGCTGCCAGCCGGTCTGTCTTTGATTTATTGTTAACCAGTCCTATCATGTTGTGGGGGCGGAGCCACAACCCATTGTATGCTGCCAGGAAAGGCAAATTACGGAAAGGTGAGTATACAATTTTCATTTTTTTTCTGATTTAACAACTACCGATTTAATTTAAAACACTTTTTAGTATTTTTCCTAGACCTTTAAATCTACCACTCTTCATAGAAGAAAATATTAAAATGTCTAAATAGGTCTGAATAGCTTTTATTTATACTGTTTTTGTTACTTCAAATGCTTTGAAGAATATTGAATCCTAAAACTAAAGTTCAAGCCCCATAAAGAGCTAAGTCACAATACAGAGCAGGCTTTTGAATTCTATTTTGCAAAATTGTATTGTATTTGTTCCTGGTTTTATGAAACGCACATAAACATTAAAGTCCTCTTTCCAGTTTATTTCTTTTTAAAACTATGCATTAGGAAAAATGTTGTTCTGTATTTTTAGTATGAGAAAACATAAAAAAAAACTCCACACATTGAAAAATGACACATTGAAAACACAGCTGCATAGATGCTTTAAAAGTGTATGTTGTATAACATGAGCACTAAAAGAAATATATTAAAAAATGTATGCCATTCAAAGTGTAAGGTCATCCTCAACTGGTTGTTTTTTTAGTGCTGGCATAGCTCATTCCCCTGTTCTGTGACCAATGGTGTTGTCTCCCATTCACTGAATATATATTTATGTTTTTAATATACACTGTTTAAAAAATTAAAGGAACACTTTAAAAACACATAAGATTCAATGGGGAAAAAATCATGCTGAGCATCTATACTGATATGGACTGGGTAATGTGTTAGGAACGAAAGGATGCCACATCGTTTGATGGAAATGAAAATGATCAACCTACAGAGGGCAGAATTCAAAGACACCCCAAAAATCAAAGTGAAAAAAATTATGCAGTAGGCTAGTCAATTTTGCTGAATTTTCATTGCAGCAACTCAAAATGGTACTCAGTAGTTTGTATGGCCCCCCACGTGCTTGTATGCATGCTTGACAATGTTGGGGCATGCTCCTTTTGAGACGACGGATGGTGTCCTGGGGTGTTTTCTCCCAGATCTGGACCAGGGCATCACTGAGCTCTTGAACAGACTGAGGTGCAACCTAGTGGCATCAGATGGATCAAAAAATAATGTCCCAGAGGTGTTCTATTGGATTTAGGTCAGGCGAGCATGGGGGCCATTCAATGTTATCAATTCCTTCATACTTTTGCCACATGAGGCCTGGGCATTGTTGTGTACCAAAAGGAACCCAGGACCCACTGCACCAACATTGGGGCTGACAATGGGCCTTTGTCTAGTCTGTAGAGTTATGTGCATTCCTCCATGGATTTTCCTCCCAAGACCATCACTAACCCACCACCAAACCGGTCATGCTGAATATTGTTACAGGCAGCATAACATTCTCCAAGGCTTCTCCAGACCCTTTCCGGTCTGTCACATGTGCTAAGGGTGAACCTGCTCTCATCTGTGAAAAGCACAGGGTGCCAGTGGTGGACCTGCCAATTATGGTGTTCAATGGAAAATGCCAATCAAGCTCCACGGTGTCGGGCAGTGAGCACAGGGCCCACTAGAGGATGTGGGGACCTCAGGCCACCATCCTGAAGTCTGTTTCTGATTGTTTGGTCAGAGACATTCATACCAGTGACCAGTGGCCTGCTGGAGGACATTTTGTAGGGCTCTGGTAGTGCTCATCCTGTTCCTCCTTGCTAAAAGGAGCAGATACCGATCCTGCTGATGGGTTAAGAAACTCCTTCCTCCCTATCCAGCTATCCTAGAGTAATTGCCTGTCTCCTGGAATCTCCTCCATGCTCTTGAGACCGTGCTGGGAGACACAGCAAACCTTCTGGCAATGGCACGTATTGATGTGCCATCCTGGAGGAGTTTGAATGCCTATGCAACCTCTATAGGGTTCAGGTATTCAGGTTCAGGTGTTGGCTCATGCTACCAGTAGTGACACTGACCCTAGCAAAATGCAAAACTAGTGAAAAACAGTCAGAAAAGATGAGTAGGGAAACATTTTTTAGTGGCCTTCACCTGTAAAATCATTCTGTTTTGGAGAATGTCTCGTTGTTGCCCATCTAATGCCCCTGTTGTTAACAACAAAGCAGCTGAAACTGATTAACAACCCCCCTCTGCTACTTAACTGACCGGATCAATATCCCAGGAGTTTAATTGACTTGATGCTATACTCTAATTAAAAAGTGTTCCTTTAATTTTTTTGAGCAGTGTACGTACATGCATATTTTGACATAATAGATATGCCCTTTATATTTATAATTATATGCTTCTAAATATTTTTGTAGCACTGCCCCCTAGAGGACTGCTGAGAATTACACTTTTTGGATTCCCCTGGGTTACCCTTAGCAACTGAAAGCAGATAATTAGCATTGAAAGTCCTTGGCTCAGTCAATAATCAATCCAGGGGATGTTGGTTTTTTGTGTTTTTATTGGGAACTGGGATGGGAGAAGGGATGAGTGGGATACTCCAACTATGAACTACGCACAATCTTGAGGGCCTTGCCACTAAAGTGAAGATATGTGTTCCTGCTTGAATTACTCTTCAGGGTTCTAACTTGGCACCCCCTTTCTCACTTGCTGTGTGTGCTGACACCTGTCCACTGACTCTCCACTGGAGTGGTCCCCTTCCTGGGCAGACCCAGTACTCACGGACACTGTTTTTCCCAAGGTTGCTCTGCCTCCACTCCACCAGTCAGCTTTCCTGGACCTCCTGGCTCAGCTCCACACTCCTGGCTTACAAGGCCGACCGCCTGTGACCACCATCCACAGCAGCAGAAGGAGAGACAAATGTCACCCTCTTTCTGGGACTTGGCTTCCCGCCCAAAGACACCCTGTCACATGTGCCCTTGTATTTTATAACATATCCCAGGATGCACCACTGTTTGTGCCAACCCACTGGGACAGTTACAAAAGCCTGTGTGTCACTGGCTGGGTTTCCTCCACTATCCAACAGGCTCCCCTATTGGATACAGTGGGGACACTCCCTTAGCCCAGATGAATCACACCCTGGACACATGCCAGGGGCATAACTATTATTCAGGCTCCCCTGATAAGCAGATGAAGACACTAGGCTTTACCTACCTAGCACCTACCTAGGAGGGTGCTACATCTTATTTTATAAATGTATGTTATCAGTTTTAGTTTCATTATTAAGAGTTGCCAAATAAGTGTTGTCTATATTTTGCTCAAAGTTTGATGGTACTTTAATTCACTACCTCTAAGGAATGATGTATTCCCCAAAATATATAACCTGGTGATGTCTCTATCTTTTAGAGGATTGTGGGGGAGGCTTGGTTAGCTATCTGTGATGTTGTTTAGAGGTTCATTCACTGGTGGTGGTACTGGAGCTTTATTACAAGCCTGCCTTCCTGTCAATTCTGTGACAGCAATTTAATGTGCTTTACTAATTAAACATAGCTAGCTGTGCTAACCATGTGCTAGATATGTCTCACTATCTGAGTCCCATTGAGAGTAATTTAATTTTTTGAAGCCTGCAGTTAATTATTAGAATGTGATAAACAGCAATGTAGTACTCCAGAAATCACAAACTTTGTCAGCTCATGTTTCATGTTTAATCATGACAAGTGCTGTAAGCAGTGGCTGTTGTACCACCATAGTATAGCCTGCAAAAACCTTATAGGGTTCATGATCTTCAGGGGGCTTCCAGTGCCAGACCCCACCCATCACCTGCCATGATCTGAATTCACAAAGATCATTAGTAAATGCAGTGTTTGGGATGCCAGAATCAAAATATTACAAGCAGGGCTTTTTTTCAGTGGGAACATGGGGAAATGCAATTGCGGCACCTCCAACACTAAATGTATTTTATGGCAAGTGTGCTGGAGGGTTTATTGATGCTGGCGGCTGTGGGATCTATTGCCGCTGGTGGGGATCTATTTTTGTGGGGGTCTATTGTTGCTGGGTAGGTGTATTATTGTTGGCTAAAGGGTCAGTTGTTGCTGGGGGAGATTTACTACTGAGGGAGAGGTCTATTGTTGCTGGCTGATGGAGGTTCTATTGACGTTGGCTGCTGGTAGATCTGTTGTTGCTGCTCGGGATCTATTATTGCTGCGGTGATATTTTGTTGTGAGGGGGTCCATTATTACGGGGGGAGGCCTGTTGTTGTGGGCAGGATCTATTGCTGCTGTTGAGGGGTCTGTTGTTCCTGGGGGGTCCATTGTTGCTGGAGTGCTATCTATCAAATTCAATACAAATTAGTTTGTAGCACAAAATGATACTTGGTTCTGTATTCTCTAAAAGGGGGGTTACTGGAAGGTGGGTAGAGGGTGGAGCCAAGAGACAGTGCTCAGAGGTGGGTAAGGGACAGAGACGAAGGGTAACTCAGATGAGTTCATGCACCTATTCTCTGAGAAGAAAAGGCCTGAATACAAGTATGTATTTAATCTGAGAGTATGGCCAGCTTAACTACCTGACTTCTTCTGATACCTTCAAATACTATCACTACAAAGTTCATATTGACTGTGCATATTACAAACAGGCATTATAAATTAGAATATATTTGTATTGTACAGACTCTGGCAGGCTAACCTCTCTATTTATCACATGGTCATGTTGTTCTGGACATTATATCATACATTCCTTTTTCTGCACTAAGAAAAAGCAAGGACAGGACTTGAATGCTATCACTATGGCCACAATAAACTACAGCTCTTTCCAATGCAAAAATGTGAAACGTGACTGCACTCAACAATCCTTTTGGAATGTTAAATATTTGAATTGAATGATGCAGTGAGACAAATAACTTGCTATTATTGAGAAGTTGTACTCATCTATGGTGTGATAAAACATCATGTGTCTATTTTGATTTCTGGTAGAAATGACAAGAGTATTTCAGTCTATTTTCCTCATTTGCTGTTAATTAAACTGAGCAAATTTTGTCATTTTGTTTCAGCATGTTGATCAAACCTCTAATAACTCTGTAATTGTTTTATTTATTAAAATGTATGCTGCATTTTCCGTGACATATATGGCTTTCTTCTAGCAGTATATTTAAAAATAATATATACTGTATGTAGCACTACTCCCTTGGGAGCTGCTGGTTACAGGTTCCCCTGGGTTACCCATAGCAACAACACCACAGTTTAGCATCTTGAAAGTGCTTGGCTCAGTCAAGAAACAGTCTTGGGCTTTTTTTTTTTATAGTTTTATTTGAGAACATGGATAGGAGAAGGGATGAGTGGGATACTCCAACTTGAATGAACTATGCACAATTTGCTGGAACGTCTAGATATAGCTGAGTGTGGCAAGGCCGCTGCTTCACCTTGTCACTAGCAGTGAAAAAGAATTTAATGAACTTGTATTGCTCTGTGAATCACTCTTCAACCAGGCACCCCCTTTATCCCTATTCTTCAGGGTTCTAAACGACACCCCCTTTACTGTAACTCTATCTCTGTGAGCTAGCTCCTTGATCCCCTGACTTCATTGGAGTGGTACCTCTTCCTGGGCCGACCCTTTGGAAAGTCCCTTAGTACTCATGGACACAGTTTTTCCCCAGAGACTCTACCAGCAGCTCCACCGTCAGCTACACTGGATCCTCTGCAGCTCAGCTCCACACCTGGTTCACTAGGCCGACTGCCTAAGACCACCTTCCTCACACACATCAGGCGGAGAGACAGCTGCCTGCCTCCTCCTAGGACTCTGCTTTCCAACAAAGATGACCTGTCACATGTCCCCCCAGCTTTTATGAGCCACCCCAGGAGAATGTCCTCCCACTGGGACACCCATAAAAGCTGATGTGTCACTGGCTGAGTTTCCTCCACTGTCCAACAAGCTCCTTCATTGGATGCAGCGGGGATACTCCCTCAGACCCAGTGAATCACACCTGGAAACATGTAACAGGCAACCTCATAGATCAGGCACCCCTAATAAGAAGGAGCAATTAATGCATTTACCTAGCACCTACCTACCTAGGAGGGTGCTACATATATATATATATATATATATATATATATATATATATATATATTATGAAATATTTTATTAAGGTTTTTCGGGAAATACAGAGAGAGAGAAAAAGGTTGTACACACAGTTACATAGTGCATTCTCCATTTTCATAACATATAGTAACAGGGCAACGATAATTGTGAGAGCATGTTTGAATCTATTTTTGATAAATAAGTATTACCTTGCACTTGGAGCTGTGAGCAAGTGGAGTTATTTAACAATAACATATATAAGAAGATGACGGCTGAACCCACCGCATGACCAGACACCCCTGAGGGGAGCATACTGGGCCCGGACAGGGGGCAAAGCCGATCATTGCTCCAACATTCAACCATCTTGTCTACCTTGTCTAGGAAAGCAGTATCGGTTGCGCATATTATGTACTATTTAGTAAGGTTGCTAGTGGAGTCGGTACACCATGAAACTCCTCAGTTCAGAGCTATGACCTGGATAGAATATCATAAGTAAGGAAGTATTATAAGCTGTTGTAGTTTGTCCCTAAAAATAATATTTTAATGTAATACTATCGTAGTAAGTGTGTGTCTGTTCATCAGCAGGCTAAATAAAAATGACTGTTTTAAGGCTTTTGAGTCATTCATAACAAAATGGTATGCAATTTTGCCCAATCAGATAATGGTTTAAATAGACACATAATACTTGATGAAAAGTGTTGTCTTATTAGAATTAATTATGGGATAGACAGAGTATGAGCTGACACGGGAGCTAGGGTTATAGGGGGTGATTATGCATACCTCCCAATTTTTTGGGATGGGAGCGAGGGACACCTATTAGCAAAGGTATGTAGGTATAGGACACAACCCCTGCCATGCCCTCTGAAAGGAGAATTGTTTCAAAACAAATGCTTAGTTAAACCCACAAGCGTTTTTTTTTTTTTTTTTTTTTTACCAATACAATACTATTTATGCTGGCTTTTGAAATTTGCAAATGCAGCAATTTCGAAACTGGATGAAAAGTTTAGCACTGGGAAACACATTTTGAAAGAAAAAAGTGCATTTTATAAACAACTATACAGATCAATCTAAAATGAGGAGGAAAATGATCCAAATCAAAGACCCTCGGAATCAGGGACAGTTGAGAGCTATGGATTATAGACCACTGAGGGAGGTAACTATGAACCACTATGAGAAGAGGCATCACTGAATAATATCATGGACCATGAGAGAAGAGCAGGATAATGGCTGAATGTGAACTTGGGTGGGATCAGGGGAGGGCTGTTCAGTCAAGTGGCCCATTGAACCATCAAATCAGCTGACCATCCATGCCCACCTGGTTTTTCAACCGATATGGATGTTACAAAGCAAGACAAACATGATGCAATGTGGTAACATAATTTAATGTTCATAGCAATAAAGAAGGTTTACCAAAAATACATGACATCACGCCAGGCGGGGCCTAGGAAGCTCCTGTTGGGTGGAGATCACTCTGCATGACAGGGAAGTGACTGTGTTAGTATTGTGCCAGCCGGGTGCAGAAGCATACTCTGCACACTCATACAGCTCCGCTGCAGCTCTGCAGATATACCATTATGTAGCAGTGACCTTCAGCTGTATACAGTGTCTGGCCCCTACATTAATCCAGACCTGAGTGCGGCCTTTTTACCCGGCATCAGAGCAGCCTGGGGGGGGGCGATTGCCACCCTGCCCCCCTTACCAGTCCTCCCCTGGGTGGGATGCAGTGGAAATGTTTACTAGCTGTGAATGGGGTTATAGAAAAGTAAGCAGAGTGAAAAGTGAATATGGTGAGGAGCGGAGTGGATAGAGGAGCAATAAATGATCATGGAACACTGATAAAGTCAGATAAGGAAAAATACTGCTTTTCTGGGGAGGGGGCAGTCTAAAGCTGGCCATAAACTGATCAAAATGTGCAGAGACCAGCTGAACCTATATCAGTGTGTGGCCGCGTTTGCTCTTTAGAAGTCAATCATTTGATTGACTTCTGTTGAAGGGACAAGCTAGAATACTTTTTGCAATCAGCAGCTGCAGGCAATCCACTACAGTTGCTGACCAGTTTATTCTAACAGTGGTGGGTCCTTATGTCATAATACAATGTCTCAGTGGGGTCATTGTTTGGGTGGATGGAGGAATCCATTTCTTTTTTTTTTTTGCTCAGCCAACAGGCTAGATGATAAAATAGTAACAAAAAGTGTATGGCCAGCTTAACCATGACTGGTGGGAGGCAAAGGAGAAAATTATTGTTGCTGGAGCTGGGGGATGTCCCAACAGGCATAATTGGGACTGCCTATACATGCATGCATGGAACACCTGTGTATCCCATGTGGGGAAGATCAGGGGAGGGCTGGCAGCCTTAGGCCTGGGGGGGCAAGTCCAGTCATGTGGCCCATTGAACCATTGAATCAGCTCACCATCCATGCCCACCTGGTTTTATAACAGATATTGATGTTATGAAGCAAGACAAACATGATGTTATGCTGTAACATAATTTAATTTTAATAGCAATAAAGGAGGTTTAACAAAAATACATGACATCACCCCAGGAAGCTCCTGTTGGGTGGAGATCACTCTGCCTGACAGGGAAGTGACTGTGTTAGTATTGTGCCAGCCGAGTGCAGGAGCACACTCTGCATACTCAAACTGCTCTACTGCAGCTCTGCAAGTACAACATTGTATAGCGGTGACCGGCAGCTGTATACAGTCTCTGGCCCCTACATTAATCCAGCCCTGAGTGTGGCCTTTTTACCCAGCATCAGAGCAGTCCAGGGGGCAATTGTCACCCTGCCCCCCTTCCCAGTCCTCCCCTGGGGAAGATGACATTTAATGTGGGTGCAAAAGGTATGCCCGTGTGAATAAGGTCTAAATATTATAAATAAAAAAGCCTTTGTCTTTGATCAACTGGTGCAGATGTTTGCATAGCCATTGCACACTTGAGAAGTTAACAAAAGGTGTATGAGTGGGCTAAGTGAAAGGGGCAACTTAGGGCATGCCAGCAACTACAGAATGAAAAATACATTCTAAAATATGAAATATCTGCCTTTCTGCGACTTATTTTCTTTTGGGTTGAAGCTAGAAAAAAAAAAATCCCTACAGCTTTAATCACATAATTTACCTGTTATGAAGGATGTCTTAAATTTTGTAACCAGCTGGATCCCAGAGAAATCTTGACTGCAAAAATGCCTGTCCTCTTTTTCTGGTGCTGCAATGGTCTTTTTCTGGAATTTCTGGTGCTGCAATAATTAACCGGACAAGCCAACATCCATGCAGTGAAAACTTCTTCAAGATCCAGTTGCTTAAGCTATAGAGATTTTTTTATTTTGCTAAACTTTAGCTTTAATCAGTTGTACAACCATACCTTATATCAGTAATGGCGAACCTTTTGGAGCCCAAGTGCCCAAGCTGCAACACAAAAACAACTTATCTATTTCAAAGTAACAGTGGGTTAATACCGGTGGTGAGAAGGTGATATATCGCCTCCTAGCCACCTGTCAACTGCCTTCTGAAAATGGATCCACCATAGATTGCTTCTCAGTGGGACAGCAATGGCTGCTGCATATGCAAAATGTGATGTTGATTGCCAGTAAAAAAATATTGTATTGGAATGCACCAAGCTTTTTTATGATACTGTGATGCTTTGTCCCAAGACTGCTGACTGCTGATACATCAGAGTGCTGCCGTGTAACTGATTATCTCCGTGATTGGCTCTCAGCTAAACTTTTGGAAATGTTGCTGTCAAAAACAGTCCAATTTCATTGCCTGTATGCTGACTATGGGAATTTGGGAGTTAAGCTAAAATTTGTATGCGTCATCATTGCTATTTCTGGGGTGCATCTTCTCATTTTAAACATTATTATTATCATTTACAAAGAAATGCAGCTGTGGAAGTGACAAGAAAAACATTTTTAGTCTCTCTTTCATTTATGATAAATACTGTGGGCATTAACAGATGCAAGAAACAAATTTTATAGCAAGATAGCAGCCAGCTTAATGATTCATTCTAATTAGGCAATGTGGTCAGCCGATTAGCTTGTCCTAGGTAGGATGGTGAGTCTGACATGCTGTCCTTGAGCTCCCTACTACTTAGCCCTCCGCCTCATCCCTTCCAAACATACACTATATTACCAAAAGTATTGGGACACCTGTCTTTACACGCACATAAACTTTAATGGCATCCCAGTCTTAGTCCATAGGGTTCAATATTGAGTTGGCCTACCCTTTGCAGCTATAACAGCTTCAACTCTTCTGGGAAGGCTGTCCACAAGGTTTAGGAGTGTGTCTATGGGAATGTTTGAACATTCTTCCAGAAGTGCATTTGTGAGGTCAGGCACTGATGTTTTTGGAGAAGGCCTGGCTCACAGTATGCACTCTAATTTAGTGAAGTTGAGGTCAGGATTCTATGCTGGCCAGTCAAGTTCCTCCACCACAAACACGCTCATCCATGTCCTTATGCACCTTGCTTTGTGCACTGGTGCATAGTCATATTGGAACAAGAAGAGGCCATCCCCAAACTGTTCCCACAAAGTTGGGAGCATGAAATTGTCCAAAGTGCCTTAGTATGCTGATGTCTTAAGAGTTCCCTTCAATGGAATTAAGGTGTGAGGGCCCATCATCTGTAAAATACCCGCACACCATATTCCCCCTCCACCAAATGATTTGGACCAGTTCACAAAGCAAGGTCCATAAAGACATGAATAAGAGTGTTTAGGGTGGAGAAACTTGACTGGCCTGCAGAGAATCCTGATCTCAACCCTATAGAACACCTTTGGGATGAATTAAAGCACAGACTGCGAGCCAGGCCTGATCTCCAACATCAGTGCCTTACCTCACAAATGAGAATCTGGATGATCAAACATTCCCATAGACACACTCATAAACCTCGTGGACAGCCTTCCCAGAAGAGTTGAAGCTGTTATAGCTGCAAAGGGCGGGCCAACTCAATATTGAACCTTACAGACTAAGACTGGGACGCCATTAAAGTTCATATGCATGTAAAGGCAGGTGTCCTAATACTTTTGGTAATATAGTGTAGTTCCTAAGGTTGGCAGTTTTGACACCTTAATGCTGCTTTCACCTCTCATTGTTTAAATGTCTGTCAGTCACTGAGGGACTTTGGGATGAGACAGTGCTGTGGTATAGGGATTTGCAGGCTGGCTCTTCCTATATGGGATCAAAGGACATATCAATCACATTGTACAGTGTATATAAACAAAGTCTAAGCCATGTCTGTACTGGTATACATAACTTCAACCCTCATGCTACATATGATGAGTTATTACTTAGTATGTGCATTTAACTGTTCATCTCGAGTAAATATTTCAAAAAATGATTTAAAGTTGACTTTTTTCCCATTATTTATATCATTTTGATCACCCAACGTAAGTTGTGATTTATGGGAATTTCTTCTTTTATCTATATGTAGTAAAGTGATATGACTTTATACTCTTCTGATATATGGTTGTTTAATAAGGCGGTCTTAAAAAAAGAAGCAAAAGACCAGTCCTCTCTAATTAAGTCCAGCAATACAGTTTTTACTATCAAAACATACAGAACACATATAGATATAGTACCAGCCTTATTTATACAAATTGCTTGGAAACTGTATTATCAGAAGAATCTAATGCGGTTATTACGATGTGTTTTTTTTTTTTTTTTCATTTATGGTGCGCTGACAGAAATAAATTAACAAGACAAGCATAAATTACTGATTAAGACATGGCAAACCATTGCAATGTGTATTGGTTATGCTAGATTGGTTCAAGCATATGCTAATTAACCTTCAATATATTGGTTATTCCAGTTGTTCAAACGCTATTTATGGAAGCCTGTGTTTGGAGGGAAAATGTAATAGGCAGTTTCATGCAAATCTGTTAATGTGTTATGATGATAGGATGGTTAATCGGAAAGGTCGTTAAGGTCATTACATATCAAAATTTGATTTGCTTTAGGAAATGTTGTTGGCGCCCTTTTAAAAACAAAATAACGCCCCCAATAAAAACACAGCAATGTCAGCAATGTCTACTGCCCTTCTTCAAATTATTCCCCTCCCGTCCTCCTTCCATTAGTGGTCCTCTGCCCCCTTTCACATCATCCCCACCCCAGTAATATACAATGCCACCCCTCCACTGTAATGTTCTCTGCCTCCCCCACACAGTAGTGTCCTCTGCCCCTCCCACACACATGGCAGCGCCCTTTGCCCCACCACACTAGTGTCCTGTACCCACATAGCAGTGTCCTCTGACACCCCCCCACAGTGGTGTCCTCTGCCCCTCCATAGCTGTGTCATCTGCATCTCTGCATCCCCCCATAATAGTGTTCCCTTCCCCCTCTGCATAGCGCTGTTCTCTGAATCTCCCCCCACACACACAGTAGTGTCATCTGGCCCCCCAGAGCAGTGTCCTCTGTCCTCCTCCACAGTAGTTTCCCACTCACACAATAGTATCCTCTGCCCCCCCCCCTCTGTAGGGCCCTTTGCCCCTCCTCCCATAGCAATGTCCTCTGTCCCCACCCACAGTAGTCCCCCCCATAGCACCATAGCAGTGTCCACTGCACCCCCCCCCCCACAGTAGTGACCTCTGCCCCCCATAGCAGTCTCCTTTGCACACCCCCCCCCACAGTGGTGTCCTAGGAACCCCCCCCCCCACACACACACACAGTAGTGCCCTCTACCCCCCCTCCATAGCAGTGTTCTCTGTAACCCACTCCACCCCAGTAGTGTCCTATGACCCCCCACAGCAGTGTGCCCTGCAATCCCTCCCCCCAACAGTAGTGTCCTCTGCCCCCCCCCCACCTGCATAGTACTGTCCTCTGCATCCCCCCTCCCCACAGTAGTGTCCTGTTTCTTCTGTGTTTACAACAGCCATGTGTAGGTAGCTCTCTCCTACCTTACTGCGGTTGTACACTAGAGCGGGAGCTGCCAGAGTTAACTTTTCATGTTAACAAGCAGGTAATTGGTTTCTAGGACAGCCTAGCTACCGATCACCTGCTGGTTAACTTGTAAAGTTAACTAAAGCAGCTGCCATACTTCTGCCCTCCATCCAGCACTGTTTTCAATATGCGCTGCTAGTAAAAGGAGAGCAAGGGAGGCTATGGGAATGGCTCGCCACAGCCCTGATCATGATCTACTTGTTGGCTTCCCACAATTGCCAGGTAGATCGTGATCCACGGGTTGCCAACCCCAGTGTTAGACTTTCCATTTTTGCAGTTTATGCTTTGAGGTGACCATGCCCCATGCTGCACTGAATCCTCTTTTCCAACCAGACAACAAGGGTAAATAAGGGTGAATAAGAAAGTTCCCATGTCACAAACTGGGACAGTTGGGATATCAGTCTACTTTGCAAATCCAAAAGGTCACTGGTTCTCTTCTTGTAAGACAAAAGGAAAATCCACACATTTTGTATATTGGTTATATTGGATGTCTAATTAGGATGAATTTAACATCAAGTAAAGCAGTTCTTAATATTTTTTTTGCTTTTTTGTATGTATAAAACTATGGCTTTTTTTTTTCTTAGAGAAAAAGTGCAGGAACACCCTTCTTCTGAGTCACTTCTTGTCTTCCCCCTGCACCCACCTCCGGGCACCATCCCTTGGTCCTGACCCATACTACCCACCCCCACCTCCGTACTATCCATTTTAGAGAATACAGAGCCAAGTATAATTTTGTACTGCTAAGTACATTTGCATGAAATGTGTTAATGATAACAAGAAAAGCAGTAAAATAGATTCCCTGCAGCCAGCAGCAATACCCCCCCCCCCCCCCAGCCACAAAAGATTCTCCTAGACCCCCACAGCAAAATGACAACAGACCCCTGGCAGCAACAGCAGATCTCAAAGCATCCAGTATTATTAAACTCTTCAACAGCCAGCAACCATGTACACCTCCATCAACAAAAGATCAGTTCCAGCAACAATTGCCCCCCAGCAACAATAGATCTCCCAGTAGCAACAACAGACCACCACACAAAAATAGATTCCCTCCAGTAACAATAGATTCTCAAGCAGCCAGCATCAATAGACCCTCCAACACAACCCAGCACCCTTTGCTATGGCAAACATTCAGTGCTGGAGGTGCAGAAACTGGGTTCCCACTGAAAAAAAGCCCTGTATAAAACTAAGCAATACCTCATGCCAATTGTATTAATTTTAAAGCATATCTAAAGCTAAACCTTTTTTCTTTTGTTTTTGAAAGAAGACAGAAGGGTTAAAGACCCTGAGGGGTTTTATCACCCTCTATGTCCCCACTGGGAAGATTTGCCCTTTTTAATTGTCCTAGTTACTTTTAATAAAGGGACTGAGAGTGATGGGAAAAAACAACATTTTGATTCTTCCCCAGAGCAGGAATAGAGAATACTTGTACAAAAGACAGCTGTCTAAAAGAAAGAAATGATAAAAAATAAAAAATAAATAAAACCAAAAAGCAAGAAAACCTGACAGTGTCTTTAACTATTTCTTTTTTTTTTTTTTTTCTAAGATCAAAATTTAGTTTTTTCCTTTTTTTTATTTATTTTTTATTCCATACTCATTCACTTCACTCTCAGAGCATTGGTGGCCAGTTTGATGAATGCCAGACTATTTAGACTCACAGTGCCCAGGAAGGAATGCCAGCATTAAATGGAAAATACTGTATGTGCAACCTGCCTACACAGCAATAGATGAATAGGGTGTGATCCCATCAGGCCAAAATATTCATCATTTAGTATTAGTCCAGAAATGTCTTTGCAGCACACAGGATCTGCTCCGTGCCCTGAACCCTGTCTGATATTGGTGACTGGAGATTGAAGGAATTCTGGCTTGGTTTAAACACAGGAAAATCTAGGTGGGTAACTCTAAGGGGTTTCTTGTGATACCATTCAACAGAAAACCATTTTATTGATATTCATACCACGCATGTGGGTTCACTTTTCAGTTGCATCACCATATTGCACTAATAAACACTAATAAACATCAGTTATTAATATATAGCCGAGTACAGGAACAAATAGGGAAGATGTTCATGTATTTGGCTAGTATCTCTAGAGCAAAATAAAATTAGTTATGTTGCCAGTAAAGCATAGCATATATTTGTAAATGTAACCCCTTAGCTCTTTAATACCCAGGAGGTGGTGCAGCTTCTTTCTCATGTGATCGATGTAATTGGCTCTCAATGTGGTCACATGATCAGGAGCCTGCCCTGCTGGCTCACAATCAGAAGCCATGACCGAGAACTGTCATTTAGACTGTGGAAACTTCACACTGAACCTCATGCAACTTAAATTCTGTGCCTCTCCACTCTTCCTCCAGACTTTGGGACCTTGATTTCCAAATGAAATGCAACATTTTCCAGTCAGTAAGGATTTGGGGAGCCATGTCATCTGCTGGTGTTGGTCCACTTTGTTTTATCAAGTCCAAAGTCAGCACAGCCCTCTACCTGGAAATTCTAGAGCACTTCATGCTTCCCTCTGCTGACCAGCTTTATAGAAATGCTGATTTCATTTTCCAGCAGGACTTGGCACCTGCCCACACTGCCAAAAGTTCCAATACCTGGTTTAATGATCATGGTATCACTGTGCTTGATATGCCAGCAAACTCACCTGACCTAAACCCCATTAGAATCTGTGGGGTATTCTCAAGAGGAAGATGAGAGACACCAGACCCAACAATGCAGACGAGCTGAAGGCCACATTCAAACCAACCTGGGCTTCTATAACACCTCAGCAGCACCACAGGCTGATCACCTCCATGCCACATTGATGCAGAAATTCATGCAAAAAGAGCCCCGGCCAAATATTATACTGTACATGGACATACTTTTCAGAAAGCCAACATTTCTGTATTAAAAATCCTTTTAATTGGTCTTATGTAATATACCAATTTTCTGAGATACTGAATTTTGGATTTTTACTAGCTGTAAGCCGTAATCATCAAAATAAAAGAAAGAAATGCTTGAAATATATTACTGTGGGTGTAACGCATCTATATAAAATATATATATTTTCACTTTTTGAATTGAACTACTGAAATAAATTAACTTTTTGATGATATTCTAATTTTAAGAGATGCACTTGTATATACAATCCTATATATAAAATCCTTTACCCACAGTTTATCCAGAAGGCGTCAAAAAACCCCCATAAAACATGATCCAATTTGCTCCAGCAGAGGAAATATTTCCTTCCTGATCCCAAGAGGCAATTGAATATTCCCTGGATCAAGTTAACATATAAATATTAGTATCCAGTTATATTATGTGTATCTAGGAAATAATTCAGACGTTTCTTAAAACAGCTTATCTGAGCTTGCCAGAACCCCTTCTTGAGGGAGTCTATTCCACATTTTCACAGCTCTTATTGTGACAAATAATGATGAGCCAAACACCCCCCTGTTCGGTTTGCACCAGAACATCTCGAACAGGGGAAATGTTCTAGCGAACATGCAAACTCCATTAAAGTCTATGGGACACGAACATGAAAAATCAAAATTCCTAATTTTAAAGGGTTAAATAGAAGATATTGGCCCAAAAAAGTGTATGAGGATCTGGGTACTGCTCTGGGGGACATTAATCAATACAAAAATGTTTTTTTAAAACAATCGTTTTTACAGGAGCAGTGATTTTAATAATGCTTAAAGTGTAACAATAAAAATGAAAAAATCCTTTAAATATCATGCCTGGGTGGCCCCCTTAATGTGCCTTTAAAGTGGTGCATTTGTGCGATGTTTGTAGCCTGCTGCAGTAATACTGACATTTCTAGAGGAAAAAAGATCATTTAAACTTGCTCGCGGCTATAATGTATTGTCGGCTCCCGGCAATACAGATAACAAAATTGAAAAAAAAACGACATGAGGTCCCCCCCAAAATCCATACCAGAACCCTCGGGTCTGGTGTGGATTTTAAGGGGAACCACACGCCAAAATTAAAAAAACAAATGGCGTGCAGTTTCCCCCTAAAATCTATACCAGACCCTTATCCGAGCACACAGCCTGGCTGGCCAGGATGGGGGTGGGGGTGAGCGAGCACCCCTCCCTCCTGAACCATACCAGGCCCATGCCCTCAACATGGGGGGGTGGATGCTTTGGTGCAGGGGGGGGAGGGCTCTGCATAGCACTGTTCTCTGAATCTCCCCCCACACACAGTAGTGTTATATGGCCCCCCATAGCAGTGTCCTCTGTCCTTCTCCACAGTAGTTTCCCATACACACAGTAGTGTCCTCTGCCCCCCCCCCTGTAGTGCCCTTTGCCCCTCCCTTCCATAGCAATGTCCTCTGTCCTCCTCCACAGTAGTTTTCCACACACAATAGTGTCCTCTGCCCCCCCCCCGTATTGCCCTTTGCCCCTCCCTCCCATAGCACAACAGCAGTCCCCCCATAGCAGTGTCCACTGCAACCCCCCCATAGTAGTGTCCATACATGTCCAGACAGAGGATCAGTGGAGAATGAATACTCCTCCTACAAGCTTTACTAAGAACTAATAAAAGTCACAAGGCTGCTATATACTGCTGCTGAGAAAAGGTATTTAGCAGTTACTATTTACTAAAATAATTGCATCTTTTCCATGTTCTGTGTACTGTGGGAGACCAGATATAATGAATGCAGAGTCCTGGGTTGAGTAACACTTTAAGGTCAATGACTTGGTAGCATTCTGGTATGGAAACCTGGATGACAAGCATGGCTGAGCACAATGTCAAATCTGTTGATCAAACACATCAGTTCCCATATGTGTATTTGAATTATGTATTTAGATACTAGCCTCGAGTTCTGCTGAAAATGCTTCAGCTTAAAAAAGAAAATGGTTTAATTTGTGAATGCCTTCTGTTTAAAAATGCAGTGATATATTTACAACTTGCCAAAATATTTGAATAAATATGCTAAATACTAGCAGTGTCAAGCAAATATCTGGATTAGCATCCAGTTAGTCAAGCTGGAACCACGACTATAAATCCTGGAGCAATGCCAGCCTTCCTGTTTTCCACAGAGAAAGGTCAATTTCAATATTCTCTCATTCAGAGTGATACAATTCCGAAACCTGAGCACACTAACTCTACAGTCAGAAACCCTTAGAAACATGAGGAGCTGCGTGAGCATTTGTTGTCAGTTACCGGTAACACTTTTATCCATAGGTCTCCAGTGATCGTTATTCAGCCATACCATAAACCGCAACAAATGCTCTACTGTTCACAGTTAGTCTGTGCTCAGTAACCAAAGAAGAGTTCAGAGCTTCCTTGCATTCCCTTCTCATCAGCTTCAGACCTTTTTTGCCTTTGTGTGCTTGTGGGAAATGGGCAGATGTTGTGCACGGCTCAATGGATGGCTACAGTTTTTTGCATGCAAACTGGATGTGTACATACTTCTAAAACTGTGATAAATCTAATTACAATTATTTAGCTTTTTATATATCAAACAGGCTCAACTGATATTGGCAGTAGGAAACCATGCATGAGACAGGAGCACTCAGTAATAGTCCAAGCAGTTTTAATGATCAAGGCAGCAAGCAAACAGTTTTCAATGCAGGAGGATTTTTTTTAATAGCAGATCCATAGCAGAAAACAAATAAAACAACTGGTCATCCGAACCACTAACTAGGCTCTGGTTAGTTCCTGACTAACATGATGCCAGCTGATGGGTTCTCCAAAACACAGACAGCACTTGTACTTTTTATATTGTTCTGTCAGCACTCAGCCTTTTCACACAGCTGAGAGAGACTACTGAGCATAAGTCAGCTCACTGATCACTGATCATGAGGTCTGGCCATCCAGTAATATATGGACCTGGGAAAGGAGGCTTTATCCCAACCAAAGCTTTACAAAATATAGAAAAAGAGTATGTGTTTGGGACTTTAAATACCCCTCTGTGTACACTCTAGTAAAAATACACAACCACACACCTCTAATGCCCACCCATCCCTGCGGGGTGAGAGCTGCTGCAACAAATTGTGGATTTGGCCAAATTGCTCAGTGGGATGGTCTTAGAAAGTATTGTTAAACACCAAGAGTGCATTACACACAGGGTGCAGGGTTCAGGAGTGTGTTATGTACAGAGTGCAGGGTTCAGGAGCGTATTACATACAGAGAGCAGGGTTCAGCAGTGCATTATGTACAGAGTGCAGAGTACTGGAGAGTGCGATGTACAAATGGCAGAGGTCAGGAGTGCAATACATACTGAGTGCAGGGTCCAGGAGTACACTACGTACAAAGTGAAGAGTTCAAGAGTATGTCATGTACAGAGTAAAGAGTTTAGGAATGCTTATCTTTTAGGCCAGTTTAACCCTAAAAATTGTTTGCCCTCTAATTCTCCCCAATCACACAGTTCAGAGCTCACCCCCAACCCACCCACTTGCAAGTACAGAGCTCTCCTTCCACCTCCAACCCTTTTTAGGACAGGCAGTGTTTAAGTCTATTTTTTACCTGATAATGAGATCTGCTAGCCAGTACAGACAAGAGTAATTGTGTTAAAAGGGAAGTATGGGTTTCTCTTTTTTTCCCCATTTATACTTACCTAGGTGGATGCATCATCGGTCTGATGCTGCATCTGTCCCATTGCGCCTCTACACTGAAAACCGAGTTATCGAACATCATTGATCGCTTGGTTCTGACAGCTCCCTGAGCAGAGAGCTGCTGACTGCTTAGGCTGTACATCTCCTTTAAACATAACTCAGCAGAACCCAGCATAGCAGAGAAGCGCTAGGTATTAGTTTTATGTCAGTAAAAGGCAAGAAGCATATTTCTTTAAGTTATGTTATATAAATGGGAACATGTAAAAAAAATAAGGTTAGTGCTATCCCAATTTGAGTGCAAAAGTTGAAATACATTTTAAGCAAATGTCCCATACCCCTTGTTTACTGCAGGCGCATGCAGGTTGTAGTTGTGCCCCCTGGACATCAACGGTGTCCTAGCTTGCCTTGTGAATGATCAGGCTTTGCTCGTGTTAGTACCATTACTTTTTAATGCCAATTATCAAAAGGATTTCATAAATCCTTTTGTAAGCTGTTTCTAGCTGTATTAGTACACTTGTAACAACACAGTTGAATACTGTACATGATCATTTGTTTTACCTATCACAGTTCATTTTCACAGACACGTTTTTTAGGAGATCCATTTAGGTCCAAGCTTTGCACAAATCCTTACAAACATGGATTTAAAAATATATTAAGGGTTTTGTTGTTTTTTAATGAACACGTAAATGCAATAAAGTGGAACTGAACTTCAAATGTGGATATTTGCTATGTTATAGGCCTATATGGGATATCTAGAGAAGTCTCAAAGAGGTTGTTAAGCCACTGAGTCTTCTTGCTACAATCTCCTCTGTCAATGATAAATGATGTGCCCCGATGTATGTGTGTGTTTTTTTTTTTAAAAAAGACGCTGTATAACTTATTTTATAGCTCCACTCGGCGCTCACATTATCCCCCGCCTCTCTCGATCTGACAGCTACAGCGGGAGGAGCTGAGAATCTCCCCACTGATGGCAGCCAGGAGGAGGAGTGGGGAGGAGGAGAGAGGCGGGCGGTCACGTGAGCACCAAGCGGCGCTATGAAACAAGGTATACAGTGGCTTATTTTTAAAAAACACATACACTGGGACACATAATATAATGTAACAGAGAATATTGTAGCAAGAAAACTCAGTTATGATAGCAGCAGGAGGGAAGGGCCAGGGAGCGGATCAGAGCTGACAGGCAGGGAGGTAGAGGAGGACAGAGGAGAGACAGCAGATGATTGAGCCACGTAAACTGACCACGGTGTCAGGGCTCAGCAGCCATGATATACCTTGGTCAGTTTATAGAGGGGAGGGCAGAACCAGGCAGGATCAGCCAGGTATTGTAGATGATACAAGGGTTTTGAAAAATATTGCTAGAGATTAGGACAGCAGAAAGCACCACATCCCTATAATAAAGGTAACTACAATAAAGGGGGCAAAGTGGGACTTTATAGGTGCAAATGATGGAGAAAAATCTGAATTCTCAAAAATTACACATTTTATTAAACATAGAGAATTAGGACAAGACAGTAAATTGATTAAAATGTTAAAAGCAACATTTTAACATTTCAACATTATAGAGTGCATTTTTTTGCTTTTAACATTTTAATCAATGTACTGTCTTGTCCTAATTCTCTATGTTTAATAAAATGTGTAATTTTTGAGAATTCAGGTTTTTCTCCATCATTTGCACCTATAAAGTCCCACTTTGCCCCCTTTATTGTAGATGATACAAGGGGCCAAATTACACAGCACAAGCACTGTCTTATTATTCATGCTTTAAAGGAACGGGATACATTTTTTTTTATGGATACAACTACTTTAACCACTTGCTGACTGCCGACAGTAATCCTACTGCGGCAATGCGGCTCCCCTGGGTCCAGTGACGTAGACCTATGTCGCTGGACT
The DNA here is from genome assembly GCF_965119305.1 of Pelophylax lessonae. Lineage (NCBI taxonomy): Eukaryota > Metazoa > Chordata > Amphibia > Anura > Ranidae > Pelophylax > Pelophylax lessonae. The sequence continues at coordinate 66,693,358 of NC_138779.1, read as the reverse complement.
CCTAGTGATTTCGGCGGCGCTCATGCTGTGTTTAGACACAGCAAAAGTCCAGCCAGAGAAGGAGAGGAGATTGCGATTGCCGCCTCCCTCCCCCTATCATCGGGGAAAGTATGTGAAGACCCGTCTGCTTATGTAAACAAAGCAGGCGGATCTTCTCAGTGACAGACAGGGACAGATCACAGGATTCAGCATAGCTGAACCTGCGATCTCTGTCTGTGTCAGAGAACCCCCCCCCCCCACACACACACACACACACGTCAGTAAGCATGAGGCTCACATTTAACCCTTTGATCACCCATAGGGTTAACCCCTTCCCTGCCAGTGTCATTATTACAGTAACAGTGCGTATTTTTAGCACTCATTACTGTAGTAATCACTCGTCCCCCCAAAAATGTAAAAAATGTCAGAGGTCTGATATGTCCTCCGCAATGTCGCAGTCCTGCAAAAAAATCGCAGAACGCCGCTATTACTAGTAAAAAAAACAATAAAAATTACATAAATATTTCCCGTAGTTAGTAAACGCGATACCAAATTTTCAAAATATGCGATTTGCAATTTCTTTTACCAAAAATATGTAGCAGAAAATAAATTGGCCTAAAATGTTAAAACATTTTGATTTATATACAGTATATAGCAGAATGTGAAAAATATTTTTTTTTTCAAATTGTCGCGATTTTTTTGTTTATAGCGCAAAAATTAAAAATTGCAGAGGTGATCAAATACCACAAAAAGAAAGCTCTATTTGTGGGAAAAAAAAGGATGTCAATTTTATTTGGGTACAGCGTCGCACGACCGCGCAATTGTCCGTTAAAATAAAGCAGTGCCGAATCGCAAAATAGGGCCTGGTCATAAAGGGGGTCAAATCTTCCGGTCTTAAAGTGGTTAATTGTGCCTAAGCACTGCCCTAAAAAAATCTAATTTTCATAGCAGTGCACCTTCTTTTGAGGGCACATAGACACTCCTGTGCCTACAGCCTCATAGCTGTGTATCTTCAGTAAGAGAGTGAAGGTACTGCTGCCTTTTACTGCTAGTCTTATGAGATTTGGTGATGGCATTACTGTGATACTCACTGTCCTGCTTACTGTGGGCTTTGATATAAGGAATCAAAGCTCTGCCTCTACAAGATGGCCACCTCCCCACAGAGAAGCAGTACAGAATAAGATATGGTAAGTCAGTAATGGAGAAAGATCAGCTGCAGAGAGACCAAAGGCAATACTGTGGTTCTTCGTCCTCAGTCTGCCTTTTAGGGCACAGTTTCCAGAGTTCAGTTCCTGTTTTAATCAGTATTTGTAACATCTGATCATATAAACTTTTTTATACAACAATTCCAGGCTTATATGAGAATCCAGACACTAAATCACGAATGCTATTCAGCAAGTACGCAATTCTTTTAAAGACAGAAAATATATGCAATTTACTTTATATTAAGTTTTCTATAATCTACTGCAGCCAGATTCCAGATAACCTCTTTTTTGAAGCATATGATATGTAATTTCTCTCTGTATGATTTCTGTATAACCAACCCCATATCATCTTTAAGGACATATGTTAAACTGATTATTAATACAAGAGAAAAGAAAACAGCACTCTGCACTGCATTTGCTAGATCTAGAGCAGTGGTTCTCAATTCCGGTCCTCGGGACCCACTAACAGGCCAGATTTTAAGTATTACCTTGGGGGATGCAGACTAGAATACTGCAATCACTGAGCAGCAAATGAGATCACCTGTGATTTAATTTAGTTATCTTGCAAACCTGGCCTGTTGGTGGGTCCCGAGGACCGGAGTTGAGAACCACTGATCTAGAGGATAGATCCCATACAATCTTATTTGAATGGTTTATGGGCTTCTATTGACTTTAAATAAAGCCACAGTTAAAGCGACAAAGTTTGTAAATCTATTTTGCAAACATTCAAAGACCTCCCTAAATCTTTTACACCTTTGCTGCCTCTATCAACATTTATTCCCCTGGGCCAGGATCTAACTGCAGATTCATGGGTTTGTGCTGGGCCCCATACCGCAGGAGACTTGTTCAAAAATGACCAGCTCACCTCTTTCCAAACACTACAAGCCAAAGCAAACATTAGCCACCGGGACTAGAGTTGAGCGGACACCTGGATGTCCGTGTTCGGCGGGTTCGGCCGAACTTGAAAAAAAGTCCGGGTCCGTGTCCCGGACTTTTTCCGAACTTTACCCGGACACCGAACCCCATTGAAGTCAATGGGGACCCGAACTTTCAGGCACTAAAATGGCTCTAAAACACCAATGGAAAGGGCTAGAGTGCTGCAAATGGCAGCAAAATGTAGTTAAGAGCATGGCAAGTGCTCTTAAAAAAATTCCCCTTTAAATTAATTTTTTAATAGCAGATTAGAACAGCAATCTGTAGTGAAATATAGCTGAACGCTGCACACAACAGACTGATAAAAATAGACTTTTTTCTCCCTCCTCCTCCTCCTCAGTGGGCTCAAGTGAGGGCAAAAAGATTGTTCACTGCACCACCCCCCACACAGCAAAATCGATGTAGACTGTTCCTGCCTAATCTCCAGCCTGTCCCTAATATGCTCAATAAGATCATTCACTGCACCACCCCCCACACAGCAAAATCGATGTAGAAGACTGACCCTGCCTAATCTCCAGCCTCGCCCTAAAATGCTCTAATAACTTTCCCTGCCTGCACTCCGACCTGTCCCTGCATTCCTTTCGGACACAATTTTTCACAGAATCACTGTCTGTCCCTAATCAGCAGCCAGCACATATGATGTGTGCTCTGTCCCTAAACTACAGCAGAATGACGTGGCGCGCTGGGGCTCTCGAACTTATAAAGACATGGTCACATGCTTCAGATGGCCAATCACAGCTACTAATCCATTAGCAGAGATGTATAGTAACGAAGTAGAACTACTTAAGTACTGTACTTAAGTACCGAAATGCGGTATCTGTACTTTCCTAGAGTAGAATTTTTTTCTCCTACTTCTACTTTTACTTCACTACATTTTTTCGATGATTTCGATACTTCTACTCCGATATTTTTTTTTTGTGCTGCATAGTTACTAGTTACTTTTAAAAAAATTACCACTACCAGAACAGTAGATGGCAGGTTGCATAAAGCTCAAAAAAATGTGTATAATGTCATTTGTAAATCAGCGCATACGAAAATAAAGGCTGTGTATAATAAAAGCTGCTATACCAAATCTTTCCAATAAAAAGAAAATATGAAACAAACAAATAAATGGTGCTACAGCACTTAAAGTGCATCAAGAAACTACTAACAAACACAGGTTAATCATTTGAATAAATCATTTGAAATAATAAAAAACAATATGATGTTCAAACTTTTGACTTCTTTCTTTAATAACTACATAACACAGTACTTGTACTTCTACTTTCAGTACTTGAGTAGATTTTCTTTTTCAAAACTACTGGTACTTTTTACTTTTAGTACTTAAGTAGCAAATTTTTTGAAAAAACTACTTGCAATACTTAAGTAAAAAAAATGTTGAATACTTTAGTACTTCTACTTAAGTAACTTCTTCTGCGAGCACTTCCACTTCTACTCAAGTCACTTTTTGATCGAGTACTTGTACTTTTACTCAAGTAGAAATTTTGAGTACTTTATACAAGTCTGTCCATTAGTAGGCATGGCTGTGATGGCGCACACCAGTTAAACGCTTGTTGATTGGCTGTTGAAAGCCCGCCATTAAAAGCGCGCCATTACATACAAAACAGGAAATAAAATGACCGAACACGGATTTTAAACCCGAACATACAGTAACGTTTTCGGGTCCTTGTTCGGGTAACAAAAATCCAATTATTCGGTACGAACACAAATAATACAGTCCGTGTTCGCTCAACACTAACCGGGACTTCTATAAATACTTATGTATCCGACATGCACTGCAGGCTACTCAATGGTCAATCTCAAGCATCCTTCAAGATCTCATCTTGCCCTGGCGGTTTAAAGGGGAAATTGGCCGCACACCACCAGCTGCTAGGAAGATGAATCCTTTATTACCATACGTCAAAGGTACACAGGATACAGAGATGGAAGCTTTTCACACTTTTAAAGTGCTTGTTCACTATTCACTAATAAAGGATTCATCTTCCTAGCAGCTGGTGGTGTGCAGCTGATTTCTCCTTCATTTCTACTATTGCAGCGGTGGTGAGCCGGGGTCAGCACCCACAGCACCAGGATTGCTCACCTGAGTGGCAGTTGTCTTCTCATTTGCCCTGGCGGTTTGTTTGGATCTCTGCCCCGGCTTCACAGCGCTCTTGTTAGCGGCACTGGTATTATAGACTGGACTCTGTACTGATGGCCTCACATGGAGCTTGTTTCAATGCGTAATACCAGCAATGTCTGTGAGTGTGTGAATGCATAATTGCATTTTAACACTTTTTAACTAATAAAATTTGCTACACTATTGGCAGCTTGACTCTCTCCCTATCCCTTTCCTCTCTTGAAACTGATTGGTGGCTGTAAAAAAAAATAATACTGATTTTTTTTTTCAGATGCTTTTTCTATTAGGAGGCAGCAAAGGATCTGGAGAGGTTGTGCTTGGGAATATGGGAATGGGAATCCTGCCAGCAGGAGCAGAGGTTCACAGATCACCAGATTACCGATAAAAGAGAGTGGACTGGCCTGGTAAAATAAAGAAATGACTGGATGAAAAGCTGAAGTACTAAGCAGGTAGGCTGTGCTTTCTTCATACATTCCAAAGTTTAAATCTATTTTTTTTAAAAAGGCACCAAAATACAGAAGGCATTATCATAGTATCACCACAAAATCTAATTTTTTATGTTTATATTTGTGTTCTTTGTTTTATTTATTGCTAGGATTGGATGGAGTCTATAAAATCCATCACTCAGGGGTCTCCAAACTTTGTAAGCAAAGGGCCAATTTACTGTCCTTCAGGGCCAGTTCACACCATAGAAACGCAGGCCGGATGCTTTCTGGATGCTTTTCTGCATGCGCGTTTGTAATATTTTCTAGTGCGTTTTTGATGCAGTCCAGTGCATTTTTCCCCCTCTTAACCTTAATCGATTAACCTTAAGGGCTGGTTCACACCACAAAAATGCATTTCAGATCAGTTCCGGATGCGTTCCTGCATGCGTGGTTTTTACAGATTCTGGTGCATTTCTGATAGATTTCCAGAGGCACTCCAGATGCTTTTTTTCTTCTTTTTCCTGTTTTTCTTTCTCACTGTACTGGAGTCTGGTGCATTTGTAATGCATTTTTTTAAGTATTCCAGTGCATTCCTGTGCATTTTTTATGCATTTTACTGTGTTCCAGTACAGTACAGTGCAGGAAAAGTGCAGCATCTTCTATTTTTTTTTTCTGAAACTGGAACTCCCTGGAACTGACCACACTGGTGTGAACTATGCCACTGGAAACTACATAATCTACTTTCCATGCGTTTTTGATGCAGAAAAAAAAACACATTGGACTGCATGTGGTGTGAACTGGCTCTAAAAAATAACATGTGTGTTCCAGTGCATTTTTTGGTGGCGCATGCCAGTGTGTTTTTGATGCATTTTACCATGTTCTAGTACTGTCCAGTGCAACAAAAAAATGCAGCATGTTCTACTTTTTTTTGGAACTGGAACTGACTGCACTGGTGTAAACTATGCCATTGAAAACCATAAAACCTACTATCCATGCATTTTTAAGCAGAAAAAAACGCACTTGACTGCGTGTGGTGTGAACTGCCCTTAAGGGGGCCATTCTGTGGCTAGTGGGTATAGAAAAGGTCCCTGCATGAATTTAATGGGAAAAATAGTGCCCCATTGATGGTATCAATAGAGGGAATGGTGCCTCATCAATGGTATCAGTTGGTGGACTAGTGCCCAGACGGCCAGATAAAAGCAAACAAACGACCACAACTTTCCCCTGGGCTGCTTTTTTTGAGACCGCTGCTCTAGATTTTCACTGATCAAGAAACAAGTTTCCAAAATGTAAGTGGTGTTTCTCATTACAGGTATACCCCAAAACTTGTCTCTTACAATTTAAAGAAAAATATAATAATAAATAATTGAATTGAAATTGAGGATCTTATACATTACATAAGTAAATCATAAATCATCATCCATACTGTTTCTTGCACACATTGCCAAACACTTGCTGTAACAAAAGGTCAAATCCAAATAAATAATTGCATTCTGGGAAAGAGAAGTATTTTTGAATTATTATCAGGTTCAGTGAATCTTGGAGGGAATCTGCTGTGTTCTTAACAATGCTGTAAAAGCTGTAGGAAAGCCATCTAGTTTAAGTTGACCCTATGTAGGAAAATAACCAAGGATAAAAGGAGCTATTGATTTTCTGAATTTACTGTAACAGGGATGGATAATAACACATAGACAAAGATACTTAGGAAGCCACCATTATGTCTCAGTAAAGTGCCTCATTAGTAGATTTGTTCAGACTCCTGGACATTTTTAGAATTAACAGCAGCTGTTCTCGTCTTAAGAATCACTGATTAATACCATATCTGAAATCCACAATACTAGTAAGGGTATAAAAACCTTTTTTTCCTCTATCATTTTTTTAAAGGTGACTTTGTCCAAAAAATACAGACTCCTTTGAGTCTCATAGAGGTCCTTTGAAATGCGTAGCCATGCCCACTGTTCCACCCATGTGTGATATCATCCAGGAGATTCCCGGCAACACAGTTGATTTGTTATAACTGGAGAGTGTAAAATCTGGTGCAGCTCTGCAGTTTTTTGTTTTTTTGTGTCAAAGCTTAATTGAACAAGCTGAAGTTAGAAGCTGATTGGCTACCATGCACAGCTGCACAAGATGTTGCACTCTCCAGTGCCTTTGTAGGTGTCCTTGGCCTGTCCTTCAGCTGCAGCTATGCAGTACTGCTATCCAGGACTACAAGTGTGAGTAAAAATATGTGCCCATGCTGGAGAGTGTTGAGTACATGCTTTTTCTATTTTAAGTTTGTGATTGGTCAACTTGATTTTAACATTAAAGCTTTTGACCCTACTGGACTTAGGACCCTTTCTCATGGGTTGGATCCACTCAGAGAACTCCGCTAGCTCAGTGGGGATCTCTCAGTTGATTCCCGCTGAGCAGACGGACGAGAGGTCTGTCTCTGCTCACTGTGCAGAGACAGACCTGTCAGAGTCCCGCTCTCCTCTATGGGGAGATTGGATAAAATTGGACAGCATGTTCCTTTTCATCTGATCTGACCCGCTGGACAGATGGCAAATGTATTGCCATTCGTCTATTTTCAGCAGATCTTGTCGGCTCGGATGACAGACGGGTGTCAACGGACACATCTCCGCTGACATCCGCCTTTCCATAGAGGAGAATGGGTGGCCCGATCAGGTCCACCTGAAAAACAGACAGGTGGACCTGTTCGGTCTGATTGTGTGAAAGGGGCCTAAGTGTGCACTCTTTTTTTGTTTGTTTGTTTGTCCAAAGGGGACATCAGTGATTCTATGAGGTTTAACTGCCTCCAATGCATTGTTTTGTTTATATTATAATTTTGTAAAATTAAATGTTTAAAATGTCATATGTATGGAAGAAGTGCAATGAAGTAAACATATTCCACTGCATTGGGATTAGGACAGTTTATAGTCTTTAAAACGTAAAGCAAGTAAAGCAAGAAAATTCTATATAAAAACACATACAAGAGGTAGCAAGCTCCTAGTGCATTACCACCATAACCATTTATTAAAAGCTAAAACAATAATATAATCACAAACATAGATAAAATCAGACAAAACAAATACACAACTCCAGCCAATGGGACGGTGTCCTCGTCCAGTGGCTCACACTAGAGAAGCTTACTCATTTCAGAAGACAAGTCCCCTTCTTTAGAGCTCAAAAGAAAAGTCTGTAGTAGAATGTTATCTGTCTGCCATCTACAAGGAAGGTCATTCAACTTGATAAACATATCTGAAAATGACCTGGTCAGAGTCTTGACTTCATTTCTAAAGAAATGTTGTAGCATGATCAGAACATGATTTATTTCAAGTAACATAGCAAAGATAAACTAAAGTAGTTTTGCTTGCAGGAATGAAGCAAATATCTTCTGACTACTGCACATCTTGGAATAGGAGAGGCAGAAAGCCTTTGGTCGAGATTGTTGGCAATAAGGGAGGTTCTGCTAGTTGAAGATCAGATCAATTTTTTGTTTATGCAGAAATCCAGAAAATTATCAAGGGTTCTCTACCTTTTTTCGTGCAAGCTGATTTGCTTTGAGTTGTATTAAATGAATAAAATGCATAATGCAAGGCTACAGATTACTATTTATCTTATTAAAAAAAAAAAAAATAGCAAAAGCATCAGAAAATGTTTTGCTCTGATCATGGTAGTGTCAGACTTGCTCAATCTAAAAAACCTTGGGGCAACTATAGGTCATTCCTGTTCAATCCTGGTCAATCATTATTGTTTATATTGATAGGGCAGATTTGGCAGCAGCTTTTCCCTCCTCTTTTTACTGTATAAACATGAAGACTAGATAAAGCAAAAGCCTAGTACACAAGGACTGAATGTTGGGCGGAGTTGGCCAGTTCAATAGAAACCAGCCAACATTTGGCTCGTGTGTACTGCTGTCAGTCAGACAGAAGCCAGCTGTTTGGGCGGCTTCTGTCAAAGGGGTTTTGAAAAAAAACAATCTGCTGATCGGCTGGAGTGTTCTGGCGCGAGGGGGCATCCCCCTGGCAGATCACATATGCTCAGCAGGGGAGATCGCTGTACTAACATTGCATAGTTAGTACAGCAGCTTCTCCTGAGCCTTGTTGGGTTGGATGAAAAAAAACTAGTAGTGTGTACCAGGCTTAAAGGGAAACTCCAATACTTTCGATAGTACTGTCAGAATAAATAAAAATAATATTAATAATAATACATACACATATTTTTATATATTTGGTGCTGAGTTTTACACATAAGGTTCTCTTTGTATACTGGCTGATCTGTTCCCCTGGCAGGCAGAGAATATTTATAGATAAATATAAGAAGAACATTGTATTTCATATTTAAGTAGCACAGCTTACATTTCTTAAAATTCTTCCTGGTGACATTGCTTGTGACCGGGTACATTTGTGTGAACTTCTTCCATTGCCTGGTTCCTTCAAATCAGTGTGTTATATTCAGGAGTGTGGTCTGAGTCTTGAGGCAATACAGTAACCCCTGGGATAACTTGGTATTTCATTTTATCTGTAGTCCAGCTAAATATAACCTCTGCTCAAATCTTTTATCAAACCAGACCTAAACACACAAAGCTCTTTTTATTACTGTTTTAAAGACTCAATGGTTAATCTAATGTATTGTATATATTCTTCATTAAATATTTATGTATGAGAAAAATATGCATACAATGAAATTATATTTCTATACAAAGACATGCGATGACGACAGATATAGGATGTGCATTCATATTTTTTTTTCAGCTATTAGTTAAAGTGATTGTAAAGTCTCATTTTTTTTTCTGCAAAGGACCATCCCTGAAAACTGACCCTGAATGACATTTCCACATTTATATGCCTAATACAATACATTGGGCCTAATTCAGTATAAGTTTGGAGTAAAGCTGCTCACTTCTCCAGAAATAACTCCAGCCTAAACTCATTGCATCCTAATTAGGTAAGTGGCTGGAGTTAAACCATCAACTAGATGCTTTAATGAATTCAGAGTTGGAGTTAACTTAGACTGAATTCGGGTTTGGAGTTAACTTAGGCTGAATTTGAGTTTGGAGTTAGCCAAATTCCCTTTGTGTTTTTCATAAAAGGAAATTTGTCTATTCTGAATCACTATTACACAGCAATGTCATTTATTATGGTTTATTTTAATTTTAAGGTATAGTTATGTATCTTATGTGTTTTAACCTTTAGATTTTCTAATAGCAGACTACACAGCTGTCTAATTAGCAGTCTTCATTCTTTATTCATCTGAAACTTTCAGGCATATCTGATTGTATTCAGCACTTTGGTGTAGTGGGCTAAGCTCGCAGCCAAAGATTGCTAGGTCATGAGTTCAATGCCCAACCATGATAACACCCTGTGTGCCATAAATTTTTTTGGCCACATAATAATACATTGGCTACATCACCTAAAATTGCATGTCAATGGCCTTGTATATTCAAGAAACAAACATGCATATGTGCAGGGTGCAAATATGCATTTGCCAAGTTTCAGTATTTATTTATAGCTGTCTAAAATTTAAGAAGGTGATGGCACACTTGGGATTTGAACTCATGCTCTCAGTGTTTATAGCCAGGAACACTAACCACTAAACCATTGAGCTGAGCATGATTACCCCTGGAATATTTATTCCCATGTTTCAATAGTTAACCACTTCCTTACAGGGCAGTTACACCCCTTCCTGCCCAGGCCAATTTTCAGCTTTTTATACTGTTGCATTTTGAATGACAATTGTGCGGTCATGCAACCCTGTACCTAACACAAATGTATGACAGTATTTTCATAAAAAATAGTGCTTTCTTTTGGTTGTATTTGATCACTGCAAGGTTTTTTTTCTATTGGCAAAAAGAAGACCTAAATGTTTGACCCCTAAAATAATGTGTTTTTGTTTATGTAATAAAATTTGGTAAATCAATATGTTTTTTGTTGCACTGACGAGCATTGATGAGGCTGCGCTGGCAGGCACTGATGAGACACTAATATGCAGCATTGAAAGGGGGCACTGATGGGCAATGATTGGCAGCACTGATGAGGAGGGCACTAACAGGTTCCCTGAGCACTGATTGGCATCAATGGTGGCATGGGTGGGCATCCCCCAAGGGTCTGCACTGGTAATCAATGCTCTGATTACAAGCACAGACCCCCCCCCCCCCACACACTTACTTTGCATATGAATGCCATTTCTTCACAGCTGAAAGTGGCCCTCACCATGATTAGCCAGTTGATTGTGACCACTTGCTGGAATGTGTGCAAGCCAATTTGGTGTCATTTCTGGTGCAGGGCGAACGCCAATGTGCCATTTGCAATTTATTGTAAAGAGATTTTGCTTTATTTTAAAAATGGCACACACAGACAACTAAAATATATTGGAAATGTTTTACCTAGGCCAGTGATGGTAACCCTTAACCCCCCCCCCAAGATGTTTTTGCCCTACATTTCCCAAAATGCTCATGTACTCTGCAGTGTAGGTGAGCATCATGGGAAATGTTACAAAACACCTGTGTTGCCAAGGTTCATCATCACTGACCTAAGCCAACTAAAAAGGTGAGTGAGCGCTGTAGCAATCTTTTATTTAGTAATCATTTTATTAAATGTTTTGGTTACATTCATCCACAGCGACTGAATGGAAATTTTGTATTATTCCTTAATTTATATATTTTTAGCTAAATCTATACATAAACACTTTAATTTTTTCTTACAATTTAGCACACACACCACCCCACACACACACACACACCACCCCCCACACACACACACACCACCCCACACACACACACACACCACCCCACACACACACACACACACACACCACCCCACACACACACACACACACCACCCCACACACACACACACACCACCCCACACACACACACACACCACCCCACACACACACACACACCACCCCACACACACACACACACCACCCCACACACACACACACACCACCCCACACACACACACACACCACCCCACACACACACACACACCACCCCACACACACACACACACCACCCCACACACACACACACCACCCCACACACACACACACCACCCCACACACACACACACCACCCCACACACACACACACACACACACACACCACCACACACACACACACACCACACACACACACACACACACACACACACCACACACACACACACACACACACCCCCCACACACACACACACACACCCCCCACACACACACACACACACCCCACACACCCACACACACACACACCCCACACACACACACCCCACACACACACACTTCGCTGGAGTAAATGGAGAAACCCTACCCAAGTTCATACTGTACTGCCATTGCACACACACAAAAAATACAAGAAATGGATTACATTCAATAGACACAAAAGATATCTGAATTACATCTAGACAAATATGAAGAAAAGAAAACAAAAAAACAGGAGCTGTGTACAAATGAATAAGCTTTATTGAACATGTATAAAACATCAGTAATCACTCAAGCAAGCATGTGCAATGCCCCCCCCCCCCCCCCAAAACCCCCAAATCAAGTAATTTTTATTCAAATTACAGTGCAAAGATACAACATATGATGGATAGATAGAGCTTACAATATCCAAAAGTCAAGCAAAATAAGTTGTAGACACCTTAGTATTAAGCATAAAACATACCCAACATACTTTTATGTTAATTGTTTGCATGAGCCTGTCTTTCCATTTAAATACCATCAAATCAGTAGAACATACAGCTACACAGAGGCATGAAAATAAAAAAAAAAACATGTATAGAGTACATAAAGACACACTTTGCAAAAACTATACCAAACAGTTAGAGCATGAAAAGTATTCATCCAACAGAATACACTTACTGCAATATGGATCTTTAGGCATGCCAGCAAACCCCCCCACCCCCAAAAGCAAATTCAGACATAAAGACCTGTGGCCCTTCCACAGGCCAAATGATATGATCTCATACATCCCTTTATATAACCTTGGTTAAACTACACCCACCCAGTATAGGAAACGCCCAGCAAAGTAATTAATTGGGTCTGTTGGTTCCTAAACCAAAATCACCAGTTCACTAATGAATGAGTGTTTGGCTGGCCATCCATGATCCAAGTTTCTTGCAAGTCAACACACATAAGAAATGCTTTCAATAATCTCAGCATGAGCACAAAGTGGCTTTTTCATTTAGACTAATGCCTCGTACACACGTACCGATCGTCGGCCGACCGATCGGCCGTCTTTTGTCCAGGGCTGTCCTGTCTGTTGAAAACTGCAAAAGACTGCACACAAATTTTGTCGGCCAACAACAGACGACTGCAGAAGTGATGTCATGTGATGGTTAACTTTCCGTGTGTTTTTTCTTTTTTGAGCATGCTCAGTCTTGCAAATCTGCTGATTGTCGGCCGGATTCTGTACTGACTGGCGAACAATCGGCCGTTCTGGTGTTGGCCAACAAAAATTTTAATGCCTGCACGACAGATTCTGTTCGGCCGAAAATGCGATGTCGGCTGTCGGAAGCATCATACTAACAAGCCTACAATCGGCCGATCGGTCGTCGGACGAATATTTACGGCCGACAATCGGTACGTGTGTACGAGGTTTAAGGCTGGCCATACATGTTCCAATTTTCTGTCCAATTTTCTGTCCAATTTTCTGTCCAATTTTCTGTCCAATTTTCTTGAAATTTACCTTCAAGTATGTAGTACAAAGGCCTTCCTAATTAGATACAAGTGAATGTGTTTTTTTAGCTTTGACCTCACATTATGTGGTTTGTGGTAGATCTACCAGAAAATTGTACAACAAAAGTTGAACATGTATGGCCAGCTTAATGGGCCATACACACTATAATGCCTCGTACACACGTACCGATCTTCGGCCGTAAATATTCGGCCGACGACCGATCGGCCGATTGTAGGCTTGTTAGTATGATGCTTCCGACAGCCAACAGCGCATTTTCGGCCGAACAGAATCTGTCGTGCAGGCATTAAACCGTGCAGGCAGCCAACACCAGAACGGCCGATTGTTAGCCAGTCAGTACAGAATTCGGCCGACAATCGCTGATTTGCAAGACTGGGCATGCTCAGAAAAGAAAAAACACAGGGAAAGTTAACCATCACATGACATCACTTCTGCAGTCGTCTGTTGTTGGCCGACAAAATTTGTGTGCAGTCTTTTGCAGTTTTCAACAGACAGGACAGCCCTGGACAAAAGACAGCCGATCGTTCGGCCAACGATCAGTACGTGTGTACGGGGCTTAAGATTTTCTGAAGACTTTTTCCTTTAGATTTACCAAAACCAGATAATATGAGGTCAAACCTAAACACTTTCAATTTGTATGCAATCTGGCAGGCCCTTGCACTACATAGAAAAGGTAAATCTGAAGGAAAAAGTCTTCGGAAAATCTTATAGTGTGTATGGCCATACATGTTCAATTTTTGTTGTACAATTTTCTGATAGATTAACCACAAACCACATAATGTGATGTCAAAGCTAAACAACACTTTCACTTGTATCCAATTAGGCAGGCCTTTGTACTACATACTTGAAGGTAAATTTCAAGAAAATTGGACAGAAAATTGTAAGAAAATTGGATCATGTATGGCCATACACACTATAAGGTTTTCTGAAGACTTTTTCCTTCAGATTTACCTTTTCTATGTAGTGCAAGGGCCTGCCAGATTGCATACAAATTGAAAGTGTTTAGGTTTGACCTCATATTATCTGGTTTTGGTAAATCTAAAGGAAAAAATCTTCAGAAAATCTTATAGTGTGTATGGCCCATTAGTCTAAATGAAAAAGCCACTTTGTGCTCATTCTGAGATTATTGAAAGCATTTCCTATGTGTGTTGACTTGATGTAGTAATTTTTTATATATATATCTACATATCTTTTTTTGGGTTGTTGAATTCTGAGTTCTGGGGTTGCACTGCATATGTTCAATCAATTTGCAAATTCTCAGATTTGCAAGCTCAAACACTGCTATTTTTCAGAGTGTAATGTGGCTCTATATAGGAAGCAACACTAATATGGCCCCCCACTCAACAAATATAATAATTTCACACATATACAATGTTTTATTTTTGGGGTGTTGCTTGTCATATATAACAACAGACAGTTGTAGGTAGTTCAGGGATTTGAACACCCAAATACAGTGTTGCAAGGCAGCTGTGCTAACCACTTGGATATTTTGGTCAGTTTATTTAATCAAGCTCAAGCTCAATACATATTTGCAACATTTTTGCAAAACACAATTTACACAAACATAATCACTTTGTTACATTTATTTCATAATATATGCCACTGATAGTTTCTTAGCCTATCAATTTAAGTTTAAAATACTAATTTTTCACAGAAATAAATGTTTTAAACACCTATATATAATTTCCAGCATGCAGGATTATTTTTAAAAATTTGTTGATTATATACAGTTTTACTAAACTAGGTTAATTATTTGGGAATTGTGGTCTCTGAGGTTTTTTTTTTTTTTTTTGTTTCTTGTTATCTTTATACCAAGCATACATGCACTGGCACCTTAAGAGCCCATTCACATTGAGGCGACACGACTTCGGGGGGTGACCTGTGAAGTCGCGTGCACCGCTGTGCACCGTGACTTGCAGAGATTTCACATACTGGAAGTCTATGCAAGTCGCTCCGAGGTCGCCCCAAAGTAGTACAGGACCCTTTTTCTAAGTCGGAGTGACTTGTGTCGCTCCTATTAGAACGGGTCCTGTACTACTCAATGGACCGTGACATACCGCGACTTGTCAGGCTGACAAGTTGCCTGACAAGTCGCGCTAATGTGAATGGGCTCTAAAAATTAATATAGTTTGATTAAATTAGTCCATCAAAAAATTTTAATAAATAAAAATTATTTGAGCTTGAATTGGGTCTAAATAGAATATATATATATATATATATATATATATATATATATATATATATATATATATATATATATATATATCTTTTTTTTTTTTAAAGTACAAATCACACATGCTTTGAAAAAAAATGTCATTAGCTTTAGGTAGTTAAGTGGTTAGCACCGCTGCCTTGCAACAGTGTATTTGGGTGTTCGAATCCCTGAACTACCTACAACTGTATGTTGTTATATATGACAAGCAACACTAATACGGCTTCTCCCCAAAAATGAAACATTGTATATGTGTGAAATTAATATATTT
The DNA here is from genome assembly GCF_965119305.1 of Pelophylax lessonae. NCBI lineage: Eukaryota > Metazoa > Chordata > Amphibia > Anura > Ranidae > Pelophylax > Pelophylax lessonae. The sequence goes on along the minus strand of NC_138779.1, from coordinate 66,677,543 downwards.
TTGGGGTTGGTTAGATATAGGAAGTAACAATAATATATTGTTTTTTGCATATATATATATATATATATATATATATATATATATATATATATACATATGCAAAAAAACATATATTATTGTTACTTTCTATATCTAACCAACCCAAAAATATATTAATTTCACACATATACAATGTTTAATTTTTGGGGAGGAGCCGTGTTAGTGTTCCTTTTCATATATATATATATATATATATATATATATATATATATATATATATATACACATACATACACACACACATATATATATATATATATATATATTTATGTATAGATATATATATATATATATATTTGTGATTCATATATATATATATATATAGACATACATAGATATGTGCAAAAAAAAAATAAAAAAAATTTATTAGCGCCGGAATAGCGCCGTTTTATCGCGAATTTGCGGCGGTATTTGCCGCAAATTCAACAAAACTCCCACTAACGTTTTCAAAAACGTTATTTTCAGCCTAGTTTTTGGTTTGGAGCATGCTCACATGAGCTATCTGCCAGAAATTGACTCTGGAGCTATTTTTGCAATTTACACTTTTATTAATATCTTTTTTTCTACTTAACATTTTCACACAGTTTAAAAGCAGTTTAGCTCAAAATCATATAACACATCTTTCCCACACATTTTTTATTTTTTTCCTGCCATTTTTTGTGATTTTGAAAAAATTAGTCCACCTTTTAGCTGGACTGTTTTTAAGTCCAGTCCTGACATTAGTTGATCTTAATGAATCTCACAGTTGGCGTTATTTTCCGCCCGCCGTTCTTTGAATACCAATTTCAGACTTAAAAATTCGCCGGTTCGCAAAATCCCGCCGAAACGCCAATTCGCTGTACTATGAATCAGGCCCATTGTCTTGCAAGTTGCCAATTGTCATGTGAATAAAGGAGTTTTATACTGCTACACTCAGATGTGCCGTCTGCTGTCCTTGTCTTTGGTTTGAAACAAACATGTCTACTGTTACTGTGACAAAACTTTTTTGTTTGGTAATCATCAGTCCACATTGTTCCAGAAGGTCTGGTCTTTGCCTATATATTCAATGGCAAGCTGTAATCTTATTCTAATGTTCTTTTTGGACCAGCAAATGCATTTTGCTGGCACAGCTCCCATGCAGGTTAAATTGGTGTAATCTCTTTCTAAATGTAGACGCACTAAATGTTGAAAGAGTTACTTGCAGTTCCTGGCATAAAATGTTTGGGTCCCTTTAGAATTATTTTACCATCAAATGGTCACCTCCTGGGCAGAATTTTCAGTGTTTGCCAGTTCTGGACAAACTAGCATTTGGTTGTTAAAATCTACTATGCTACTTGTAGAAAATTTTCCTTTAACAGTGGACTGATTGATTCCTGATAACTTGACGACCTCTTTAAATCCCCTGTCAAACTATTAGACATCCACAACCTTCTGAGGGTCTTATAAAGCTCTTTTGCTCTTGGCATGATGGTATCACACACATTAATAACAAAGAAATTGCCAGACCCTAGATATCTGAAGATTAATAATACAGGTTTAACCTGCAAAAAATTGTATCTATTGCTACCTGATTTTGAACACCGAATTCTATTTTCATAGATCTGAAGTGGTTTTAAATGTAGGGGTGCACATATTTTTCCAACAAGACAAATCTGCATTTTCCCAAATTTAGATTATGAGATGAAAAAGACACCATGTCATTTTTATACTGTACCTTGTTCAAATATCTTTATGCACTATTTTATTGCAGATCTAATGTTTGCTCATTCAAAAAAAAAAAAGGCAAAAACTCCATGGGGAATACTTATTTTTTACATAACTGTATGGGTGTGAGGGTTAGCCTGTTCACAAACATTTGATCCTAAAGTAAATTCTGTTGTACTAAAGAGTTCCATTTTGAATGAAACAAATATACCGTATATACTCGAGTATAAGCCGACTTTTTCAGCATGTTTTTTTTATGCTGAAAAAGCCCCCCTCGGCTTCTACTCAAGTCACGGTCTCACTTACCTTTTCCCCGGTCAGTGCACATGAGCCGACATTGCTCGGGAAAGCCCGTACACGTTTGGCTATTCACGGGCAGACGGCGCATGCGCAGTGACGTGTTGGCGCCGGGCGGCGCCATTTTTAAATGTAAGGCGGAAAGGTGAGTGAGACTCCTCTGCAGCACATGGCATTCTCCTGTACCATGTCCACAACACTGCATCTCCTGTGCCATGACTGTACCATCTGTGCCATGCCTGTACCATCTGTGCCATGTCTGTAACATCTCCTGTGCCATGCCTGAACCCTCTCCTGTGCCATGCCTGTACCATCTCCTGTGCCATGCCTGTACCATCTCCTGTACCATGCCTGAACCATCCCCTATACCATCTCCTGTATCATGCCCACAGCCCTGAATCTCCTGTACCATGTCCACAGCCCCTGCACCATGCCCGCAACCCCTGTTTTGGGTCTCGTGGTGGTCCAGTAGCTGCTACATTTCCCACCCTAGGCTTATACTGGAGTCAATACGTTTTCGTGTTTTTTTGTGGTAAAATTTGGTGCCTCGGCTTATACTGTATTCGGGTCGGCTTATACTCAAGTATATAAGGTACTTAAAGTTAAAATGCCGAAAGTAATGCAGCCGTACACACACCAGTGATTTCCTTATAATGCTGTTATACAGTACATTTGGTATTACATTAAACAAGACAAGTGACAAAAGAATTTAAGACAATTAACTAATCTGAGTCAAGGAATCAAATTTCACACAACTAATTAATCTGAAGTGTTCAGTTCATATGAATGCTTTAGTAAAGTAAAAATATTGAAGTGTATATCAAGGCAAAAAAAAAAAAAAAATACAGTTTGTCTTTGCAATATTTGTTAATTTTCACATGGGCTGACAATACACAGCATTTTTGAGGACTGCCAGTTCCTCCCTGCCTTTTACTAAATAAAAGAATCCCTCCCAGTATTCTCATTTTCATAACATAGCCTAAGATAAGAACTAAGAGGGCTAATTGAATTTCTTGAGATAAGGTAGGACATGTAAGCAGGACATCCCTGAATGTGACAGTATCAATAGGTATTCTTTTGCCCATCAGACATGTACAAGAAAATGCTTTCAGGGGTATACATACTGTAAGTGTGATCCATAGCCATGGCATACACACTCTTTTTATAACATCTGCATTGTAATAGCAATACATATGATATATATTTTTGACAATCCAATATCAGTAGGATCTAAAATTCCTGTCAGCCTGTGTACCTGTATTGCTGTATTCAACAAAGCTTCTGATGGTGGGGATGGATTTTGCTGCATGTTAGTACCAGGTAGTCCGCAGGATCAGGATCATGTTAGTACCAGGTAGTCCGCAGGATCACCCCAACAGGAGGTGAGTAAGCCAGGGTTCAATAGCTGATTTAGCAGGTAGGGATCAAACAGAAGCATAGTCAGTAAACAAGCCAAAGGTCAGTAACAAATGAAGTTAAGGACAGCTGATGGTATGCAATGGAGAAAAATATTAGCTGGAGGAAGCAATATAATCTGGCAAACAGGGAGTGCAAAGGCATGGCTCAAATAGGAAGTTCATAGGAGCAGCAAAGGGTTCAGGATTCAGGAGAAACAAGGCAAGAGGCAAGGTTGTCTAAGGAATCAGGCAGGAAGCTGTCAAGCATCTCAGGTGGCTCAGTAAGAAGAGCCACTGCTGGATGCAGCAGAGATTGTGGTTCAAATCAAGGTCCAGAGAAATGACTACATATCCCATGGCACCTTGCTGCCTGAAAGCAAAGATTTCTGTACTGACTTTGATTCCCAAAACTGCTCCTCACTGCACCACTGTAGTCTATATAGCAGACTCTGTTAAATATGTGAAACAGGACATAATGAATATGTGCCAGATAATGCAAGGTGTGTAATTCTTTAAGATTATACAGATTTGAAAGGGTAGGCTAAAAATAATTAAAATACAACGCAGAAATGAATATATAATTTTATATTTTGACAATTGACACACGTTAACAGACCAAAAGTGAACAAATAGGAAAATTTAATAGATAGGGTTTTAATACATTTTAATTAATCAAATGGATTTAATGGGCTCATAAATAATATTTAAATTACAGGTGATCTCTGGGGAGTTATATGGAACCTGAACCAGTACATGATTGTATAAGTTACTAAAGACTTTAGAAAAAAAGGTTTCCACCTCACGTTTCTGGTGCTATTCTTGGTTTCATGAAATCTCATTGCCTTTTTCTTGTTGCCTGCTCCATAACACAAAATGAATGCAAATTTCATGTGAGAATCCTTTCTTCATGGCTGTAATGGAACACTAAAAAAAGTCTTGCCTTTGGACTCCTAAAGAATAAAAATAAAAAAAACAACAGTGATTTATTTGATCAGTAAGTATGCATTCATTGTTATTGTTATAGTCTGGTTGAATTTTTTTTTTTTTCAGTTCAACCCATATAGAGCAAAAAAAAAAAAAACCCACACACATAGAAAACCCAAGGCAAAAAAACAAATGAAGCATAGTCCAATTTGCTCCAGCGGGCGGAAAAAAATCCTTCCTGATCCCCTAAGAGACAATTGGATATTTCCTGGATCAACTTTACCTATAAATATTAGCATCCAGTTATATTTTTGCATTTAGGAAAGAATCCAGGCCTTTATTAACCACTTCTGGACCGGGAGGTTTTACCCCTTTAATGACCAGGCCATTTTTTGCGATACGGCACTGCGTTATTTATAACTGACAATTGTGCGACATTGTACCCAAATAAAATTGATGTCCCCATTTTTTTCCACAAATAGAGCTTTCTTTTGGTGGTATTTGATCACCTCTGCAAATTTTAATTTTTTGTGCTATAAACAATTCTGAAAAAAAAAAATATATATTTTTTTACTTTCTGCTATAAAACATTCACAATAAAAAAAAATGTAAAAATCTATTTTTTTTTCATCATTTTAGGCCAATATGTATTCTGCTACATATTTTTGGTAAAAAAAAAATCCCAATAAGTGTATATTGATTGGTTTGCACAAAGGTTATACAAACTAGGGGAATGATTTATGTCATTTTTATTTTATTTTTTATTTTTACTAGTAACGGCAGCGATCAGTGATTTTTAGCAGGACTGCAACATTGTGATGGACAGATTGGACACATAAGTGACATTTTTGACACTTTTGGGGGGACCAGTGACGATACTCCAGGGCTAAAAATATGCAATGTTACTGTACTAATGACACTGGCAGGGAAGGGGTTGAAAAAGAAAAGGGTTAAATGTGTCCCTAGTGGGTGCTTTCTAACTGTGTGGGGGATGGGCTTTCTGAATGAATACAGAGACCTGTGTTCCTAAATAAGAGGAACACAGGATCCCTGTGTTCATTACTGACAGAACAGCGGTGTGCTGTGTTTACAATGGCAGACCGCTGTTCTGTCTTCTTGGGGAGTGATCATGGGTGCCCGGTGGACATCGTGGCGTGTGCCTCCGGCAGCATGCACGTGCCATCACTAGCAGTACTGCAAAACGATGTACAGGTACGGCATTTCCTGGAACAGAACCGTCCTGCCGCAGTATAAGTACGGTAAATGGTCGGCAAGTGGTTAAAGCAATCTACTGAGCTGGTAAGAACCAGCTCTTCCTGGAGTCTATTCTACATTTTAATAGCTCTTAAGGTGAAGAAGCCTTTCTATATTTGGAGGTTACATTTTTTTTCCTCTTGATGTAAATAGTTCCCCCTTGTCCTATGTGATGACCTAACAGGTAATATACACAAAGCTCACTATATAGACCACTTATGTATTTATACATGTTGATTATATCCCCCTTAATCTTTTCTTCTCAAAAGAGAATACATACAGTTGCTCTAATCTATCCTCATAGCTGAGCTCCTCCATGCCTCTTATCAGTTTGTTTGCTCTTCTCTGCACTTTCTCCAGTTCCCTGATATCCTTTTTAAGAACTGGTGTCCAAAACTGAAAGCGGAGTTCCGGGCACAGAAGTCATTTTTTAACAAACATACCCCCGGGACAGTCAGGGCTAGCACATTCCACAATGGCTAGCCTCTGATCTGTCCTGGTTCGCACTTACCTTTTAGAAGAAATACTTACCTATAAAATTTCTTCCACAGCGTTTCCATCTCTCTTGTGGGCAGCTGAAGCCGGCGTGGTCCTCTTCTGTGTCTTCTTCCGCGTCTTCTTGTCCCAGAATGCGCCTGCACCGGCCCCTCTTGTCACTTCCGGTGCGGCGCCGCATTCCTAAACAGCTTCTGGGCATGCCCAGAAGCTGTTTAGCAGGGGAATGCGGCGTCGCCCGGAAGTGACGAGCGGGGCTGGTGCCGTCGCACTGATTCCTGGGAGTGATGACGTTCAGCTCCCAGGAATCATCAAGGAAGTGACGGGGGGAGCCGCGGCGCTGAGGGAGGAAGTACCCTGAGGTGAGTATTTACGATCTTCAATTACAAGGTGAGTTTTAAAAAAAAAAAAACTAACTATCCAATTCCTTTTCAGGTTATGCAGAACTAGCGGACGGGCACAAAAAAATCGGGCAAAAATCGTTTTTGTGCCCGGAACTCCGCTTGAACTGCATATTACAGATGAGGTCTTACTAATGATTTTTACAGGGATAAATGATATCTCTATCTCTCTTTGGAGTGCATACCTCTTAGAAAGAAAGGATTTTGCTCACTTTGGAAACCACAGCTTGGCATTCCATATTATTATTAAAGTAAATTATGCATTCAAACAAAATGTATTCTTTTTGGAGCAACTTATTATAAGTCTCATCTTCAGCTTAATATAAAATATGTAACATTCTGTATGTCATAGTAACCAATCAGTCTTTAGTGTTTTGACTAAACTCATAGAATGTAAAATCTGGTAACCATGGATTAGTGGGTTTTGCAATGAAATGTTGTGGCACAAATGTCTTTTAAATGCTTTATAAAATAAGCCAACAAATGTTCCAGAACAGCCCCCCCATCCCTCCCAATCCAGTTCATAATATTTAATACCGTGCATCAGTTGCTAGCAAAAACTGCTGACAAGCTTGTTGATTTACACATGATGCTTCAATTTCAGAAATCCTATGTTGTGAAAGCATAGTACGGTACGCTGTACTGTGCTCAGTGAAAACGCTTTTATTTCACCATCTTGACGATCCAGGAACAGCTGTTTCCATTTCACACCTCATACTGTATTGTTCAGGAAATCATTACAGCACAGACAGAAAATTTAGGCGGCTAAAAAAAAACCAAAACAAATAGCGTACAAAGACCACTTTTTAAAACGTAACTAGAATGAAAATTCCAGCGTGTCTTCACCTGTTAAATCCCAACAATCACTGGTCTATGGATAAACCACAAGTCTCCGCATATAGCCAGACAGCACCCAACAGGATAGAAGTCTTTCAATATTGTGCTAGAATTGCTGGCTTATGTTACTGATGACGGCGATTGACATTCTTTTTGAAAAGTGATACTAAGAATCTTTCTAAATTATAAGCACAGATTTCAAAAAATCACTCAATTAAATTCTGTCTCAGGTTTTTCAGAGCACAATTGGAGTGGGAAGATTAAACAATATAAAGATGATTTTGTTTACATACAAACACCATAGCTTAAAGGAAATGGTAACAAAAATGAAAAAATAAAATGTTTAGAATCTCTCCCAAATGCCACAAAAATGAATAACGCAAATCATATAACCGTGATCAAGCTTTACATTATAACAAGATCATTTTCAATGGTCACATAGACATGCAAAAAAAAGTCTCCTTAACCAGTTCTGGACCAGAAGGATTTATCCCCTTAATGACCAGGCCATTTTTTGAGATTCGGCACTGCATTCATTTAATGGAAAATTGCGCGGTTGTGCGACACTGTACCAAAATAAAATAGATGTCCTTTTTTTCCCATAAATAGAGCTTTCTTTTGGTGGTATTTGATCACCTCTGCGATTTTTATTTTTGTGCGCTATAAACAAAAAAAGAGTGACAATTCTGAAAAAAAAAAAAAAAAACAATAATTTTTACATTCTGCTATATAACATCCCCCCCCCCCAAAAAAAAAACTTAAATCCTTTTAGGCCAATTTGTATTCTGCTACATATTTCTGGTAAAAAAAAATTGCAATAAGTGTATTTTGATTGGTTTGCGCAAAAGTTATTGCATCCACAAACTAGGGGAAAGATTTATGTAATTTTTTTTTTTTTTACTAGTAATGGCGGCGATCTGCGATTTTTAGTGGGACTGCGACATTGTGGCAGGCAGATTGGACCCCCTAACTGACATTTTTTACACTTTTGGGGGGACCAGTGACATTATCATTATCGGTGATAACAATATGCACTGTTACTGTAATAATGACACTGGCAGGGGAGGGGTTAACCTAGGGGTGATCAAAGGGTTAAGTGTGAGCCTAGGGAAGTGATTTTTAACTGTATTGGGAAGGGACTTGTGAAGTGAACACAGAGACATCTGATCCTAAACAGGAGGATCACAGGTGCTCTGTGATCACGTCAGAGAGAACAATGGTCTGCTGTGTTTACAACAACTGACCGTTGTTCTCTCTTAGCGGGGAGCAATCGCTCAGATGTGGGTCAATCTGGAGTTGAATCTGCGTGTTTCGCCTGAAAATGAGGGCTTCTTCAGGATCCCATAGCAGATAGAGTGAATACCACTAGAAACATAGAATACAATCAAACAAGTCATATACATAATCAATAGAGACAAATCATTTGAAAGCAATCACAGGTCAAAGTGCAGAGAAAAAAAAAACAGAGGAACGATAATGGAAAACCCAGACAGATATCAGAGACTGGGGGAGCGGGATATATGACCAGGCAACCAACACCTGCAAAGAGGACTAAAAAGACACAAAGAAATGAGATTTATATCTACAAATTTAACAATATGCTATTGATGACATATATGTTCATACAGATTGGTATGGATATATTACTCTATTGATTATATATATGACTTGTTTGATTATATTCTATGTTCCTAGTGGTATTCACTCTATCTGCTATGGGATCCTGAAGAAGTCCGCATTTTCGGGTGAAACACGTAGATCCAACTCCAGATTGACCCACATCTGATATGATTTTTGTGTAGTGAGATTTATATTGTGATACGATATACTCAGTTTCTGTATGAGTATTCTGCTTTTATTTATTTTTTTAATATTAATAAAGTGAACTATTCTTTTATATTTGTTCTAATGTATATTTATGCCTGGTACCCCTAACCCCCTCCATATTCACCCCTGCTTCTCCTACGGGAGTATGAGGGTTGAAGTTACCTTCTAGTGTTTGTATTTAGGAGAGATGATACCATGACACAGTTTTATGTTTGTTTAGAATCGCGCCCCATCCTCCTTCTAGAAAATAAATTCAGTTCCTCTAATCTTTTCTCAAAGCTGAGCTCCTCCATGCCTCTTAACAGTTTGGTTACCCTTCTCTGCACTTTCTCCAGTTCCCTGATATCCTTTATGAGAACCTGTGCCCAAAATGGAACTGCATATTCCAGATGAGGTCTTACTAATGATGTGTGCAGGGGCAAAATTATATCTCTCTCTCTGGAGTCCATACCTCTCTTGATACAAAAAAAGGATATTGCTTGCTTTGGAAACCACAGCTTGGCATTGCATGCAATTATTAAGCTTATGATCTACCAAAATCCCCAGATCCTTCTCCACTATGGATTCCCCCAGTTGTACTCCCCCTAGTATGTATGATGCCTGCATATTCTTAGCCCCCAAGTGCACAACATTACATTTATCAACATTAAACCTCATTTGCCACATAGTTGGCCAAATAAACAGTACATTGAGCTTGGCTTGAAAGTTGGAGACATCCTGTAAGGAAGTCATTCCACTGCATAGCTTGGTGTTATCTGCAAACACTGAAATGGTACTTTTAATCCCAGACCCTATATTATTTATAAAGATTTTAAAAACGAAGGGTCCCAACACTGAACCTTGGGGAACAACCACTAATTACCTTAGATCATTCAGAGTAAGAATCATTAACAACTACTCTCTGAATTTTGTCTTTTAGCCGTTTTTCTATCCATTTACAAACTGATCTTTCCAAGCCTGTAGACTTTACCTTACACATGAGCCGTGTGGGGGAAACTGTGTCAAACGCTTCCTCAAAATCCAAGTATACTACATCCTCAGCCACCCTTCTGTTTTACACTAACCATTCATAAAAATAAATCAGGTTTGTTTGACAACTTCTGTCATTCATGAATCCATGCTGTCTGTTGCTTAAATTGTTTTTCCAGCAAGAACTCTATGTGGTCTTTTATTAAACTCTCCAGTATCTTCCCAACTATAGAAGTTAAACTAATGGGTCTATAGTTACTTGGTAAATACTTTGATCTCTTTTTAAATATGGGCACCACATTGGCCTAATGCCAATCCAGTGGTACCATTCCAGTCATTAATGAGTCCCTAAAAATGATCAACAATGGCTTTGAAATGAAAGAGCTCAATTCTTTTAGGATCCATGGGTGGATGCCATGTGGTCCAGGTGCTTTATCCACCTTTATTCTGTCTAAATATTTCTGGACTATTTCACTTTTGTGCCATTGTCATCATGTTGGGCTGTGTCAATACCCTCCCCATTATGGACACAAGCTCCCCCCATGCTCTTTTGTATACACAGAGCTGACGAAAGTATTTCATAAATGTGCCTTCTCTTTGTCCCCAGTCAACGACTCCAGAATATTTTTTAAAGCGCCTAGACGTAGCTCAGACCTGACCTTTTTATTATTAATATACTGTATTTGAAGAATTTTTGGGGGTTTGTCCCATTATCTATTGCAATCTTTCTTTCATTTTGAATTTTAGCATCCTTGCTTTGTTTTTTACTTGATTTATTTTTACATATTCTGTTAAATTCTTTGTAACATTTAAATGATGATAGTGTTCCTTCATTTTTATATTTTTTAAAAGCTCTTTTCTTATTTTTTATAGCTCTGCTAACTTTAGCCATGAGCCACATAGATTTTTTTTTTTAGCCTTTCAAACTTATTGCTTATGGGAATATATTTTGCAGTGAGTTTGCATACAGTCTTTATGAAGAATTCCCATTTCTGTTCTGTGTTCATCGATGCCAATATTCCCTCCCAGTCTAAGTCTAAGTCCTCATTTACCTTTAATTGAATACACCCTCCCCTGTTTTCCTCCCTCCTTTCACCTTCCTTTATCTATGATTGATGACACAGACCCTCCTGAGAAAGCAGTTGGGACAGTCATGTGGCACTTGGTATTTATGAGCTACATGTGAGGAGTATCGTTTTCGGGCACTTCAGCCTGACTGTGTTTATAACTACCATGTTCTGTAGAATTGCTTGATCTATAGGTTGATTTCTCCTCTTCCTTCACCCCCCCTATTTTTCCTGGGGGATCGTGGGAACGATTATCAGTCTATAGCAGCTATGTCCGAACTATGGCCCTCCAGCTGTTCATGCCTACTTATGTCTGTGAATGCCAGAGATTTACAATGCATCATGGGAATTGTAGTTGCTGAACAGTTGGAGGGCCATAGTTTGGACACCCCTGGTCTATAGAGTACTTAATTATGTGGTTAACATCAACACTTTTCTGTTCTGTGTGACACGGGAGATGGAGTACTCTTTCAATGTTCTTTATGTTACTGCATCTATGAGTTGGCCGATAGGCCATTTACCCCTTTTTAGTGCCATTACTTGACTTGTATAGTTTGTTATTTTCTCAATAAAGTCCTTACATTGGGGTTCTCCACCTCACCTTGCAATGGTTAAATGCTTATTTAATCATGGGGTAGAGGAATTATCAGTAATACTTAACCTTATTTCTTATTTCTCTTCTTCCCTGCTGGCTTCCTCCTGGCTTCAAGACCAATCCCCCGAAGCAGCTAAATCTGGACCCAGGACCAGGGATCATGGCATCTGCTATGAGACTTAAATGATATGAACTTAATGCAAGTAAATACTATTACCTTTGGTAGTTGAAACCGCATCTGGTTGTGCACTACAGACCATGGTTTCATTTTGTGAATATGGACTTGTCTTCTCCAACATTTGTGCTAACCCTTGTTCCCACTGCTGTGTCCCATCTATATATATATATCTTACATATATTTTCATTTAGAACATTGTAATGGGACATTCTCTCTCAAGGGCACTCTCATTAGAGAGAGAATATGAAGAGTGGGAATTACTCCTGTGGATGACTTTCAGCCTTAGCAGTAGTAACCTAAGTAAATAAATCCAAGTTCAGAGGGGTACAGAGAATAGGCTTCTCTGAAAAGTAAAAGCTCTTGAACACACTTAGAGGCTTCTGCTCTTAGGCAGGGCTTCCCATTTTAAAATGGCTGACAAATTTACAACTAAAAGCTTCTTTAGTGTGATAGTCTAAACAAAATTAATTTACTATGAGGTGCACAAGCCTCATAAACTTGACAATAAAATTTACCATTCCTGACTAGGTAAACCCTCCTTTATCAGCACCTGTATCCCCCATATCCCCTCCTAGACACCTTAGATCACAGCTGTTTCAGCAACAGAGGCAGTACTGCTAATCCAGAAAGCAGTGGGAAAGATTAGGTGTAGGCAGGTGCTCATTGACAAACTACAGGTATAGCCTTCATGAGAGTGGCAACTTTGCTCAGCATTCAGAAACAGTTCAGCATTTTGCCACACCATCACAGGCCGGGCCACTGTTAGAAATCATGGGGGCCCCATACAGACTTCCTGACTGCACCTCCCTAACTTTGCCTACACCCCAACCCCCCCCCCCCCCCCAAGGTGCAGTAAACAGCAGTATAGACTTTATCCGCCTACACCCCCAAAATGAAAAAAAAAAACCCCTCCCTTGCTCCCACCTCTTGGGCCTTATCTGTTGACCCGATAGGGCCCAGGGAAATGTAATTTAAGCATTGGTCAGAAAGTAGGAGCCGAGTATGGTCTAGTAAAATCCATTTATTTGTTTAGGCAGAAATCAACAATAAAGCTGCACTGGGCCCCCCTGTTTAGCTGATGAGGCCCTGATCACAAGAAGCTGCATTAGTTGGACTCTACTTGCAGGATCAGCATGTATTTGTGGGACTTTGCAGGAGGACTAAGAAAAAAATGTAATTGCAGATGCAGCTGCAGCACATATTTTTTTAATGGTAGCCATATCAGGACCCCAATTTGAATACATTCTTATCCAATCACTGCTACCTCTGAATGCTGTAGATACAGTATATGTGAACTGCCCAGATTAAAGGAGTGTTTTTTCCTTTACTTACTTTAAGCCATACAATTAATGCTGTTTTTAATGGATACTAGCTCTGATTTCACATCTCTCTCTTCCTGTGGGATTAATCCAGGCTGTAGTTTTTATTACCTGGAGGCTTATTTAGAAGGCTAAATCCCTAATTAACTGTCTGATCCCCTGGAACTCTTCTTCAGAATAAACAAAATATATGTTTTCTCTGTCATAATACAGGAGCTGTAAGATTGTAATGAGTCAAAAACTGCATTTCCATCTCTCCAAAGACTATTGGGCTTGTTATGTTTAATAATTACTGTTAGAATAAATTGACAGCACTTTGTATTATATGCAGTAACAGATGCTGTAGACTCCTGTCCTTCAAATAGCTCTGAATTATTATTTCTTACTTTGCTACAAAAAGACTTTAAATTGGTATAGCATATACAATATGATCTGTAAAAAGAAATGTATACAAGGCAGTCAGGATTTAGCCTTGTAGTTCTGAGCTACAAGGACAGATTAGCCTGACAATGGCAGCTCATAGATGATACCATTTTTTTCATTTAACCAGTGGGTTGAACGAAAAAAAAAAAAATTAACGTAATTCCCCCATCCACACGCTACATGGGGATGGGGGAATCCTCCCCACTGAACTATTGTATTCTGCCATCAGAATACACTGATTAGTGTTGCAGGCTATAGCCTGCAGTACTGATCAAGCAGGGAGAAACTGGCAGCTCCCATTTTTGACACATTGCTCGTGCATGGATCAAAATTCATCCACTCCCTGCTGAACTGGTGGTCCTTTTAGTAAATTCTGGCCATTTTTAGGGCTGAACAAAAAAATAAAAATGGTTCTGGCAGCAAAAGGGTTAAATGACTATTTTTGTTTTTTTTCTTTTTAAATGTCACTTGTTTTACTACACTGTACAGCTGTGCCAATTCATCGGCAGGCTTAAGGCATCCCCGAGGCCTGTAATTTGAAGGAAATGTGCCTACTGGGCACTCTTACCTCCTTTCTGACCAGGTACATTTTCAGTTTTCAGTGCTGTTGCATTATGAATGACAATTGCGCGGTCATGCAACACCGTACCCAAACAGAATTTTTTAGCATTTTTTTAAACAGATAGAGCTTTCTTTTGGTGGTATTTAATCACTACTGGGTTTTTACATTTTTGCTAACCAAACGAAAAAAGGCTGCAAACTTTTTTTGCATTTTTTAATTGTTTCTGTTATATAATTTTGTAAATAAGCAATTTTTTACCTTCACTGATGTGCGCTGATGAGGCTGCACTGAGGGGCACTGATAGGCTGCTCTGATGGGCACTGATGAGGCGGTACTGATAGGCACCGATAAGGCAACACTGATGGGCACTGATGAAGCAGCACTAATATGTGGCACTGATAGGGGGGTATGATTTGCACTCATAGATGGCACTGATGGGTGCTGATTGGTGGCATTGATGGGCACTGATAGGGAGCACTAATGGGCTCTGATAGTTGGCACTGAGAGGCATCGCTGATGGGCACTGACAGGTAGCACTGATGGGCACTGACAGGCAGCACTGTTGGGGCTGCACTGATAATCAGGACACTGATGAGCCACAGGGAGTACTTAGGAAGCATAATCATGGGAGGACATCAATAGACACCCTCCCTGGAATGCTTGACCATGCTGTAACTGTCATTCAGCAATAAAGCGGCCAAAAAGAGGTTAATGTTTCTGTATTTTTAAAAGTGCTGCTTCCCACTCCCCTCCACCCAGACATACAATTCTGATGTCCAAAGGTGCCCCATGTGCTCCTTCATCCAGAGCAATAAGGTAATACAGTAATACAGGAGGTATGGTACTAGCAGAAACAACAGGTCAAAACAGAGGGAAAGAAAAGCCTAAAAAAGAAGCATAGAAAACCAATGCAGCCACAACATTTAATCATTGGCAAGCTGCAATATATTACATTTTTGGTTTTGGGTTTAATACCTCTTTAATGCATGTTCAGAATGTGTAAATATTTTTTTATATTAATCATCTGGGAACAGATTTACTTTAATTGAATTGCAGAGTATCAGCAGTATGCAGCCAGCGAGGATCAGGGTAAAACTGGAACTCAGAGGAAACTGTACTTTTTGGCTACACTGGACCAAATTAAAAAAGCTTTTTAGCAGTCATTAATGGGTGAAACATTGTTGCTCAGTGTTAAACAATTACAGTTACATACATGCTTTAGTAATGTAATTCTCACTGGTTCTGGTAATATGTCCAGGCCCAGTGTGTCACAAATATTACCATCTGTGTGGTCTGACCAATGATACAGACAGGAAGGGTACTTATTTCTCTATGTGATTTTAGTAGCTGAATGAATGAATAATATTATTAATAATAATAAAAATAATAATAATAAATCATACTAAAGATAATCATCATCATAACAAATGTAATTATTTTATATTACTGTTGTAGTAGTGACAGTTCTGGACAACTTTGTATTTATACAACTACTCCTTTCAGTCTCTATTGATTGGTACAACTTTGAGCAAAACACACTAACACCAATACATTTTAACTAGTTCACTGGCACTCGGTGGTTTGCCCAAAGTCTAGTTATTACCCACAACTTTTTTTTACATGGCATGGTTCCCAACAACCAAGTTTACATCTATAACTGAGATTAAGGGGAATACAAGGTTTATTGTTTTTTACCTAGATTTACCAGCCCATATCTGGTACGCTTTAATTGTTTTATACTGACATCAACAACGTTACAACTTTTTTCGTCGCTACCTAAATAAAACAGCCACATATTATAGCGCATCTAATTTTAGGATGACTAAATTTAATATGCTAAGTGCATTTCTAAAACCCATAAAATGGGATGCAGTCTTGTCAGGCAAAGCCACAGAACATAAATTGACAGTTTTCAAAATGTTGTTAAAAATACACTTGTCAGAGCGAACCACAGGGGAGTACTTACAAAAGAAACAAACAGAATGTTAAATAGAACACAAAAAAGACCATTCTGATTATGTCTAAAGCTACTAAAAGCTTACACTGAGCATTTCACATTAATATATATATATATATATATATATATATATATATATATATATATATATATATATACTGCTCAGAAAAGCATTAGAGGCGATACCTGGACCCTATGGAGGTTGCACAGGCAGTCCAACTCCTCCAGAATGGCACATCAATACATGCCATTGCCAGAAGGTTTGCTGTGTCTCTCAGCCCAGTCTCAGGAGCATGGAGGAGATTCCAGGAGGCAGGCAGTTACTCTAGGAAAGCTGGCCAGGGCCATAGAAGGTCCTTAACCCATCAGCAGGACCAGCATCTGCTCCTTTGTGCCAGGAGGAACAGGATGAGCACTGCCAGAGCCCTACAAAATGACCTCCAGCAGGCCACTGGTGTGAATGTCTCTGACCAAACAATCAGAAACAGACTTCATGAGGGTGGCCTGAGGGCCTGACGTGACGTCCTCTAGTGGGCCCTGTGCTCACTGCCTGGCACTGTGGAGCTGGACTGGCATTTGCCATTGAACACCAGAATTAGAAGGTCTGCCACTGGCGCCCTGTGCTTTTCCAAGATGAGAGCAGGTTCACCCTGAGCACATGTGACAGATGTGAAAGGGTCTGGAGAAGCCGTAGAACATCTGTAACATCATTCAGCATGATCAGTTTAGTGGTGGGTCAGTGATGGTCTGGGGAGGCATGTCCATGGAGGGACGCACAGAAAGCACACACACAGCACTGCACACAGGAACACAACTCAGGCTGTTAGTCACATGGAGCTCCATCCCCTGTCATCATTTTTCTCATGGTGTCTGGAAAACTTGGCAGAAGTGATTAATGCTGATAGCAGAGGAATGCTGAAGCAAACAGAAATAACACCGGTAATACATTTTTCAACAAAAATGTTTTCGTCAAAGTTTTCATCAGCGCCATGTTTACAGTGACGAAAATGAAATAAAAAGTACCGCCCAATTTCGTCCACTGATGAAAACTATGATGAATATAAATTTGGTTTTCTTTAACAAACTACATACTAAATAGAAATGGGAGGCAAGGACGTTTACCCTCGTGAACTAACTTCGTGTTTCCACGGAGCTCCGCCTGCTTCCGCTTTCAGCAAGCAAGTGACTGTGTGTGCAGCCAGAATTACAGGCCTCAGAGTCTCACCCCATGACTAGTACGACTTCCAGAGACCAGAGCAGCACTGTGCATTACAGCCAGGCCTCCCGAGTCCCAAAGAGAGTGCCACTACCGAGTCCTGACTCACAATGACCGCCCACGTCCAGAGCAGATAGAGCACCCACTGTGTGTGTGTAGTGTACATTACAATTACAGCAGGCCTGAGTTGAGGCCTTCCCTCAGACCACCGTCCGTACATTACAGGCCTCCTCTGACCACTGGCAGTGGCATTGACCACAGTCCAGAGCACTCTGCAGCATTACAGGCCACCTCAGACTACCGTCCAGAGCACTCTGCAGCATTACAGGCCTCCTCTGACCACTGGCAGTGGCATTGACCACAGTCCAGAGCACTCTGCAGCATTACAGGCCTCCTCAGACTACCGTCCAGAGCACTCTGCAGCATTACAGGCCTCCTCTGACCACCGTTCAGAGCAGTCTGCAGCATTACAGGCCTCCTCAGACCATCCAGAGCAGCTAAATCCATATCTGTGAGTTTGTTCAAACCAATACCATAAATATTAACATGATTTTAGATTTTTTTACTCCAGGAGTATATATTGAGTTTGGAAATTCTATAGAAATGCCTTAATAACGCAGTACAAGTTAACCACTTAAGCCCCGGAAGATTTTACCTCCTTCCTGACCAGGGCCTATTTTGCGATTCGGCACTGCGTGACTTTAACGGACAATTGTGAGGTCGTGCAACGCTGTACCCAAATGAAATTGACGTCCTTTTTTCCCACAAACAGAGCTTTCTTTTGGTGGTATTTGATCACCTGTGCGATTTTTTTGATCATGCGCTATAGACAAAAAAAGAGCGACAATTTTGCAAAAATAACAATATTTTTCACATTTTTTTATATGAAATTCCCCCAAAAAAATGTAAAAATCTAAATTTTTTAACATTTTAGGCCAATTTGTTTTCTGCTACATATGTTTGGTAAAAAAAATCGCAAAAAGCGTATTTTGATTGGTTTGCGCAAAAGTTATTGCGTTTACTAACTAAGGGAAAGATTTTAGTCATTTTTATTGTTTTTTTTTTAAACGAGTAATCGCGGCGATCTGCGATTTTTTTTGAAGGACTGCGACATTGCGGCGGATAGATCGGACCCTTGACTGACATTTTTGACACTTTTGGGGGTACCAGTGACATTACTGCAGTAATCAGTGCTATACATATACACTGTTACTGTAAAAATGACACTGGCAGGAAAGGGGTTAACTTTATTTGATAAGGAGGGGATAAGTGTGTCCCTAGGGGCATGCTTCTAACTGTGATTGGATGTGGCTTGTGATGTAACAGCAGAGATCTACGGTCCTACATAGCAGGACCATATGATCTATGCTGTTACACAAGGGAGATTGACAGACGGCTTTGTTTACATTAGCCGCCTGCCTTTCTCCCGGCGTAACCAGCGATCCCGAGTGAGCGGCGGACATCGGGTCCGCCGCTCACAGGTGCGGGGGGGTCCATGAGCGAGCGGGAGCGCGCCTCCGGCACGTCTCGCTCCCTAGAGCCTCACAGGCTAGCGACGTAGATCTACGTCACTTTGCCTGTGAGGGGCTGACTGCCGACGTAGATAGACATTAGGCAGTCGGCAAGTGGTTAACTAAACACAATTGATTTTAGTTGACTAAAATATGATGACTAAAATGGGCCTAAAACTAAAATGGCATTTTCGTCAAAAGACTTTAACTAAAACCAAATCAAAATTGGATGCAAAAATTAACACTGCATCACTCTTAATGCTCTTAATTGAGACAAGTACACACAATAGAGGCATATTCTCTGTTCCTATTTTTCTGTCTGAGATTTACAACCACTTTAAGTACATTAAGCAATGAGGAGATACACTATTTTACCAAAAGTACCTGGCTTTACACGCACATAAACTTTAATGGCATTCCGGTCTTAGTCCGTAGGGTTCAGTATTGAGTAGGCCCACCCTTTGCAGCTATAACAGCTCTTCTGGGAAGGCTGTCTACATGGTTTAGGAGTGTGTCTATGGGAATGTTTGACCATTCTTCCAGAAGTGCATTTGTGAGGTCAGGCACTGATGTTGGACAAAAAGACCTGGCTCACAGTCTCTGCTCTAATTCATCCCAAAGGTGTTCTATCGGGTTGAGGTCAGGACTCTGTGCAGGCCAATCAAGTTCTTCCACCTTAAACTCACACATCTATGTCTTTATACATTGCATATAAAACTCATGTTTAAAAGTGTCCCTTTTAAATTAACATTTCGAAAAAAGTATGTACATTTATGGTGTAAAGTTGGTCAGCATCTAATTCAGCCAAGTATGTTTGGATCAGGATACAATTGTATGTCTGTAGGCATTTTGTAACATTTGTAAATCCCAACTGGCCAGATTATCTTGGTGAAAGAATTGATAGCCAGAATTGCATTTCCCAAACCTTTATCCATTGTCTTTCTGAGATAAGGCTAGAGCCAGGATTGTCTGCGCAGTGCACATCTGTCTGAATTTGGTTAACGGTGTTTAATAATCTTCTAGAGTTTAAGTGATGGAATTTTTCCTGACTACTGATAACACACACTCTGATAAATCCTGCTTGTTTAGGCTGCTTTCCCAATGAGTGATTTTGGTTCTTTTAATGAAAATCAATAGATTAATTATAGAATATTTAGATAGCAATCTCTTCAGACAAAATGCACATTTGTCTCCCACTTAAAGATAAGTGGTATTCACAATTTGAATAATTAGCAATATAGATCCCTGCTGAGAACAGAAAGCCTTTCCGAGTTACTCATGCATTTTATTTAAAGAAATCAAAGATAAATATTTTTGGCACCTTCTGTACCAGCATAATTTAGAATTAAATTAATGTTAATTGATAAACATGAAAATAAAAGAAAATAGCTGCATAGGTAACTAGGCAGTATTAATATAATCTTAACAAATAATATATAATATACCTGTGGCATGGACAGGTAATTGTAAATGTTGGGGCAAAAGAATGAACATATTTTGTACATATCTGTAATAAATTAACATTTCGCCATGTTCTGTCCATTTAGAAAGTGCAAAAGAATATCTGTTGATCTACCAGAAACCTAATTAGTTCTTAACTGTCAGCCCAACCTAATAAGCTTCCAAACTAGCCCATAGATTATGCGATTTTCTTTCCTTCCACCACGGGTAGAAGGAAAGAAAAATTGCTTGATTCCCCCATCAACACAGTTAGTATTAATGGGGGAATGTCTCCCACAGCACAGCACTATTGTGTTCAGCCAGCAGAGGGGCATGGGGAGCCTACATGGCCGGCAAACCACAATGATTACTGCTAGTGGCTATAGCCGCTGGCAGTAATCACATGTAAAAAATCCAACAGGCTGGCTTTACCCAAGTCCATCAATGGATTCACTTGGGTACAACCAGTCTGCCCATAGATGGATCAAATCTCTGCCGGTCCCTACTGAACTGCCCGAGATTCGATCCATCCATGGCCAGCTTTACTGTGTTGTTAGACCTTTTTGGGCTGAAAAAAAAAGGCCTTGCTACTTTGAAATCCCAAGATATCTTTTTTGGCCATTACAGCTGGTCTACAGAAATCCACCTATCCTCTCACTGCTCTCCTTCCCTCTCCACATGCATACATGTCTCAAGCCTTGACTCTTGTCTGTGGGCAAAGGGTGGTTAGATGGTTGATGTAGTTCTGGGGGGCATTACTTCATCAATAGAAATTTAGCCCCCAACAGATACCTCTGCAGAAATTTTACAAAGCTGATAATGATGTCACGGGAAGTGATAAAAGTATTTTATCAGTACAGAAGTAAGGTAAAAGGTATATTAAAATCCTGGGACATGCTTTAAAGTGGTTCTAAAGGCTAAAGGTTTTTACCTTCATGCATTCTATGCAAGAAGGTTAAAAACCTTCTCTGTGCAGCAGCCCCCCAGCCCTCCTAATACTAACCTGAGCCCCATGGTGATCCAGCAATGTGTACAAGAGCCTCAGGTCTCCAGGGACTCTCGCTTCTCATTGGCTGAGACAGCAGGGGGAACCATTGGCTTTTTCTGCTGTTAATCACAGCCAGTGAGCAAATAAGGAGAGAGAAGGAGCGGGATGTGAAAGCTGCATTATTTTCTTTTTAACACTTTCCTTGCTGTAATTTCACCTGGAGATACAGCCAGTAAGTCTGTTGTTTTTCAACAGAACAAAGCTCTCCTGCAGATGTATCAGTTACAGGGATGGGAAAAACCATTTGACACCGAAAGAGGTGCTTGCAATAATCAGCTTTTTTTTATTTATCTGCTTGCCGACCGCCGCACGAACATATACTGCGGCGGTCAGCCCCTCACAGGCAGAGTGACGTATCGGTGTGTCACTAGCCTGGGAGGGTCTGGGGAGCGAGCGCGCGCCGCCGGCGGCACGCTCCCGCTCCCGCGCGGTCACGGACCCCCCCGCGCGTGTGACCGGCGGACCCGATGTCCGCTGGTCACTCGGCAATCGGCGGGGGAGAGGGAGAAAGGCAGGCAGCTTGTGTATACAAGCTGCCTGTCAGTTCTCCCTGTGTAGAAACACTTATCATACGGTTCTACTATGTGGAACCGTTGATCAGTGTAACTACACCTCAAGCCACAGCCAATCACAGTTAGAATCACGCCCCTAGGGACACACACAGCCCCTCCCTCTCAAATAAAGTTAACCCCTTCACTGCCAGTGTATTTTTACAGTAACAGTGCATATATATAGCACTGATTACTGTAGAAATGTCACTGGTAACCCCAAAAGTGTCAAAAATGTCAGTCAAGGGTCCGATCTGTCCGCCGCAATGTCGCAGTACCGCAAAAAAAATCGCAGATCGCTGCCATTACGCGTTAAAAAAAAAACAACAAAAATAACAAAAATCTTTCCCTTTGTTAGTAAACACGATAACTTTTGCGCAAACCAATCAAAATACGCTTTTTGCTATTTTTTTTACCAAACATATGTAGCATAAAACAAATTGGCCAAAAATTTTAAAAAATTTTGATTTTTACTTTTTTTTGGGGGGAATTTCATATAAAAAATGTGAAAAATATTGTTTTTTTTGCAAAATTGGACGCTCTTTTTTTGTTTATAGCGCGTGATCAAAAAATCGCACAGGTGATCAAATACCGCCAAAAGAAAGCTCTGTTTGTGGGAAAAAAAGGACGTCAAATTCGTTTAGGTACAGCGTCGCACGACCGCGCAATTGTCCGTTAAATTCACGCAGTGCCGAATCGCAAAATACCCCCTGGTCAGGAAGGGGGTAAAATCTTCCGTGGCTTAAGTGGTTATATAAAACTTTTAATCCGAAAAGGAAAAAAAAACTGCTGCAACTTGGTTAGTTGGAGTTTGGCTTTCATTTTTTAGTGTATCTAATTCTTTTAGTACATTTAACACTCCCCTTCCCCCAGACTGACAATGCTGCTGTGCAAAGGTGCCCCTGTGTTCCCTCTTCCAGAATATTGCACTCTAATACAGGAGGTGTGTTACTGGCCAGATCACCAGGTAAAAACAGAGGGAAAATGCTTAAAAAAAGAAAATGAATGCCTCCTCATCTAATAACTGGTAAGCTGCTATATATTAACCACCTCTGGACCGAAAGTTTTTACCCCCTTAATGACCAGGCCATTTTTTGCGATTCGGAACTGACAATTGCGTGGTTGTGCGACACTGTACCAGAAAAAAATTGTATGTATTTTTTCCCCCACAAATAGAGCTTTCTTTTGGTGGTATTTGATCACCTGTGCAGTTTTTATTTTTTGCGCTATAAAAAAAATTCCAATAAGTGTATATTGATTGGTTTGCGCAAAAGTTATCGCATCTACAAACTAGGGGAAAGATTTGTCATTTTAATTTTTTTTACTAGTAATAGCGGTGATCAGTGATTTTTACTACGACATTGTGGCGGAGAGATTGGACCTCTAACTGACATTTTTGACAATTTTGGGGGGACCAGTGACATACTACAGTAATTAGTGCTACAAATATGCACTGTTACTGTACTAATGACACTGGCAGGGAAGAGGTTAACACCAGGGCCGATCAAAGGGTTAAATATGTCCCTAGGGGGTGCTTTGTAACTGTGTGGGGGATAGGCTTATGGAATGAACACAGGGACCTGTGTTCATAAATAAGAGGAACACAGGATCCCTGTGTTCATTACTGACAGAACAGCGGTCTGCCTTTTTTACAGCGGTAGACTGCCGTTCTGTCTCCACGTTGAATGATCGCGGGAGCAAGGCGGCATTCAAGGCTGCTGGACCAATAGATCAGCTTCCCTGCTGGGGAATGGGCACTCGCCCCCCACTCGCGGTCCTGCAAAACGACGTACAGGTAAGTTGATCACGGGAACGAGCGGACCTGCCACAATATATGTACAGCGGCTGGTCAGCAAGTGGTTAAGTTTTAGGTTTTGGGTTTAATACCACCTAAAGGCAGCGGTTACAAATGTTAGAATAATTTCTCACAAGTGAGGTTTCTAAACCAGGAAAAAACCACAGACTGAAGTGTTACACTGAAAATATGTCACTCTCTTCAACTTAAAGTGGAACTAAAGCAGGCCATACATGGGTCCAATTCTGAAAGAATTTTCTTATCAAAATTGTAACTAAGAATTTTCTTTCGGATTTCGCACCATTAAGTGGCCTGCAGCAATGGACAATTTTCATGCAGCCATTAAATATGAGTAATCAGGCATGTTGGAAATTTTTGGAAAAAACTAACAAATTTCTAATCAATGATGGGAGAATTGTGCAAAAAAATATAATAGAAAAAGAAATGTGCTTGAGCTGTGACCTGGAAAGAAAAGAAGGTTCCTGGCCACGAAAATTATTTTCTGTAGCAACATGAGGGGAAATAAAGGCTTGGTTGGTCAAATAAATTCCGAAATTAATGGTGGCACCAACGGATCAAAAAACGCACAAAATTTCTGATTTTCGAAAAAAAAAAAAATGTTTGGAATTCCTCTACTTTATAGCCAAGAAAGCTAACATCATAGTCTCTGCAGTTGCCATGGTAATTATCATGTGATCAGTCATGACACCAGCCATTTGATAGCTTGACAGTTTGGTTGAGAGAAGAAGCACCTGTGACAGTTATCATTCACGGCATGCCTTCATGTAACTGTTTTGGGAAACTGTTTAATTGGTAGGTTTAGTTCTGCTTTAAATGACTTAGCATGGAAACTGAGAAGACTAAAGGCAGAAAAAAATATATAATAGTTGCTTTGAAAATATTTTTGTTAATCTGTGACTTGGGCTGCCATTTAAAGCTGAAATAAGCAGTAATTCTATATAGCCAGTCTTGTGACACGGGCACACATGCCGGACAGTGCAACGAAATTAGTGGCCTCACTTTTTTTAACTACTGAAGTTTGGTCACAGCCCTGCTGACTAGACAGTAAAGGAGCAAAACATAAAAATGTGTCACCCCTGTAATCTACCCTCCTGTAAGAATGTTCACAGTGTTAGACTTACTGCACTAAAGCAATAGAATCATTTTAACATATATAAAAACATTTAAATGTATTATACTAAGTGTTTTAAAATCCTAGACATTTTCCCTTTTCAACAAAGCCTTTGAAAACGTGCTCAAAGCCTATATTATGAGTAATGTTGCCATCAATGCACAGAACAGCCAAGGACAAAAGGCGATGGTGACTCACAGTTGACAGGTATGAGTATATAATTTGGAATATTTGTAGCAGTTCACCAGTTGCTAATGTTTTGCCAGGCAGTTTAATAATCTATTTGATATGAACAGGAATAACAGCTTGAATATTGTGTTTAGGGATCACTTGGCCAGGAAACAAGCACAACAGCTTGAATCTAGCAGAAAAGATATGAGCATCACATTATTTGTTAAATATAAAGATTTATGCAAAAATATATAAATATATAAATAAAAAAGAATAAATACATTTACCACCATGTTTCCGTTTGCATCAATAAGCAAAAAAAAAAAAAAACGTGCAGAAAATTATTCTGGACCCAACATTAAAAGGTATTTCTTTTGAGCATCGTTGTCAAACTACATTATCTGAGAACTTGAATCACTGTACTGGGAGGTACACTGGAGCACGCATAGTGGCCCCGATTACCTCTACAGGGAAACAATGTTGTCATGCACAAACAAGACAGCTTGTTGCTGCATTTCAACCTAGTAAAGAGCATACATCTATGAATATTTTGGCCTGCACTTTGACCTGCACTGTGTGTTAATGACAAATTCCATTTATGAAAAGCATGGATGGGGGCATCTTGCAAGCAATGGCACATGCCAAAGTACTGGGTATCAAGTCCAATAAATTGATTTGCTACTGAAGGAGAAAAGAGAACAGCCATTTTATTTATCAAACACTTATTTATGATTATCAAACATGTATTTATGATTAAGCAGATATATTGGATGAATATGTTGTGAGAAGTCATATTGTATAACAGCTGTTGTGCTCAAAAGCCATTTACACCTCCAGCTGTTAGATTGCTATCTCGACCTTTGAAGACCCGTACAGCTAAAGAGTCTTGGAAGTGACAAGTCTATGTGAATGACCATCCGCATATCAAAGAATGTCACCAAAGACTCAAATGGGACTTCAAAAGAATTTAGTTAGCAAGGTGCCACCCACTTCAGAATGTATAAATTGTAATACAAGTCCTTAGGCAGATAGAGCAATTGTTTGTAAAGCAACAGAATGTAATGTGACTGAATTGCTCTAACTACATGTTTGTCTAATAAATATTTTTCAATCTGGCTTCAACAGTCAAAATGTTACTGAAACCCATGAGTTTTGGGGTTTCCCCTACACTACTTATTCATAGAAAGCCCCAAAAAACTAAAATTAACATACAAAAGCAAATCAGTCTGCTATTGTAATTTGATATGTTAAAAATTGGTAAACTATAAGCAGATTACTTTATAATAACAAGTTAACCGCTTGCCGACCAGCCGCCAATACCAGATATATGGCAGCAGGTTCCCTAGAATCGCAGTACCTGTATGGCGCTTTGCAGGAATGATCGTGGGGCGTGCGTGTGCCCCTTCATCATCGGGGAAGCTGATCTGCGGGATCGACGGCCGTGATTGCCCCGGGCACCCGCGATTGTTCCCCGTGTAGACCGTCATTCTGTCAGCAATCAACACAGGGCTGCTGTGTTTCTCCTGTTTAGGAAAATAGGTCTCTGTGTTGATTCCATAAGCCCACCCCCCCCACAGTTAAAAAGCACCCCTTAGGCATTTACTACACCCCCTACCCTTTGATTGCTCCTGGTGTTAACCCCCATGCCGGTGTCATTAGTACAGTAACAGTGTAAATTTTTAGCACTGATTACTGTAGTAAGGTCACTGGTCCCCCCAAAAGTGTCAAAAATGTCAGTTAGGTGTCCAATCTGTCCGCCGCAAAGTTGCAGTCCCGCAAAAATCGCTGATCGCCGCCATTATGAGTAAAAAAAATAAAAAAATAAATAAAAAATGACATAAATCTTTTCCCTAGTTTGTAGACGCGATAACTTTTGAACAAACCAATCAAAATACGCCTTTTGGGATTTTTTTTTACCAAAAATTTGATGGACACTTCGCTATGTATCAGTTGCCTTGCTAGGAATCATGATCTGCATGGGAAAACTTAAATCGATGCTGCACAGATAGACTTGTTAAATGATGAAGTGGAGGATTTCAGGTTGAAGCATGTCCATCTTATCTATCAAAACTATGAAAATGGAAAAGAAGATTAAATAAAGGCTCTTTGCAATGGACTTGGTGATTTTGAGCGCATCCTTTCTAAAAATATGGAAGGAAAGGGCTTTCTTGTCGGAGATCCGATTTCCTTTGCAGATTATAACCTTGTGGACCTGCTCAGGAACCAAAAGGTGTTGGCTCCAGACTGCCTTTCAGGGTTCCCTCTCCTATCTGCCTATGTCATCTGCATATGTAATCATCCTAAGCTTGAAGCCTTCCTTACCAGTGATGCCCACAAGAACAGACCAATCAATGGCAATGATAAGCAATGAAATATGTCCTGTCATATCTACAACAATAAGCAAAGAACATAACACAGCAATATTTGGACTCCTGATGTTGGCATTTAGGCACCTGTTGCTAGGTAATCTTTTCTTTAAACAAAAATGGTGCGTAAAATCAGTTTTCATACAAATTTTTTGTCACATTTCATTGCATCATCTGGCTATTCACCTACACTCCTCTAACTCTTTGTGTGTGTGTGTGTGTGTGTGTGTGTGTGTGTGTGTGTGTATACATGAGGGATCTTCAAAAAGTGTCTGTACTTTTATATTTTTGTTGGAAACGGTGAGGCCGGGAGAAGTAGTAATTGTGTCTGAGAGTGTCATGTGACTAGTCTGTCTGGCAAGCAAAGAAAGATGACTATGTAGATAAGTGATGAAATTTGTTTTTACAATTCTTAATAAAAAAAGTAAAAAAAAAGTGTGTAAACCTTTTGAAGAATATATGTAATAAACACATCACTTTTTAAAGACAATTTTCCAGTAATGCCTAGAATAAATGGTCTGAGTTCGTACATACAGTATATAACGATGTGTATACACTATGTTATAAAAACATTTTATACAGATCAAACAATAATATATTTTTATAAATACAGTATATTATTGTATTTCACATACCAAAGAGTCAGTGACTTAGAACATGAACCTAAAAGACTGCCTCGCGGGACTGCAGGGGGAATGAAAAGCGTATCAACAGCCATGCCCAAGCATAATTCCTAAATCAAAAAGAGGGGAAGAAATGTTTCAATAAAACTTATGGATTTTAGAATACCATTTGGCTTGAGAATTCTCTGATTTTGTCATAGAAAAATATTTGCTTTCCAAAAGTCCCCATCCATTTCGGCATTTGACTTCAATTTTTGTATTTATTGCTTGCTGCACAGATGCATTGCATGGCTTGCAAATTGTTGCAGTTTGTTTTGGTTAAACACAGTGCTTTGCTCAAAACAGGTTGGGCATTGACTCCAGCCACAGGGTGATACTTTCTATACAAATAGAGCACACAATCCTGGACCAGCACCCATTGGTAGCATAATAATAAATACACAGCAGTGTTTATGATAGAGGAGTAAAAGAGTGTTAAAATTAAATAGTAATTTTTTTTGTCCAATAAAGATTAAATTGTACGATGTATAAAGTCAAATCTAGAGTAATTACAGTAAAAGTTTATTTATCATAGCAAAAAGCCAAACATTACAGCCAAAGCATTTAAGGGAATCAGCCCCCCGCCTTTCAGAGCTTAAAGTGTAACTCCACTTTTTTTGAGAATAAAACATTCCCCTCTGGGTGATCTCTGTACATTCCTGGGTGATCTGTAGATTCCTACTTTTTGTTATTCTGAAGAAATCATTGTTTGTTTCTTTGTGCCTCTGTGCTGAGTGGGTCTAATGGGAGCGGTTTCATAGTTATCAATCAGCTGTGTGGCTGCAGAGCTCTAATGAGGAAATCTGCTGGGCCTGCATGCCTTTAGATGTGTTCCTATTGGGAGTATCTCACCAAAAATGAAATTTCTCTTGCAGGGGATGCCAGAAATCTGACTTGTATCTTAGGCAGGCTTCTGGGAAAATTGGTGAGCCAATCACACAAGCAGGAAATGATGTTTCTGGGGTGTGGTCAGTGCACATTCTGTGTACAGAACAGCTCCAGGTCACCATATTACATTTTCAGAAAATTACAGCTGCTGCAGATTGAAAAGGAAAAGGTAATTTTTAATAACATTCAATTACAAAATGACTTGTGTCGCAATTGTATACGCTATATTATTTTTTTTTCTTTGCTATTTTTTTTCCCCACAAAAGTGGAGTTACCCTTTAAGTGATTTGAGATTATACTGGACAACAATTGCACAATAAAAGGATGAGGTGAAGATGATCTGGGTCAATGATCTGACAGTTGTCAGTTTTAAACTCCCAAAATGCATAGGCTGTATCTTTTGACCTCTCTTTGCTATACAGGTGGTCCCCAGGTTACAAACATTCGACTTACAATTACAAACGACTCCTACTTACAAACGGAGAGAGACAACAGGAAGTGAGGAGAAATCTACCCCTAGGAAGGGAAATTCACTCCTGTAAGAGTTCTCATGGGAAAAAGTTGTCTCCACTGACGCGTTATCGCTAATCCTTGTTTCCACAACAACCCAAAATTTTCAAAATCCAAACGTCATAGGGACAGAAAGTGAGGTGAAATCTTCTGAACAGGGGCACAGACAGCAAAACAATTGGTACAGGGGTGTTAACCCATCCAAATGCTATCCAAAAAAACTTAAAAATTATTCTTTTAGCTGGAGCTAAACTTAAAAAATTTACCTGTTCCGACTTACAAACAAATTCAACTTAAGAACAAACCTACAGAACCTATCTTATTTGTAACCCGGGGACCGCCTATAAATAAACCTTTACTGGATGATTGGATCTAACCCATCTATAGTTCCACATGATCCATTCTGAGCAAAATACTCCAGTCAGGTGTTCATCAATGGCCATGTATAGGCAACGTTAGGCCCTGTTTAACAGATGCCATGCTTTATCCTGACACGTGGCGTTCACAGGTACTTCTTCAAAGGGGCATAGTGTGAATGGGATAAAGAAGAAACAGTGAACGTTGTGTATTACAAGCTGACTTGTTCACTTTGGATGCGTTCACAGAGGTACTGAATAGGAATGTGAATATTGAAAGGCTTTACATTTTCTCTGCCTGCCCTTCACTAATATTCAAATGACTGGATAAATGCCCACATAAAAACTGTATGGAGTAACATTTTGTGTTTTGTGCTTTTTGTTCCTTCTTGAGAAGAAAATTGAGTATGACTTTATAAGATTTGAGAATTTTTCAAACTTTAAACATTATGTGATATCTGATATCTGTTACTTATTGGGTTCAGGAGCTTGTGTAAGTTTCTAATTGTTTTTTACTATTGTGATTCTTGAGAAATAGGGGGTAATTATTTTTGGTACATATAGATGATATATAATTCA
Organism: Pelophylax lessonae; assembly: GCF_965119305.1. NCBI lineage: Eukaryota > Metazoa > Chordata > Amphibia > Anura > Ranidae > Pelophylax > Pelophylax lessonae. The sequence continues at coordinate 66,647,097 of NC_138779.1, read as the reverse complement.
TAAGTAAATGTACGTATTGGAATTTTTTGTGAAACATGTGAGTTTATGGAAATGTGTGTCCTTTTTTTTCTAAAACGCTTTATTCATTTTTTAAAAATGTTATACAGTTTAAACATAGAACCATTGTAGCTTACTAATAATACATGCTATGAAGTATGGTAAACGAACATTTTATGTATCCAAGTACAATTCATATTTGTACATACTGTACGACCCTGTTCACACTACTCTGACTTGTCAGGCGACTTGGTCGCCTGACAAGTAGCGCTCCATTCTGTGCAATGAAACCATTCTAATCATATCGACTCAAGTCGCTCCGACTTAGAAAAAGGTTTCTTCACTACTTCTGGGTGAAGTCGGAGTGACTTGCATTGATTTCTATTATGAGAAGTCTTTTGCAAGCCGCGATGAAGTCATGCTGCACGGGCGACTTCAAAGTCGGGGCAACTTCGAGGTGCCCTGGTGTGAACCGACTCTACATGTATAGGAAAATACTTCACCTTGTATCCAAAAAAAACTACTGATGAAAGCATTGTGAGCTCCAGCAGTCTACTCCTAACCAAGCTAATACATAACAAAAATCAAAAAGATGAAAGCAGAAGAAATAAGGAGAGATCGGGAGCTGGTAAACTTCCCCCATTCTTATCACAACATTTAACACAACACAGTGATGCTTCAAAGGTATATAGAGTTTTATTGTCTGCTTTCGTCTCTTATCCACCTGCAGACTAGTTGTGTGTAGTAAGATTTCCATCTTTGTCAATTGTGACAGAAAGATTGCATTAAAAATGTTATTACATGTTGAGTAAAGAATTTTTCAATAAAAAATTCCCACCATCAAAAGAATTGTGTGTTGTGCATATTTGTCTGAGTGTCAGTGTCCATCTTTTTTTCTACATAAATGTCTTAGATCTCTTTGAATGTCCAAGACAGTTGGTACGCTACTAAAAATCTGTTCTTTCTTTATACATTCTCCTTGGAGTGGTTTGAAGTTCTTATCTTTATTGATTCCTCATAACTAAAGAACAAGAGCAAGGGCATTTATGATGGTTTATAGTTCTGTTACATTGTCTAACTTACATTAAAAAAGTGACATTTTAGGACATGACCAGAGTTGATGTATTAGGCTTCATTTACACGGCTGTAAAAAACAAAACAAAAGAAAAAAAAAACACGAATATACAAGTGTATTTTTAACCAGTTCCCTCCTCGCCCTATAGCAAAATGATGGCCGAATGGAACATTTGTCGAACCAGGTGGACGTCATATGAGGTCTTCCCAGATCATGCCCCATGCGCGTCTTTGGGGCTCTGCTGCTGTGTCCACCAGAAACAGCCGATGACGGATCAGTGTACCAGCTTGCTGCCAGTATAAGTGATCACTGTGACCAATCACAGCAGATCAAATGACTATTGTAAACAATTTATGTCTTCCTTTCATGCCATCCATTGTACTACTGTGTTGCTAGCTGTGATTGGTCACAGTGATCACATAGTACAGACAGGGCCAATCACAGTGCATCTATACCATGTGATTAGCTCTGGCTAATCGCAGCTAATCACAACAAAACAAACCAAATGAATCGATTTTATTCAGTAAAATGCTTGCTTATAGCAATTAAATTCACTGCTATAAGCAATCATAATGTGTAAAAAAAAAAAAAATAATAATAATTTCCCCAGAGTAGTACAATGTAACTATAGTAACAAATATTGCTCTGGTCACAGTATGTTGAAAAAAATTGTAGAAAGAAAAAAAATATATATATATATATTTTTTTTTTTTTCATACTATCACCGCCCTATGATGACACTGTACTGTACTGACAGTATGTCAAAAAAAAAATTGTGATAAATTATGACAAAAAATTATAACTTCAAAAAACCAATCATGCCTAAATACCTTGGACCTTGGATTTTACTGTTTTGACATTTGTGGGCCTCTAGAAACATAGAAACTTAGAAAGGTTCCAGCAGAAAAAGCCAGAGCAGTCCATCAAATCTACCCTTTTTTTCCCTTTTTTGGGGGGGTTGCTTTTTTTTTTTTTTTTTTTCATTGTTTTGAGGTTTTTTTTTCTTTCATTAACCACTTTAGCCCCTGAGGATTTGGCTGCTCAAAGACCAGCCCTTTTTTGCGAATCGGCACTGCATGACTTTAACTGACAATTGCACGCAATTGTCATGCGACGCTGTACCAAAATTAAATTGATGTCCTCTTTTTCCCACTTTTTCCCACTTCCCTCTTTTTATCACCTGTGCGATTTTTATTTTATGCGCCATAAACAAAAAAAGAGCGACAATTTTGAAAACATAACAATATTTTTCACATTTCTTTTATATGAAATTTCTTTTTATATGAAATTCTTAAAAAAAAATGGTAAAAATCAAATTTTTTTTAACATTTTAGGCCAATTTGTTTTCTGCTACATATTTTTGGTAAAAAAAATCTCAATAAGCATATTTTGATTGGTTTGCACAAAAGTTATTGCGTTTACTAACTACGGGAAAGATTTATGTAATTTTTATTGTTTTTTTTTAACTAGTAATGGCGGCGATCTGCGATTTTTTTTGCAGGACTGCGACATTGCGGCGGATAGATCAGACCCCTGACTGACATTTTTGACACTTTTGGGGGTACCAGTGACATTACTACAATAATCATTGCTATAAATATGCACTGTTACTGTAAAAATGACACTGGCAGGGAAGTGGCTAACTTTATTGGTGATCAAGGGGTTAAGTGTGTCCCTAGGGGCGTGATTCTAACTGTTAGGGGCGTGGCTAGTGAAGTAATCACAGAGAAATACGATCCTACATAGCAGGATCGTATAGCCTCTGTCATTACTTCAGGGAGAATGACAGACGGCTGTGTTTACATCAGTCATGACACAGTGACTCTGAGGAAGAGGCTGGTCCTCGAAACGCGTCAGTCATCTCATCATGGACGCTTATATGGACTAAACACGGACTTTTGAGCAATTCAGCTTGATATGCTATACCTTTATCTACGTCTGTGAGTAGCCATTTTTTATGTTATTTTAATAAAGCCTTTTATTGAGGATAATGCGCTAGGTCGGTGCGCCCTTTTTTTGTTCTTTTTTGCCTTTAGTATCGGTGGACTACCCCAGTCCGTAAGGGCAGCAAGACCTTAGCCATCTGAGAAGCCAGTTGTCAGTCCTGTGAAGTGTGTGGTCAAGGGGTCTGGATACCAAGCGCAGGAGAAGGGTGGCTACACCTTATTGTTTTTGGTGTTTACATCAGTCGCCTGTCTTTCTCCCTCTCCTGCTGAAGATCGCGAGTGGCCAGCGGATATCGGAGCCGGTCACTCGCGCTAGGTCCCCAGGGAACGAGTGGGAGTGCGCTGCCGCGCGATTGCCCCCTACAGGCTTATGGGTGAGCAACGTAGGTCTACGTCGCTTTGCCCAGCAGCGGCAGACTGTCGCAGTAAATCCTCGCTAAGTGGTCAGCAAGTGGTTAAGTTTGTTGTCTGACTATGGATCTTTGTTTATCCCAAGCATGTTTGAAGCCATTTACTGTTGACTGTCTCACTACCTCTGCTGGTAGCTTATTCCAAGCATCAAATACCCTTTCAGTAAAATAATACTTTCTAAGATTAGTTTTGAACTTCCCTCCAGTTAGTTTGAGGTCATGTCCCCGTGTTCTTGATTTTGGTTTCATATTGAAAAACTAGCTTCCTGAACCCTATTCACCCCCTTGATGTATTTGAAGGTTTCAATTATGTCTCCCTTTTCCCTTCTTTCCTCCAGACTCTACATATTAAGGTCCTGAAGTCCCTCTCGATATGTTTTATTCACAAAATCTTTCACCATTTTTGTTACCTTTCTCTGGACTACTTCTATCTCATCAATATCTTTATGTAAGTGAGGTCTCCAGAACTGGACACAGTATTTTAAATGAGGTCTCGCTAAAGATCTATATAGAGGAATCATAACCTTTTTCTCCTGCTGGTGATCTCTCTAGTGATGCATCCTAGAATTCTATTTGCTTTCCCCACTGCCTGGTCCCACTGTTTGCTCATTTTGCAGTCATCTAAAATAGGTACCCCCAAACCTTTTTTCTTCTGTAGTGCTAGCTAACACTGTACCTCCAATGTTGTAGTCTCAAAAGGGATTCTTTTTTTCCCTAGGTGCATTATTTTACATTTAGAAATATTGAACAGCAGTCCCCACTGCCTAGACCAATCTTCCAGCAATGCCAAGAAATTAGATAGGCCATCAGTACATCAGAATTAATCAATTTTCAGAAATATACCATATAAGGAATAGAGACACTGGTGCACAGAGTTTTATTGTGTATATATGAACCAGCCAGCAAAGGTATAAATATCTACCAATGTCAGGGTAAAGGATGATCTGTATAAATGTCTCTAGTCCATAATGTTTGGGGATAATAAGAAAAGCGTGGGACCACCTGTGGCTGCTATCCTCAGAGTTTTGACTGGCTCTGTATAGATCAAAGGAAAAAAGCAGAAAGGAAGGAAGTGCCAGCTAAGTGTAGTATCCCAAAAGCCTTTTAATAATAAAGGATAAAAAACACTCACAAGAAATGTAACATATGGTAGCTCATCTGTAGTTGTCTATAGGAAATAATGATGAAATACATATGCCCAATAGCAGAAAAAAAAAAAAAAAAAAAATATATATATATATATATATATATATATAATAACAGAATTCAAGAATGTACAAACATTAATCATAACAAGAACTTTAGATAGTTAAAAAATATATATATATATACACACACATATATATATATATATATATATATATATATATACATATACACACACACATATATATATATATATATATATATATATATATATATATATATATATATATATATATGTATATGTATATATATATATATATATATATATATATATATATATATATATATATATATATATATATATATATATATATATAAATACAGTATTTAGTTATTACCCATTTGATTCATTTTTTAATAATTATTTTGCAGTGGACCCTTAAGGTCACTTCCTTCATTCATGGAATTTGGAACTTTTAAGTTTGTTGAGGGGTCTAGTCATACAATCTCATCCTCATAGTAAGTACTCATTGGCTTTTTGTCTTCTTCTGTATCCATATATGCAAATTAGCAGAGGTTTACATATATATATATATATATATATATATATATATATATATATATTTTTTTTTTTTTTTTAATTCTTGATGTTATGATTATTGTTTGTATATTTTTGGATTCTATTAGTATTTTGATTTTTGATTTTACTTTCAAAAGATTTTTATTTGTAATATAATGGAACAGATACAAAACAAGCAAACCGAGTTGAGGTATTAATGATTTACCCATATAAAAGAGAGCCGTAAAGTTATAAATTTAGATCAAAATGCTATTGAGTAATATGCAACCCTACGAGTCGAGAAGGCTTCTAATACCGTGAAGGTAGGGAGCAACTAGCGTCTCAAAAACTTCACAACAAGCATGGTATGCTTAAGAGAAAATTGTGTGGAGAAGAGAAGAGACAAAAGGTGGGAAAGGAATAGAAAGGAGAGTTAAAGAGGCTATTAAAAGAAAGAACAGAGGAAGGATAAGACCATGATAAAGAGGGTGCGATACTAGCACAGAGGAATGAGGTCTTAGAGAGAAAAAGTGAGAGGAAGAAGTTTTCCTGACAGGTCCCTAAGAACAAGAAGGATCAAACTAGTGCTGCAGAGCATGCAATGGGGTTTTAGTGAACTCAGCCCATAATTCCCACACCACTTCAAAGATATGGTGAGTATCCAGGAGTTTGCTAGCTAACAATTCTTACGACATGATCAAGGAAATTTTTCTTTTAGCGCGCAGTATGGAAACTGAAGGTCGCTTCCAAGCGCTGGCTATGGTCATTTTGGCTCCCAGAAGGATGAAGTGAATGAGACGTTTTTGAAATTTGGATGCGCCCGGAGTAGGCATGTTAAGCAGAGCAATCTGTGGTGACTGCACAATAGATAGACCCGTGACTTTCCTGATGATATTGAATATTTTATTCCAGAAGCCCCGTATTTTGGGGCAGTCCCACCACATATGAACGACAGAGACCAGGAGGGAGCAACCCTTAAAACAGAGCGGGGAAGAAGCCGGGTAGAATTTATGAATTCTCTCAGGCACCATATACCATCTAGTGAGGACTTTGACACTTGCCTCAATAAGGGAGACATTCAGTACACCTTTATAAGCCGCAGTCATGGCAGAGGACCACGACTGTTCCCCCCACTCCTGCGAGAGGTCACCCTCCAATGCTCTGGCATAACTAGGTTTCTGACGGCAAAGTTATCGGCAAGTGACCCGTAGTTAGCAGAGATGGCACCCTTCTGCTCCATGACATTACCACACCACGCCTCATATGGTGTTACCCTAGGAGAAGTGACGTTGGATTTCCAGATGGAAGAAAGGAAATGGAAAATTTGTTGAAAGCGGAATAGTTCAGTAGCTGGCATTTTGAGTTTAGATTTGCAGTACGAAAGGGAGATTGGGCCCGATCCTGTAAAGAAGTGTCCTATTCTATACAACCCTTTATCTAGCCACCATTTAAACGAGGTAATATTCCGGCCCGGAGGGAAATTGGGGTTTTGGAACAAGAGAGCCAGAGGTCGTATGGGGGAGGTGATTTCAGGTTTACCCCGGAGCCTGTCCTAGAGAGAGAACGAGTGTGAGAGAGTAGGTGCTACAATTTCTGGACGATACTTTGCTTGACACCACATCAGGTAGTCTATCGTATGGAGAGGGACCGCTTGGCGTTCCATATTGACCCAGTGAGGTTTTACCCCATGAGAATATATGACTGATATCTGTGCCAACTGTGCTGCTTGGTAATACCACCACAGGTTAGGAAGTCCTAGCCCTCCCTTTGATCTTGTTCTGAATAATATATCCTTAGAAAATCTGTAGCCTTTTGAGCCCCAAACAAACTTGGGGATTCGAGACTGGAACTTGCGAAGATGAGTGCTATTGACGTGAATAGGAAGTGATCTAAAGTAATACAGGAAACGGGGTAAAAGGATAATTTTGACCGCATGTACCCTACCTTTCCAAGAGATAGGTAAGTGTGACCAGGTTTGGAGGTCCTATTCTAGTTTAGAGTAGAGTGGGGGATAGTTAGCCTTATATAGTTGGTCTGTTTTCTTCATTAGGGTGACCCCCAAGTAAGGTATAGACTGTTCGCTCCATGCGAATGGAAAATTATCTTTCAGGTTAGCTATCACTGGGGGGGGGGGGGGGGCATGTTTATGTTCAGAGACATTGATTTGGCCATATTCACTTGTAGTCCGGAAATAGTTCCGAACGTTGTTAAAAGCCTACACACATTGGGAAGGGAAATCAGCGGGGACGTGATAAATAGGAGTAAATCCTCTGCGAACAAGGCGCATTTGTGAGTGCCCTGGGAGCAGTGAACTCCATGAATGCTAGTGTCATTTCTGATAGCTACGGCTAGTGTTTCAATTGCAATCGCAAACAGGAGGGGGGAGAGGGGACAGCCCTGGCGGGTACCTCTTGATATCTGGAAAGATTCTGAGTAACAGCCTTGGAATCTGACTTTAGCGTTGGGGTTGGAGTATAACGCTTTCAAGATATTAACCTCCCTGGCGGTATGATTATGTCTGGAATTACATACCATAAGCGGTACAATTCTTTTCATGGAAATTTGGCGTTATGTATTATAGGCCTATAATTCTTAGTAATTACTGACTTAAACCTGACCAAAACAAGACTCTAGTAGACATCCCAGATGTGATAAATTTGAAACACAAACGCATGAATTATAATCGAATCAATAATATTATTTTATTATTTAATATATAATATATATAATAAAATTATATTATTGATTAGATTATAATTCATGCATTATATATTATATATAGATATATGTGTGTGTATATATATATATATATATATATATATATATATATATATATATATATATATATATATATATATATATATATATATATATATATATATATATATATATATATAACGCATGAATTATAATTGAATCAATAATATAATTTTATATATATATATATATATATATATATATATATATATATATATATATATATATATATATATATATATATGCATATATATATATATATATATATATATGCATATATATATATATATATATATATATATATATATATACGCATATATATATATATATATACCGGTGTATATATATATATGCATATATATATATACATGCATATATATATATATATATATATATATATATATATATATATATATATATGCATATGCATATATATATGCATATATATATATATATATTTAATATAAAGTGTGTTTTGTGTAACGTTTTTTTTTTTTTTTTTTTAATTTCCCTCCCTAGTTCCGCTCCCATGCAGCATTGCTGCTGCAGGGAACGGAACTAGGAAGTGATCGTACCGACGGAGGGACGGAGGAGCGGCGGTACTCTCGGCTGGCGGTCGCAGCAATGAGAGATCATCGCTGGATCGCCAGGATAAGGTAAGAGAAGCTCCGCTGCGCTCTCTGCAATCCACCCCGAGCGTGACTCGGGGTTACTGCTCCTGATATGAAAAATCAACCCCGAGTCACGCTCGGGATTACCGCTAAGGTGGTTAACAAACCATTTTCCAAAACCCCAAGTATTTAATATAGAGAACAAGTATGACCAAGAAATAGAGTCAAAGGCTTTCTGCAGATCGATAGAAAGGAGAATACCCTCCTGGGGCGGGCCCCCGTTTCATCCTGATTGCAACAATGAGATAACATCAATAGCGCGTCTAATTTGATCGGGTCCTTGCCTGCCCGGGATAAGTCCTGCCTGGTCTTTATTAATATATTGGGCAATGAAGGAGGAAAGTCTGTTAGCCAATATCTTTGTCAGTATTTTGAGGTCATTATTTATAAGTGAAATCGGTCTATAATTACTAACCTCACTAAAATCTTTGCCAGGCTTGGGTATTACCGTAATATATGCCGCATTGAGGGAGGTATCTAGTTGTAAGTTCGTGCTAAGATCATTGAATAGCCTTACTAGATAGAGGGCCAGGATTGGACTGAAGGATTTATAGTACGGGATCGAAAAGCCATCTGGGCCAGGTGCGGAGCTACTCTTAATGTCTTTAATGACTAGTTCTATTTCTTCTGCCGATATAGGGTCATCCAATAGTGCACGATGGTCATCGGTTAGTTTAGGGAGAGGAATAGAGGCTAGAAACGAGTGGAGTTGAGAGTGGGGCGGGCCAGGGGCCTTGCTGTAAAGATCAGTGTAAAAGTCTTTAAAGGCCTTCGTTATATTCTGGGGATTGCGAGTACCAGTACCATTCGGGAGTTTCACTAGAGGGGGTTATTTCTGAATTTTATCTGCTATTGGGCATATGTATTTCATCATTATTTCTGATTGAGTGTTAATTGTGTGATTTTAGAATTAATATCCCCCTCTTAATCCACAATATTGTGGCCACATTTTGATAAATTGATTTCTTTAATGACGGAGCCGCTAGTGATTGTAGTCCTCCAGCCGTATACAAAGCCTTTCCTTCAAATAGCCAGCCATGGTAAAGACCCTCTAGGCCTGTAGAAGGAGCCGATTGCTCGAAATGCATACCCTTGCTTTCCATTCTCATTTGATTCCTCTGATCCTTCCGGTGACATCACTTCCGACATGCATTCCACGCTGGTCGTGGCTTTCAGGGGCTTCTCCAGGTTCCCAAAGCAGTCATCTCCCTGCCCCAGCATTTGGAACAGGTGACAGGGTTCCTGCAGGACAGACACAGGAGGACCCACACCCATAGATAAACAACTGCAGATGAGCTATCATATGTTACATTTCTTGTGAGTGTTTTTAATCCATTATTATTTAAACACTATTGGGATACTACACTTAGCTGGTGCTTCCTTCCTTTCTGCTTCTTTCCATAGATATATACCATAGTTTGTGGTCACTATAACTTTCCTACAGACTTAATGATATACACTGATTTGTGTTATATTCACCAAAAAATGTAGCAGAATACATTTTGGCCTAAATGTATAAAGAATATCTATTTATTTGCAAAATGTTCTGATTTAAAGGAAGAAAAACATGTTTTTTTCAAAAATTGTGGTGTTTTTTTAGTTTATTTTAGCAAATAAAAAACCCAGAGGTGATTAAATACCACCAAAAGAATGCTCTAGTTGTGTGAACAAAATAATAAAAAGTTAGTTTGGGTACAGTGTCGCATGACTGCGCAATTATCATTAAAAATGCAACATCACTGAAAGCTGAAAATTGAGCTGGGCAGGAAGGGAGTAAAAGTATTGAAGTGGTTAACCAGTTGCTGACCAGCTTCTGTATATTTACTGCGGCAGGCTGGCTCGTACAGGCAAAACTACGTAGATCTACGTCGCTCGCCGATGAGGAGCTAGGGGGCAAATGCACGCCGCGGACAGTGCGCTCCTGCCCCCGATCGTCAGCGGGGAAGCCAATGCGGGTGTCAGGTGGCTCCGAATGCCGCCTGACACCCGCGATTGCTCCCCACAGAGAGAGAAGGACGGTCGGCTGTTGTAAACACAGCCGACCGTCCTTCTCCCTGAAATGATCACAGAGCTCATGTGATCCTGCTATATAGGATCACATGTCTCTGTGGTCATCTCAGAAGCCACACCCCCCCACAGTTAGAATCACTCTACTAGGGTCACATATAACCCCTTGATCACCTATACTGTTAACCCCTTCCCTGCCAGTGTCATTATTACAGTAACAGTGCATATGTTTAGCACTGATTACTGTAGTAATGTCACTGCTACCCCCAAAATTGTCAAAAATGTCAGTTAGGGGTCCGATCTATTCACCGCCATTACTAGTAAAAAAAAAAAAAAACTATTAAAAATTACATAAATTTTCCTGTAGTTTGTAGACATGATAACTTTTGTGCAAACCAATCAAAATACGCTTATTGCAATTTTTTTACTAACAATTTGTAGCAGAAAACAAATTGGCCTAAAATGTTAAAAAATGTTTATTTTTTTGAGAATGTCATACAGTAGCAGAATGTGAAAAATATTGTTTGTTTTTTTTTCAAAATTGTCCCTCTTTTTTTGTTTATAGCACAAAAAATAAAAATCTCACAGGTGATCAAATACCACCAATAGAAAGCTCTATTTGTGGGAAAATAGGGTACAGCATTGCACGATGGTGCAATTGTCCGTTAAAGTAAAGCAGTGCCGAATCGCAAAATAGGGCCTGGTCATTAAGGGGGCAATCACCCTAAGATCTGTGATTATTGGCAGAAAATGCAACAATACATTAGGGAAATTACAGGAGTAATTACAGGATTGCTGATGATCCTTGAGTGTGTTTGTTCTATAAAACTGGTAAATCAAAAAACATTATAAAAATAGGATGGTCCCAAATGTAATAAACGCAGCAAAGGGGGCAATCCCTAAGAAATAGTTAGAACCAGAAAGTCCCACAATTAGAGAGTGGTGTAAAAGAGTTGAATGCATACATAATATAGAGTATCTAGGAAGCAAAGAGCAGAAAGAGAGTTTTTCAAACAAATGGGTAAACTGGGAGGATTTCAAGAAGACTAGTACATATTTTGAAATTTGGTCGGATTAGGGTATGAGAAGAAGAAAAGAGTAGATGAAGAAGAAAGGGAGGAGGTATAACTTGGCACCCAGCTACATCACTAATCTGGTCTCAAAATACCGACTAACTCGTTCTCTTCATTCCTCCCAGGGCCTCCTGCTCTCTAGCTCCCTTGTAACCACTTCCAATGCCCGCATCCAGGACTTCTCCCGAGCTTCTCCCATCCTCTGGAATGCTCTACCCCCATCTGTTCCGACTATCTCCTACTTTGTTTACTTTCAGATGATCCCTGAAAACACATCTCTTCAGAGAAACCTATCTTGCATAAACCTAACAACTGTACTTTTATTTTCTCCATTAGCCCACCCCCCACAGGCATTACCTCTTGTATCTCTTGACCCTCCGTCTTAGATTGTAAGTCTAAACAAAGGGGAAAAATCAATTATCATTATGTACACATACGCATCTTTTGGCATTTAAACGCAGCTATAAGCAAGTATTTTACTGATCATTACACAGGAGCGTTTCTCCTGGAAAACATGTGTAATAATACAAATCAAATTTTTACCGTCATGTGAATGAAGCCTTAGAGTAAGTCCTGGTTGATTACATTTCGGACAGTTTGCTGATGTGTGTTTTAATAAAAGCAGCACTATTACAAGATGTTTCCTTTTTCCTTCCTCATTTGCATTTTAAATGTTTCAGCACTGATAAGTTAAGAATCATGTATAACTGTTGTAGCTTTTCTGCAACACTTAATATTCAGCCTTGCAAATTTGTAGGAAGGTTTTTTGCATTTTCTAATTGATGGATTTTTTGTTGTGGTTCCTGGAAACATTGAGCCTAAAGATAGATGCCTCTGAAACACTGCATGGGTATAATAACCATGATAACAACATTAATTTAACAGATAAATATCAAGTATCTGTTAAGCAGTGAATCGGAGGGCCTTGAAATATTATCTTTCCATAGGATATAAATAAATACAATTGTTTCATATAGCAGAATATGGATCAGTAAACTGGAACTAATCAAATTGGTCCTAAAAGCTATTTATACTTGTTTGCCTGTTATGTCACGTCAAAACACATTTTAAATTAAAGAGAATTTGTTGGTAAAAATAAAATAGTAAAAAAAAATTGTCCCCTGAAAAGAAGATATTGAGTCCTTACCACTTCTAGTACCCATTCCACCAATCGCTGCTGTATTACAGGGAAGCTGCTAATGGAAAAATCTTATGAATCCAACACTTCCGAGATTGCCATTTTCTTGGTCCTCACCATGAGATGTGGTTCCTCCCATCACTTCCTATTACACTCAGCGAGAGAAACCAACCACTTTTAAACTACTCACATGTCATACAATCATAAACAGCATAAACAATTGCCTGCAAAATTGCCTGCATCCTAGTTCTGAGAGCACATCATCTGGTCCGGGATTGACGTCACCTGGCTCCCCCTCCACGCGTTATGCCAGTACCCACGTGGCTTCGTCAGGAAGTGACTATGAGATGTTTATAAACCACATTGTTTATAAACCACATTGCTTTAACAAACAGTAATGTCCCTCAGGGTTTACATCTACTTTAGTTACTAACAAATATCAGTTAAGCTTTATGGGATTGATTAAATGCAGGTAAGAAACTGTCCCTATTTAATTAACCACAGAACTTGTATAGCTTAATTATATTAACATTTAGACTTGGAAACCCTGATGCAAACTGATGCCAATGACAAAATGCAAGCCATATGATTGTATTACAGCCATGATCCCAGATGACTCCCCAAGGGGCTGCTGTTTTCTCCTACTGTCTGTCACCATACAATTATGGCAGCACTTACAAAGTATTAGCTAAATTTTAAACACAAAGTCTTGTTTTTTCATTTTAAAAATGTTGGTTAATTTTTCGTTTTGGGAAAGGATAATGAAAATATTTCTGTGTAGAGCATTTGGCTTCCTCACCAAGAAGTGGGGACCATCATGTTTTGTGTCATAAAAAATCATACTTATGATTGCGGGAACACGATTTGTGTTTGCAGCAGCTTTGTTAGGGTTTTGACACACAAAGAATGTTTTGTTTTTCGTAGGCAGTGCAAAGCATTTACTTGGTCTAATAGAAAAAAAATAACATTTTAAATGTATCTTTCCTGCTGCCTCCTCTGCTGATTGCTGCTGTAGTGTAGAGAAGCTGCTAGTGGAAGAATCTTCTGAATCTAGCGCAGTGTCAGATTTCTGATCCCCTCCTGTGCACTTTGGTTTCTCTCACTGAGTAAAGTAGGAAGTGGTGGGAGGAACCACATCTCATAGTCACTTCCTGACGAAGCCACGTGGGTACTGGCATAACGCGTGGAGGGGGAGCCAGGTGACGTCAATCCCGGACCAGATGATGTGCTCTCAGAACTAGGATGCAGGCAATTTTGCAGGCTATTATTCAGAAAATTTATTGACGGAAAGGGGACTGTCAGGAACACTATGGCCTTGGAGATGTCATTGAAGTTGAAATGCATTTGATAACATTTTTACTAATAGATTAGCATAATAAAACCCTTTTTCCTTCTTTTTCAGGTTTCTTGACACGCACAAGAATAGCTTGTGCAAATTGTAGTTATTATTTATTGAATGATCTTAAGCAAAAGGAGACCTTGAAATGTTATATTCGCAATCTTTTTCTCTAATTAACTCACAAAACAACAGGACCACACTTCTCTATCTTGGACCCCTTCCAGATATGTTACAACAGGTAAAGAAATCTTGACAGATCACTAATACTTTGTAGGGGAATTTTCCACTAGTCAGTAGCAAAATATGTTAAAGTGTTTTTTTTGTACATTTACTACTATTCTTTTCAAAGGATGCATGATTACGTAGGTGACACATGTTGGAGCCTCAGTGATGACCTTGCAAGGTGAACTGAAGAGTAGATGTACTTGTTAAGTGAGAAAGGGTCTTCCAAGGCTTCTTTATCCTGTTAGTTAGACTGCCTGCTGTTTCGGAAAAATCAGTTTAAAGTAGATCTAAACATATCAGGTGTCAGTCTTATAAATTCTGTAGCTCTCAGTCAAAAAAATATCTGGTTATGTTATCATCATGATGTAGTAATAATAATAATAGAAAATATGTGTGCGCGGACCTGCTAGAACAAAAGTTTTTCTTCTCTTAATATATAATATTATTATGATGGCCATTATTCAGGTACATCCTGTAATCAAGTGGCAACTTTCTCCAAGTTGTGGTCCCAAATTGTCACCCTGTCACATGCTACCCTTGTGAAGACCACAGACACCCATGCTGATACTTGCACAAGTCATTGTGCTCATTATTAGGAAATTGGTCCATAGCAATGATGTGTATCTAAAAATGGAGTGAGTGTATATAGACTGGAAGTTGCCAAAAGAGTCTGGTGGAGATCAACAATACTGAAATGCAAAAAAAGATGAAAAACAATGAAAAACAAATTTTTATATATATACAACAATTATAAAAAAAAAACAAAAAACTTGTCAATTGTTTACTCAGTGAGAGAAACCAAAGTGCACAGGAGGGGATCAGAAATCTGACACTGCGCTAGATTCAGAAGATTCTTCCACTAGCAGCTTCTCTACACTACAGCAGCAATCAGCAGAGGAGGCAGCAGGAAAGATACATTTAAAATGTTATTTTTTTTCTATTAGACCAAGTAAATGCTTTGCACTGCCTACGAAAAACAAAACATTCTTTGTGTGTCAAAACCCTAACAAAGCTGCTGCAAACACAAATCGTGTTCCCGCAATCATAAGTACTACAACAAATATATTAAGTGCTTGCGTTGCTAAAAAAAAAATCCATAAAAACCTTATAATATTATAATGAAAATGTGTTTATACAAAATGAATGGATCTTAATACCAGAAAAATAAAAATACATAAAATAAATAAATAGTCCCAAGTAAATCAATGCAATGTGTTTAACTGTAGCAATATTGTCCAGCAATAAATAGTTACCAAAAGAAAATCCAAACTTAAGGAAATAATGTGCATGTGTCAAAGGCTCTTCACTCTCATTTTTTTTTTTCCAAAAATAACACTCTCATAAATGAAGTGCTCCACCACCAAACAGGTGATCCCCCTACGATCTAAATTGCTCGCTCACCTTGTGAGTCGACCTATAAACAAGTACAGGTCAATCAAGCATATTAGAACCACATCAATGTTGCAATGATCCTCCGGCTCAGGTCATCAGCTTGGATCCCTTTTAAATGTAAACGGCTCCCCCTTTTTTGGGGGGAACTGAGGGGGTTGGGCATTATTCCAGGTTTGGTCACACTCTATAGGGGTTAAATATAGATTATGCTCTTTGGGGGTTAGGCATAATGCCAGGTATGGTCACACTCTTCCCGAGGGGGGAGGGGGGTGATGGCAGGTATGGTCCCACTCTACATAGGATAGTGATAGGACCACGGCCAGTGCCATTATAAGGCTACTTAAGTAGCTTCCCTAGGGGCCAGGATGGGGGGGGTGGAATTCTTGAAAGTTTTAGTTTGCCTCACCTACCAACTGCCTGTAGTCAGTGAGGGAAATCGGGGAAATGAATAACCTCGCCCCCCACACACTGCTTATAGGGATATGGGGTTGCAATGTGGAGGGAAGGGGGATAGCAGTCAGACAGTGGGCAGGGGGGGGCTGACAAAATGCACTTTCACCTGTATAGATGAAAATCCTTGCACTTGCCCTGTTTACTATAGAGTCTTAGAACAATCTTTGTCTAGTCCTGTTGTGCAAGTAGCAATCTAGCAGAACATGACCTACACAAAAATTTAAGTAATTCCAATAATTATTAATTATATCCATTCACATTGGCAGGATTAATGTTTTTCAGAAATATCAAACAGATGCAGTGAAGTCAGCCTGGAAGCTCACAAATTAACTTTTTTTCCAGATAAATTTAAGGCAACCACTGTTTGGTAAAAAAGGGCTTTCAGTGGTTAGTAAACAGCAATATATATATAGTATAGCAATGTTTTTTATGACACAAAACATGATGGTCCCCACTTCTTGGTGAGGAAGCCAAATGCTCTACACAGAAATATTTTCATTATCCTTTCCCAAAACGAAAAATTAACCAACATTTTTAAAATGAAAAAACAAGACTTTGTGTTTAAAATTTAGCTAATACTTTGTAAGTGCTGCCATAATTGTATGGTGACAGACAGTAGGAGAAAACAGCAGCCCCTTGGGGAGTCATCTGGGATCATGGCTGTAATACAATCATATGGCTTGCATTTTGTCATTGGCATCAGTTTGCATCAGGGTTTCCAAGTCTAAATGTTAACATAATTAAGCTATACAAGTTCTGTGGTTAATTAAATAGGGACAGTTTCTTACCTGCATTTAATCAATCCCATAAAGCTTAACTGATATTTGTTAGTAACTAAAGTAGATGTAAACCCTGGGGGACATTACTGTTTGTTAAAGCAATGTGGTTTATAAACAATTGACAAGTTTTTTTTTTTTTTTTTTTTTATAATTGTTGTATATATATAAAAATTTGTTTTTCATTGTTTTTCATCTTTTTTTGCATTTCAGTATTGTTGATCTCCACCAGACTCTTTTGGCAACTTCCAGTCTATATACACTCACTCCATTTTAGATACACATCATTGCTATGGACCAATTTCCTAATAATGAGCACAATGACTTGTGCAAGTATCAGCATGGGTGTCTGTGGTCTTCACAAGGGTAGCATGTGACAGGGTGACAATTTGGGACCACAACTTGGAGAAAGTTGCCACTTGATTACAGGATGTACCTGAATAATGGCCATCATAATAATATTATATATTTAGAGAAAAAAAACTTTTGTTCTAGCAGGTCCGCGCACACATATTTTCTATTATTATTATTACTACATCATGATGATAACATAACCAGATATTTTTTTGACTGAGAGCTACAGAATTTATAAGACTGACACCTGATATGTTTAGATCTACTTTAAACTGATTTTTCCGAAACAGCAGGCAGTCTAACTAACAGGATAAAGAAGCCTTGGAAGACCCTTTCTCACTTAACAAGTACATCTACTCTTCAGTTCACCTTGCAAGGTCATCACTGAGGCTCCAACATGTGTCACCTACGTAATCATGCATCCTTTGAAAAGAATAGTAGTAAATGTACAAAAAAAACACTTTAACATATTTTGCTACTGACTAGTGGAAAATTCCCCTACAAAGTATTAGTGATCTGTCAAGATTTCTTTACCTGTTGTAACATATCTGGAAGGGGTCCAAGATAGAGAAGTGTGGTCCTGTTGTTTTGTGAGTTAATTAGAGAAAAAGATTGCGAATATAACATTTCAAGGTCTCCTTTTGCTTAAGATCAGTCAATAAATAATAACTACAATTTGCACAAGCTATTCTTGTGCGTGTCAAGAAACCTGAAAAAGAAGGAAAAAGTGTTTTATTATGCTAATCTATTAGTAAAAATGTTATCAAATGCATTTCAACTTCAATGACATCTCCAAGGCCATAGTGTTCCTGACAGTCCCCTTTCCGTCAATAAATTTTCTGAATAATAAAGAAAGTGCTGCACTTAGTGTATCTCCATATTGTAGACTTACATAATCATTCATCAATAGCAAGAAGTAAGAAATCATTTTTCCTGACATCTTTTTTACCATCTGTTGAGAGGACTATACAATGACTTACCTAGAACTAACAAGGTCACACATGCCTTTACTATTAAAGTAAGGAGACATGTGGCTGTCAAGTATATTAGCTCATTTTAAAGAATTATCATTGTTTTTAAATTATTATTTCTTCAACTCCTAAGGGGACCAAGTGCATATAACTTAACAGTGGGGGGGATTTACTAAAACTGCATGGTGCAAAATCTGGGGCAGCTCTGCAATGAAACTAATCAGCTTGCAGGTTTTATTGTCAAAGCTTAATTGAACAACCTGAAATTAGAAGATGATTGGTTACCATGCACAGTAGCACCAGATTCTGAGTGCACCAGTTTTAGTAAATCTCCCCCTTTGTCCCCTAAACGCACCTCTGTATGCCGGTAGCACTTTGCCCCCTTTGGAAGCCTAAGTGATGGCTGTTCCTGTTGGGGTAGGTACAGCCAGAAAAAAGCTCTGTCCCCTCTCTAAGTTGACTGATCTGCACTATTATGAATGAACAAACTGCCTGTCCATTCATGATATTAAAAAGAACAATTCGAGTTTTGGATCTGTGTAACTTATCTGCGCTGTACGTGTGCAAGCAGTGCTAATTTTTTATTCAAAAAAAGTGACAGATCACCCAGAACTGAAGCTCTCTTCGCTTTTACACATAGCCGGGACAATGGATCACAGAGCGCTACAATGCTGAGGGATCATTGCTATAGGGAGGGCACCATGAATAATACTGTCCAACATTGCTGATTCATAAAACTAAAAGCTCACACAGCACTGCAGTCCTGTGCCATCCATGCTTTGGATGTGTAAAAGCATCCCTGATAGACACACAGTGATACAGACTGTGTGATATTTATTTGCGAATGACAGCATTGGTCTCTAGAGTGGCCTCTGCTTCCACAGACCAAAGCTGTCACTCACAAATCTGTCTCCTTTCTAGCAGAGTTTCAGATGATGGGTGGGGGTAAGATGTCAAACACTGCTGCTTATAAACAAAAGGACATATTTTAAAGCGGTCAAGAGCATAACCCCTAGGGCAGTGATGACAAACCATTGCACCCCAGATGTTTTGGAACTATATTTCCCATGATGCTAATGCACTCTGCATTGTAGTTGAGCATCATGGGAAATGTAGTTCTAAAACATCTGGGTTGCCAAGGTTCATCATCACTGTCTTAGGGAGTTAAAGTGCAACTACACTGTATCTGTGCGCCACAAAACAAAAGTGCTGTTTAATTCATTATTAATATTCAAAGCAAACTCCCCCATCCACCCATTAGAGATGTCGCGAACCTAAAATTTGCCGTTCGCGAACGGCGAACGCGAACTTCCGCAAATGTTCGCGAACAGGCGAACCGGGCGAACCGCCATAGACTTCAATAGGCAGGCGAATTTTAAAACCCACAGGGACTCTTTCTGGCCACAATAGTGATGGAAAAGTTGTTTCAAGGGCACTAACACCTGGACTGTGGCATGCCGGAGGGGGATCCATAGCAAAACTCCCATGGAAAATTACGTAGTTGACGCAGAGTCGGGTTTTAATCCATAAAGGGCATAAATCACCTAACATTCCTAAATTGTTTGGAATAACGTGCTTTAAAACATCCAGTGTGTGTATACGATCAGGTATGATGTTGTATCAATCAGGTAGTGTAAGGGTTACGCCCGCTTCACAGTGACAGACCAAACTCTGACAGACCAAACTCCCCGTTTAACGCACCGCAAACAACCGCAAACAGTCCATTTGCAGTGGGTACAGTACAGTCTGTGGACCTGACACTCACTGGCAGGCAACTATAAAAAAATATATATTTTTTTAATTTGCAAGCTGCTGTGCCACCGTATATATCAGTGGTGGGCACTGCAGTGGGCACAGTACACTCTGTGGACCTGACACTCACTGGCAGGCAACTATAAAAAATATATATTTTTTTAATTTGCAAGGTGCTGTGCCACCGTATATATGAGCGGTGGGCACTGCAGTGGGCACAGTACACTCTGTGGACCTGACACTCACTGGCAGGCCAGGCAACTGCAATTATAAAAAATATATATTTTTTTTAATTTGCAAGGTGATGTGCCACTGTATAAATCAGTGGTGGGCACTGCAGTGGGCACAGTACACTCTGTGGACCTGACACTCACTGGCAGCCGGCAGGCAACTGCAATTATGACAGAGGGAAAAAAAAATATTTTTTAAACTGCAAGGTACTGTGCCACCCGATATGAGTGTGGTGTGCACACAGTACAGTCTGTGGCCTCTCACACACGGCGGGCAGGCAACTGCACAATATATATATATATATATATATATATATATATATATATATATATATATATATATATAAAAAATTTACTGAAATACCAGCCCAAAAAAGGGCTTTTTGGGGTGCTGTCAGGATGCTGTCTTACAGCAGGAGGTGACCGAGAACACTATCTAACAACTGTCCCTATTAACAGCAGCAGCAGCACTCTCCCTGCTCTCACTAACACACTGCTTCAGAAGGATCTAAGATGGATGCTGCCCTTGCTTTTTTATAGGAGATGGGAGGGTGTGGGAGGGAGGGTATGCTGATTGGCTGAAATGTGTCTGCTGACTGTGTCAAAGTTTGCCTCAATGATGAAGTATAGGGGGCGGACCAAACATCGCATATGTTCGCCCGCAGCGGCGGGCATGAACAAGCGATGTTCGCTGGGAACTGTTCGCCGGCGAATAGTTCGGGACATCTCTACCACCCATGTCTCCATGCTTTATTTTGCTTAGAAATCATTTTAATCCCCCCCCCCCTCTAGCATTTATGGGCATTGCCATCTTGAGTAATAGCAGCAGGGCCACTGACAAGGGGATACCACTGGTCCTTACGTACAGGGCTCAGGCCCCATCTTTTCAGCAGGGGGGGGCCGGGCAGCAGGAAGAATTGAGTCATGGACAGGAGGTAGTGACCAGTGTGATGGACAGGGTGGAAGGGGAAATTTCAGGAACCGATCCCCTGTATGGCTCTCCTTGCAGCAGCTGAAGGCCAGATTCATCTCTCTTCCCTATCACCAGCATTCAGCTACTGCAGGGGGGAACTACAGGAGATCTGTTCTAGTAAATGCCCCCCCCCCCCTGCCGCATCAATCACCTTTCCTGCAGATAATCACCTTTCTCCTGCTGCAGGGCCCCACCTCCATCAGCACTGATGGCTTCATTTCCTCTCCCTCCCGCTGGTTGCTGAAGGGTATGGGGGATTATTTCAGGATAGAGAGTGGGTCAAGAAGGCTGTACGGGGCCCCGTGATTTCTAAGAACCGCTCTGAATGGCAAGTGATTCATGTAGAATTTACTTCCTAGGATACATCTGCCCTTAGCTCAGGCATGCAGACAGAAGGGTGTGTTGAGCTGAGAAAAGCCCTCCTCCTCTCTTCAAGACTCCTAGGATGCATGACATCATTTGCCTAGGCATGGAAACCAGGACCTAACTGAATAAAATGTGAAAACAAAAAGTTTAAAACAAGTAAAAATTATACACTTCCCTATATACTGGATTTAGTAATGCTTGCAGCATACGGATTCAAAATAGTCAATGTTGATTGACAGGGAAGTTCCAGTTTAAATAACAATAAAACAATACGTAATGATAGATCTTTAAGACGAGCTAGGGAATATTTAGAAGGTGGTTTTCACAAACAAATTGTAATAGCTAAACTTTTAATTCTCACATAAGAGAAAATGTCTAGGCCCTCTTCTTGCACCATCTAGTAGTTGCAAATCTTTTTGGAAAATATATTAGAATTTCCTTTCCTTTTCTAATATTCTGAGGAGGATGCAAAGATGTTACAGAATGTTCTGTTGGTGCTGCTGGTTGCTTGTTAGCATTACATAGCTAAAGAACAACTTCACTCTTGACTGACCTTGTCTGTGTGGTCCCGCTCAGTGCTGCAGTGTTTTTACAAGGAAAATGTTGTGACCGCTGTAATTAATAATATGTTTAGTTGTTGGAGTATTTAAAATATTATTCAGTCTACTTTTCCAGGAAAAACTACTTCAGTTCAGCATTTTTTTTTGATCCCAGCAACAGATAACACATATAACAGAGAATATACAAAATATCACAATGATCAGAAGCCCTATGAGACTATTAAAGGGGTTGTAAAGTCAGAAGCATTCTTTGCATTAAGATAAAAAGCCTTCTGTGTGCAGCAGCCCCCCCTCATACACACCTGAGCCTCATCTCTATCCAGCAATGTCCACAAGTGCTTCAGTCCTCCGGAACCCTCTCTCCTGATGGGATGAGACACAGCAGTGGCGCCATTGGCTCCTGCTGCTGTCAATGAAACTCAGTTAGCCAATCAGGAGATAGAGGGGATGGGTCTGAGCGGACACAGGGAGCTGTGACTAAACTCTGGTGCCCCCATAGCAAGCTGCTTTCTGTGGGGGCACCCAACAGGAGGGAGGGGCCAGGAACTCCAGCCAGGGACCCGAGAAGAGTAGGACCGGGTATGCTCTGTGCAAAACCAACTGCACAGAGCAGGTAAGTATACCATGGTTGTAATTTTTATAGAAAACAAAATAAGACCTTACAATCACTTTCTTCTGTAAAGTAGATTTTCAAGCTCTTCTGTAAAGTATATAAATGATTATCAAGGCTATAGAAACTTTACAAATCTAGCACATGTGTCCAAAACGTATATACAGCTATGTGTTTTACATGTCTGTTCTTGCATCCATATACTCTATACCCTAAGCTACAGTTTTTTGTACAGCTGTGTCTATTTTGTGAAGTCAAACAACGCTTTATGAACCTGAATGGATCTTCCTTATGAGAGGCCCAACTTGATAGGAAAACCTACTTAGCATATTACTGAGGTGTCCTTACACATCATCTACAGAAATCCCAGCAACTATATGCAATAAGCTGTATAATTCTATATGCATCCTAAATTTACAAAGATACCAATTTTACCAGTATCAGCCGCTCCAGACGTGACGTCACCACGCCCCCACAGCCGGCCACAGTGTTTGTATGTGAACCCGGGACGCCGTGGCTGTTTTCTCCATTACCCAGCTTTGTGTTACGCTCGTCTGTTACATGGATGATGTAAGTGTGATTTTAAATAAACGGATTCCAATTTTAGCAGTATTACGCTATGTGTCTTTGTCCTCTTCCCTGAATATGTGATTCATGTGGGCTTCACCTGTCATCCCCTGAGGATTCGGTGTTCATTGAGGAGTGTTCCTTAGATCCATCACCTATATCTTTTGAGGAATATCCTAAGGGATCCATTTTTCCTGTTTCCAAGCATTCTATGGTCTATCCATTAGGTTGGGTGACCATATTGATGTGCTAAGCAGCCTATTTATATCCCTTGAAGCACGGGTGATCCTTTGGTCTACTGTGAAGTTTTTGTGGATGCTCTACCTCTGCTGGGACTTGTGGTTCCTTCCAAATGTGTTGTACAACTTCTCTTTGTCACTTCTAATTTTTTCCTTTCTGGAGGACTCAGTATTTTTTGGAACTGGTATCATTGGTTTAATTTCACAATACTTTTTATGTAGTGCAGAATTTTATCTTGATTTATAATATTACACCTATATTCAGGGTGTAACACGTTACGAATAGACCGCCCCCTGCACCTCCCCGATCCCCGTTCTGAAAGTTAGCGGGGATCTTCTCTCTCTCCTCGCTAGCTGTTACAATTTAAAAAAAAGCCTGGCCGAGTGGGGCTCCACCTGCCCTGCTGTGTTACTCACTCACAGTGTCTTGTGAATGGACAACTACAAGGTCTGGCAGCCTTTACAGCTGTCGGCTTGTCGTTTTCAATAAACTACCACAACGCTGTGGAGTGCCGCAGTAGTTTATACTTTCTTTCTGTCAGCTTATATCTGCTTGCCCGTATGGGATGTTTGGCACACAGATACACTGGCAGAACTGTTGGAGACCTGCATGGCACTAGTAATCTGATGGTCACTGCTGCAATTCTTTACAGGCACCAAAAAAATTAAAATGAAATGCACTTTTTTTTTTACCTGCAAAAAAATGTACATTCCTTATTTTTTTTTCTAAAAGGTGAACATATCCTTTAAAGAGGAAGTAAACCCTCCTCTGTAACTTGTACCTATAGGTAAGCCTATGATAAGGCTTACCTATAGGTACTGTAAATATCTCCTAAACATGTACCGTTTAGGAGATATTTACCTTACATGCAGCCAGTGACGTCACTGGCGCATGCGCTCTGAAGGAACGGCCACTGGTGCCGTTCCTTCAGAGCTCCGTGCCGTGACCGCTGGCTCCCGCGCGCGTGCACGGGAGTGACGTCACCGCGGCTCCAGCCAATCGGATGGCCAGATGCCGCGATCCCGGAAGATGGGCGACTGGACATGTCACCAATCAAACAGGTAAGTGGACGGCACGGCGGGGGCTCGTTCTAAGGTAAGTATTTCATAATGAGCTAGTATGCGATGCATACTACCTCATTATGTGTTTCTCTTGCAGGTTGCAAAAAGAAAAAAAATATTTTTTGGGGTTTACAACCTCTTTAAACAAATATTTTTAGTTACTTTAAAATAAAAATAGTTTCAATATGAAAAACAGCCATATACAGTTTTTACAAACCATATACGGCAAAGTATAAACTACAGTTCTCTTGTGTAAAAATATTTGACATTTCATGTAGCTATGTGATGTACAGTAACAATCATTTTTTGCCCTGTGTTTTTGGCATTTTAGATCCTGAAACCTTCTAGGAAGAATAATTTACACGGGCTAAAATGACAGTACATCTGCTGTGGGCATGAAAGCCTTTCTTGCCTTACTAAACCCTTAACTGAAATGTCAATTGGTTTGATAACCTCATGAAACTCCTGCAATGAAATTCCTAATGTAAGGAAGCCAAGAAAGTTTTCTTTTTCATTGTGGTCTAGAACTGTGCTTGTTTTGCCTAGCACATATAATACCAGTTTATAGTTTGTAATTCATATCCAAACATCATCAAATGAAATTCTCTTCAAAATATAAGTTACATTGAGAATTATGTCATGCTACCCATCCATAACATCTGCAGCTGAATGGGACTCTATAGAGCAGCATTCAGTGAAACTCTAGGGTCACTTTAGAAGGTACTAGGGGGTTCCTGAGCAGCCAACATTCTTTCTGGTCATTCTTATTATTATTACTTAAAATTCTTGATCAATACAAAACATAGATTTGTTGAGCAGCAGGTAGAAGAAAAATATCCATTATGGGTGTCAAATATGTTAAAATGATTGTAAAGTCTCTTTTTTTTTTTTTCAATAAAAATAACAAACATGTTATACTTACCTGCTCTGTGCAATGGTTTTGCACAGAGCAGCTCAGCTTCGACAGCTTAGTATGGGACACCCGAGCCATGCCACAGCTCCCTGTATCTATTCAGACACGGAGCTGTGGTTTGGCCCTGCCCCCTCTCTCTCCTCATATGCTAACTGACTTTGAGAGCAGTGGGAGCCAATGGCGCCACTGCTGTATTTTAGCCAATAAGGAGGGGAGTCCAGGATGGCTGAGACAATTGTGGACATGGCTGGATAGAGATGGGGCTCAGGTAAGTGTTAGGGGGGGCTGAGAGTTGCTGCTGCACACAGAAGATTTTTTTTTTTTTATCTTAACGCATAGAATGCATTAACCACTTGCCGACTGCCCCACACAGTAAATGGGTCAGGGCGGCTTGGCTGCGCATAATCACGTAGATCTACGTCATTATGTGCACGCAGTTTCTTATTTAGACACAGGGGAAGGTAGACCGTGGGAGGAGTGGGCGCGATCGCCGATGGCCTCCTGCGATCTTTGGCTAGAATTACAGATGTAAACAAAGCAAGCGGCTTTTCTGTCATAGAGGCAGGGAAAGATTGTGTGATTCAGCTAAGCTGAATCACTGATGTCTCTCTGCCTCTGTCCAACCCATCCCCCCACACAGTTATGCCTCGTACACACGTTCAGATAATCGGACGACTTATCGTTCACATTTTGATACTAATATCGAATTCAACAATGCATATAAACGTAAGATTTTTTTTCGTACGATTCCAGAAAAGCTTCCTGGTTGCTTAGCTACGTATCAGATGGTGCAAAACAAAAACAATGGCAGC
This sequence comes from Pelophylax lessonae, assembly GCF_965119305.1. NCBI lineage: Eukaryota > Metazoa > Chordata > Amphibia > Anura > Ranidae > Pelophylax > Pelophylax lessonae. The sequence continues at coordinate 66,620,724 of NC_138779.1, read as the reverse complement.
CAGGCTTTTTCCGTGCTAATTTAGTGTTTCTGATCATGCGCAGTCTTTGTCGATCGGTTTTTAGCAGATGCATACTGTACTGATTAAACGATTGTTGTTCGCTAGGCTATCGTACGACAGAAGTTTTCCTGTTTGTCCCTTCAGATTTTGTTGGACGAACTGTCGTGATCGGCTGTCGAAAGCTGTATACTAATGATCAGATTATCATACGATCAAGTCGAAAGCGATTATTTTCGTACGATTATCTGAACGTGTGTACGAGGCATTAGTAGGCACAATAGGGAACACATTTATACCCTTGATCACCCCCAGTGTTAACCCCTTCCCTGCCAGTGTCATTTATACTGTAACAGTGCATATTATTTAGCACTGATCACTGTATTAATGTCATTGGTCCCCAAAAAATGTCAGTTAGTGGTCTGATCTGTCCGCCGCTATGTTGCAGTCTTGATAAAAATCGCTGATCGCCGCCATTACTAATAAAAAATAAATAAATAAATAAAAAGTCCATAAATCCATCCCGTAGTTCGTAAACGCTATAACTTTTGCGCAAACCAACTAATATATACGCTTTTTTGGGATTTTTTTTTTACCAAAAATATGTAGCAGAATACAAATTGGCCTAAACTGATTAAAAAATTTTGATTTTCTAATATTTTTTATTGGGAATGTTTTATAGCAGAAAGTAAAAAATATTGTGTTTTTTTCAAACTTGTCGCTCTTTTTTTGTTTATAGCGCAAAATCTAAAAACCACACAGGTGATCAAATACCACCAAAAGAAAGCTCTATTTGTGTGAAAAAAGAACATCAATTGTATTTGGGTACAGCGTCGCACGACCGCGCAATTGTTAGTTAAAATAACACAGTACCGAATCGCAAAAAATGGCCTGGTCATTAAGAGGGTAAAACCTTCTGGAGCTGAGGTGGTTAAACACTTAACTTCCAGGGGTCCTCTTTAGAAAAAGGTTGAGAACGGCTGCTGCAAAGTATAGTTACATAGTTAGTGAGGTTGAAAAAATACACCAGTCCATCCAGTTCAACCTATGATGTGTGTGTGTTTGCTGTTAACCTTTCATTGTATACCCCTGTATGTTGTGGTCTTTTTGTTGCCCATCTAATGTTTTTTTTGAAACTATTGATGCTCCCTGCTGATATCACTGGTTGTGGAAGAGAGTTCCACATCCTTACTGCTCTGACAGTAAAGAACCCTTTACGCAGTTTAAGGTTAAACCACTTTTATTCTAGTATTAGTGATTGGCCCAGTGTCCTATTGAATTCCCTTTCTCTGAAAAGGTTGTTCCCAAAGCTAGGGTCACCAGTTTGTAATTGTACATTGATATTATATCCCCTCTCAAGCGTCTATAGCCCTTAGCCATAATGGCTGTGTGGGGCTCCTCCCACTCAGCTACATTATTTATTTACAGCAATCTGTGAATGAATGAATGAATGAAATATGCAGTAGAGGGCTTGTAGTTGCTAACGAACTGCAAGGGCACTGACGAGCGCCTCTTATTTCATTGACACTTCTTCCAGCTTTGTACCTGTCTGCTAATATGAAGGTATGGGCAGGCAAGCTGGAGGCAGTGTTGTCAGGAGCCTTATATTGCACCTTATGGTGCAATGTTCTGCAGGATCATCAGAAAAAAAAAATAAATGCACATTTTTTTCCCTGCAAAAATATGTGCATTTATTAATTTTCTACTAAAGGTGAACTTAGCTTTTAACAGCTCACATTGGAACATTGTATAATCTAGTTCCAGTGCATTGCATGCCACTTGTTCCATGGAAATCCACCAGCTTTTCACTTCTTCATCATGCCCAGTTCAGGTAATCCTATATTTTTCTCAGTTCTTAGAACATGTAAGCCCCTAAGATCAATGCCAATACATCAGGCCACAAGGCACTATCAAGGAGCAAATTTTAGGCAAACTTTAATAGTGACCTATTTATGATTCTCTTTTTTCGAAACTCTTTGGGTCCTAAATAGTTCTAACTTGAGTTGCCTCCTGCCTACCCGATGGCACATGAATACAACAATAAAATCCTAATCACATCACATAATGTCTAGTAAGGTGACAGCAAAGCAGCTGGAAACCTCTGACTATTTCTTGCCATTTTACCTTTATTTTGCCATGCAATATTTGAACATGAGAGTGTATTTTCCAGATATAAATACAATGTTTGAACAATACTTCAGCAAAGAATAGCTTAGCTATTTAAATATAATAGATAAAAATCTGTATTCTCACTTCTCAGTGTGAGGATAGCCAGATAAATCTTAGTATTATTTCTATGAAATGCCTGCTTGGTTGAAGCTTAACATCTCACAGTTTTTCTTTATGTATTTAATACACAACAAAAATTGGCAATAATTCAATGTATAGTACATCTAATATATAAAGGCATACTCTATTTTAAATTGAAACCATGAGATTCATATAGGCAACACCTCCATCCTGCTCATTGCTTTCGTTTTTCATCCAAACTTTCTGTAAAGCAACACACTCTCTTTTGTTGATAATCTGGTGATTTGAGAACTTTGTCTGAAATGTTGGAGACCCAAAAACTTCTAGCTTACCACCTCCTGTCTTGTTTATACAGAAAGCCTGATGTATATACAATGTCAGTAAAAGGGAATTTCACACAGCCGTGCATCAGATTTAAACCTGCCTTACATGCCCATATGTGATTGAAGGAGAAAGCTACACAGCACAGCTATGGGGTGTACAGTTTGGCCTGAAAAGACAAGTAAATATCACCTGCGCTCAAAAGGTACATGTAGGCCAGAGAAGCATTGGCTGTATCATAAGCATCAAAGGTCTTGCTGCCCTCTCGGGATGATGGGTATCCACACAAACTGAAAGCGAAAAGACAAGAGAAGGGTGTAAAGGGGGTGTACAGTCTCTCAGGCTGAATGTCAGGTTAATACAAGAAATTCTCCACTGAAGTTGGGGGTAGTTACCAATAGTCCCTTACACAATGTTGCCTTCAACTCATGGAAAAAGCTCTATATCTCTAAAGTCAGGCACGAACCTCTGGTAGTATCCTACAATTCTAACCAACCTTTAATTTCTTCATTTTTGTATGTTAAAGGCTGTGTAACCCCCACCCAATTCTAGAGACCATATACCTGTCTACTTCTAAGCTCATCTTTTTTTTGGGTATGGCTGGTGGAGGAGGAGGCTGAGCGGGAAGAGACCGGAGAGGAGGAGCCGGTGATGTGATGACAAAGAGTCTCTGGGAATTTATTCTGGTCCATAGCAAGAGGAGGTGTTCTGAGGTTACTGGATCCTGTCTGTTATGAGATATATCAGCACTTTGGGCGTTGTATGACCCTGTGGGGTCTAAGGAGCTGGTGAGAGTATTCAGTGACTTTACCTGGTGGTGGATCTTTCTATTTTGCACCCCTTTCTGGATCGATTTGGACTCTTTATTTGCACATGGGACTCATGCTGTCAGCTGTATATGTTTTATCCTGATTAGCGCAACTCGATTTCCTATACTACGGCTGGTGGAGCCTGAAGCGTTGGGGAAGGCCTGTCTTATAGCCCTGACCTGGAGTCCCTGAGAGGATGACAGAGGATGCCGGAGCACAAAGTAGCATGAGTGTCTAATAAGTCTCTCGTTGGCAGGTGCTGGTGTGCATCTGGAATGTAGGGATGACAGAACCGGACATGCTGGCAGAAGAGCAGGAACCAGTGAAGAGTGCAGATAGGCTGGTGTGGATGCAGGAGTAAGTCTCTTGCTGGCAGGTGCTGGTGTGCATCTGGAATGCAGGGATGACCACAAGACAGAGTCAGACAGTACGAGTCAACAACTAGAAACCAGTCAGGAGACAGCTAAATAAATAAATACAGTGGTGCGCTACTGAAAATGTAAGCAATATTATGGTCAATAACCACCAATAAAATTACTAATATAAAGTGCATAGGTGGAAAATTATTTCATATAAAAATATTTCATTTATTTACATTGATTCATATTTAAAAACTGTGAAAGAAGAAAATGTGAAAAGTTCATAGACCAATATAAAGTTCATAGACCAATAAAAAATATATAAATACATTTAATTCAATGGGTAAAATAAAGTCTATAATACAAAAGGGTGCAATGTGGAAATATTCTTCAAACGATGACTGTGAATTGCAGTGCAAAATTGATTTATGCAGATGGTGGAAAAGTGCCAAAATCCTTTCACCAAACACTCAGCAAACACCCCTGTGTGCAATGGCCGCTCACCTCCAGCACACAGAAAATATGCAGCCAATCAGTGATCAGATGATCCACCTAGGGCTCCTTTAACACTCTTTAAGGTACGTCAGTATGAGTGGCTCCATGGCAATATAAGAAAGAGTTCCTCATAGTGTAGTATGTTAACAAATTTTATTGAGCATAAAATACCCTCCAAAACAATGCACTCATATTTAGTAGGCTTAATGCGGGCAGATCGTAACAAATTTCTCTCCGTGTGCCAAACCCCGGCTTCCTGGTATGGAGATCGTAGAATGATCAGTTGAGGTTGACTACGCGTTGCGTCACTGGTCACGTGACTTTGTCAGGGATTCCTTAGTCAGGAGACAGGCCAAGGTCGATACAAGAGAGAGTCAGAGGCAGGCAACAGAAGAACAACAGGAACTGGTAACAGGAACGCAGGCCAAAGGACACTGACACACTGCACTAGTGCAGTTTAAATAGCCATTCTGGTGCCAGTGTGTGCTCGCACATGCATGCACCCCCTAACCAGGGATCCTTTGTTTTGTGCATCTGTGCACACAAATAATTTCCTGGCGCAAATGTTATGTGAGTTGCCAATTTAGATTGCGCAGTAAATATTTTAACATACTAGACTTAATGGCGCTTTTCCCTTTTTCTTTTCTTAGGTAAAACTTAGGTCCAGTGCTTGTATTAAAGTGATTGTAAAGCCTAAACTTTTTCATTAATGCATTCCTTGCATTAAGGTAAAAAAATGTTTAGGTGTCAGCATCCCCTCTCACCCCCTCCTTTTACTTACCTGAACCCTCATTCAATCCAGCGCCATGCATGTCTTCTCTCCCCTCGCTGCTGGGTCTTACTGGCTTTGCTGGGGCAACAAGAGCCATTGACTCTCAGTGCTATCAATCAAAGCCAGTGATGAGGGAGCGGTGGATGGGGCGCACTTGAGTGCCCCCATGGGAAACTGCTTCTGGACAGAGGGGAGGGGCCAGGTGCACCAGCAGAGGACCCGAAAAGAGGAGATTCGCTGCCGCTCTGTGCAATGGAAAGGTAAGTATAGGCATGTTTGTTTTATTTTACATTTACAATCACTTTAAAGTGGATGTAAACCTGATTCATGAAATCCAACCTGGGAACATCTATCTGTAGTATTTACTTATCTCAAAGCTCTAAGTTCCGTGGCTTTCTCCTCCTCCATTTTTTTTTTATCAGCATGATAACTTTTGACAAGTTCTCTGTCAACTGAGATGAAACCAGGCTAAATTTTGTGTCAGGGTGGGTGCTATAAATAGGTTAGCAGGGAGCTGGTCTATTCACAGCACACCTCTTCCTGTTTCTGCTTTTGTGAAGAGGGGGTGTGTGTCTTTCCTTCAATTTTCTGTCTCACAGTGTATGAACAAACATCCCTCCCACAAGTGAATCAGGAAGAGAAAATTCTAACAGGACGTGCACTTTCTAAACAGTCTAGAAAGCTGAAGGCAGCAGATATACAAGTAAAACTTATGTAGGAGGATTTTTTTTTTTCATCTCTGAGTATCATCTGAGGCTGTTCACTTCACTGGGTATATGTGAGGGTGTGCATCCTCTTTAAGCCCCACAGCACTGGAAGATAACAGCTGTGGGTTATGGGAAGGGGACAGAAGACAGAAGATTCCAGCTATGACAGCTGGCACCAGAACAAGGGACATTCTCATTAAAGTGATTGTGAAGGCAGAATGTTTTTTTATCTTAATGCATTCTATGCACTAAGATAAAATGCCTTCTGTGTGCAGCAGCCCCCCTCAGCCCCCCTAATATTTACCTGAGCTCCCTCTAGATCGAGCAATGTTGCAAGAGTGTCTCGGTTACCCAGGACTCCCCTCCTCATAGGCCCGAGACAGCAGTGCAGTGCCATTGACTCCTACTGCTGTCAATCAAAGTCAGGCAGCCAATGAATGCTGCTTGCTGTGGGGGCACTCAACAGGAGGGAGGAGCCAGGAGCATTGAAGAGAGACCCGAGAAGAGGAGGATCTTTGCCACTCAAAATCATTACATAGAGCAGGTAAGTAGAGCATGTTTGTTATTTTTAACTAAAAAAAACAAGACTTTACAATCACTTTAAATGAAAGTACTGATTTGTTAAAAAGGTTTAGCAAAACTTAGGCTTTAACCCCTTTGGTGCCACTGACTTATGTCATACATTGGTGGCAGTGGGGGCTTTACACATACTCCTGGCTGGAGCAGCTTTTTGATCTCCCTTATGCTGGCCATACACTAGCCGAAATATCGGGCGCAAACTCAATTTCGAAAAATGAAAAATCGGCCGTGAGAGCAGACAATCGTGCCATCATGTCATGACCGAATTTCAAATGATAAATCGTTCAATGGACATAAATGAATCTGTTTTTCGTTCAGTTTGTCACATATGCCTAGTGTAAACAGACCAGCCGAGAAACATGTTAACCTTTCAATTTATCGTTCGGTCGGCAGATTTTCAAAACTGTTCCTTCGATTTTTCGGCTCTATTTGTGCCCATTAACCATTAAAAAAACGAACGATCGGACCAAATTACAGATTTTCAAATGATCTTTCGGCTAGTGTATGGCCAGCCTTAGCAGTAAAGAACCCAGAAGCGATGTGTATAATGTCACTTTGTGTTTCTGTTGTCACTTTCCTTGGTCCGTGTAGCCAGAAAAGAAGCTAGTGGAGCATGATCTCCACTCCATTAGCTTTAATGGAATGATGAGACATAGGGGGTCTAAAAGACCGCTGGTTTCCCATTAAAGCAAACCTGTTATTTAGGAAATGATATCAAATGGGGAACCTTTTGTCCCATATGTTATATAAATAACGTTTTAGTGAAACAAGTGTCAAAGAATAAAGTTGCACCAAATGCTAAGAAACCCTCCAAGTAAACAGATGATAGCCCTTACTTGTTCTAAAACATATGTCGTTCTGTTTGGTATATAACTATATACCCCAAAAGGGCAAAACACTTTTATTTTTTCATTCCTTTAACTTGTTTAACTTGATGTTTGATCATTTCTTTTGCCAAGTTTCAGCTGTTACTATCTTTTTATAATTTGAATGGATCAAATATGCCTTATCAGATTTCATAAGATTGTTACTTTACATATAACGTGAACCGTGTAATTTCATGTTTGTTACTTTCATTACTCTTCAATAAACTTGTTGGAAAAAAAAATAAACCCTTCAAAAGGTTTTTCACTCACCCACACAGACCCACGTAGGATGACTACATATAAAGAAATGTAAAATCACTTACCTATCTACTGTTTATGTTGTGACAGGGATGCTTAGACCACATGGCTGGCTAAAAAAAATGACTATTAGTTTTGGTATTTATAAGGTATATGGTTCATGAACTTTGCATTTAGTTGGTCGTTAAATACAAAAAAGGACATAGGAAAAGGACCTAGTGTCCAAACAGAGGCTCCACAGGGAAACACACTGCAGCTTCTAACAATTTGCAAAAAACGCTATTACATGTTAACCAATTAAGCCCCGGAAGATTTTACCCCCATTCCGACCAGGGTTTTTTTTGCGATTCGGCACTGCGTGAATTTAACAGGCAATTACACGGTCGTGCGACGCTGTACCTAAACGAATTTGACGTCCCTTTTTCCCCACAAACAGAGCTTTCTTTTGGTGGTATTTGATCACCTGTGCGATTTTTACTTTTTGCGCTATAAACAAAAAAAGAGTGTCAATTTCGCAAAAATAACAATATTTTTTACATTTTTTTATGTGAAATTCCCCCCAAAAAAATGGAAAAATCAAAATGTTTTAACATTTTAGGCCAATTTGTTTTATGCTACATATGTTTGGTAAAAAAAATCACAAAAAGCGTATTTTGATTGGTTTGCGCAAAAGTTATTGCGTTTACTAACTAAGGGAAAGATTTTTGTAATTTTTGGTGTTTTTTTTTAAAGCGTAATGGCGGCGATCTGCGATTTTTTTGTGGTGCTGCGACATTGCGGCGGACAGATCGGACCCTTGACTGACTTTTTTGACACTTTTGGGGTTACCACTGACATTACTGCAGTAATCAGTGCTATTTATATGCACTGTTACTGTAAAATGACACTGGCAGGGAAGGGGTTAACTTTATTGGGGAAGGAAGGGTTTAGTGTGTCCCTAGGAGCATGCTTCTAACTGTGATTGGACATGGCTACTGGTGTAGGAACAGTGATCAACGGTCCTACATAGTAGAACCGTATGATCACTATTCCTATACAGGGGAGAATGATAGACGGCTTGTTTACATTAGCCGCCTGCCTTTCTCCCTCTCCACCGACGATCGCCGAGTGACCGGCAGACGGTCACACGCACGGACTTCCTAAGGAACGAGCCAGGGCGAGCGCGCTCCTCCGCGGGCGTGCGTTCGTCCGCTATTGGCTCACAAGCAAGTGACAGGCAAGTGACGTACCCATACGTCACTTTGCCTGGCCGGGGCTGACCGCCGCAGTATATGTACTTGCGGCGGTCGGCAACTGGTTAATAAATGTGACAAAAAGTAAAAAAATTAAAATGATCTATGACAATGTTGTCAGAGATTGAATATAAAAACAACCCAGGTACTCAGACATCCCTCCATTTACACAGGGGCCCAAAACACGAAAATGGTTTATCAATGGCCAAATAGAATCCGACATGATGAAATAATTGCGGTACCATCCACAGTGAATTATGAGACTGACCTTGGTAAATTCCAATTGCATAGACACTCCAACAGTAGAAGGAGCTGTAATGGTGAATGCCGTGAAGGAAAGTTCAGGTGGCATACATTTACTTGGTCGCCTGGAGATCAACCACAATGTTTGTGTACAGGTTCACTTTAAGAAAAAGCAATCCTTCCTCTACGCTGTGTGGTCTTATTGTGTCCTATTTTGTTGCCAACAAACAGTCAAGTTAGCATTTGGACCAGTGAGCTGAGCAGGTACAAGCATTCCCAGTGATCCGTTTCTTTGTGTGCTGGAACTCATTGGTCTTTGCTGACAAAATGTAACATTTTCCCTGGCGGCCTTGTCACACTGTAACCCGAGTTTAAACATGTATACTTTCATTTCAACCTCCGCTGATTTCTCTCCTCTTAATATTTTATATTTATTGCTCTTTAGATTCAGAAGGAAAAAAAAAACACATGGAAGCATTTCCCAATTAAATTTCTGGAAGGGATAAATAATAGACTTCATGACATCAGTAAATGTCAGATTACTCCTCAGATCAATGTTCTGCCTCAGCAAAGATGCCGTTTTGTTGCCCTGAATGATGGTAGATTTATAAATGGAGAGGAAAACCTCTGAACATCATCGATGTGATCATATATTTACAGGATTGTTCTTCTCTTTCTCATAAATTGATGTAATTATTTTGCTAGTAAGAAATACCGTAATAGAATATCCTGGAACTGAGATCTTTCATGCGTTGGGGAACAACATTCTAAACTCAGTGGCCTGGAAATGAGAGGTGAAATGATTTCTCATATCTGAGCAAACATCTCTGTGAAAAGCAGGCTTGTCTTCACACAGGACGGCGTCCCTGCATACCTGCCAGCTCTTCATCTGTCGTCTGAAGCCAAGCTGTGCTGAAAGCCAGGAGATATTCACTTATCTGCAGAAGCCCCACCATTCATATTGTCCTAGCTAGGGGGAAAGGATAATGGCAAGACAAGTATCAAGGGAAAAGAGTCTTCTTTATTTACGCTCTTTGGGATTGTTGGTTAACCAGTTTGTACTCACAGACATTAACCCCTTCTGGACCGGAAGGATTTGCCCCCTTAAAAGACCAGGTCATTTTTTGCGATTCGGCACTGCATTATTTTAACTGACAATTGCACGGTCGTGCATCGCTGTATCCAAATAAAATTGGTGTCCTTTTTTTCTCACAAATAGAGCTTTCTTTTGGTGGTATTTGATAATCTATGTGATCTTTATTTTTTGCGCTATAAACAAAAAAGTGCGACAATTCTAAATAAAAAAACTATATTTTTCACGTTCTGCTATATAACATTCCCCCCAAAAAATTAAAAATCTAATTTTTTCAACATTTTAGGCCAATTTGTATACTGCTATATATTTTTGATAAAAAAAAAACCCAAATAGGCGTATTTTGATTGGTTTGTGCAAAAGTTATCATGTCTACAAACTAGGGGAAAGATGTCATTTTTATACATTTTTTATTTTTTTTACTAGTAATGGCAGCAATCTGCGATTTTTAGCGGGACTGTAACATTTCGGTGGACAGATGGGACCCCTAACTAACATTTTTTACACGTTTTACTACACTGATTACTACAGTAATTAGTGTACTACACTTTTACACATTACTACAGAAATCAGTGTTAAAAATATGCACTGACACTGGCAGGGAAGGGGTTAACCTAAGGATGATCAAAGGGTTAGTTGTGAGCCTAGTGTTTTCTAACTGTGGGGGGAGGGACTTGTGAAATAATCATAGAGACCTGTGATCCTATATAGAATGATCACAGGCACTCTGTGATTATTTCAGAGAGAACAACGATCAGCTGACCGTCCTTCTCTCTCAGCGGGGAGTGATCATGGGTGCCCGGCGACAATCACAGCTGCCAGTCTCATGGATCGGCATCCCCGCTGCTAAGTGGGGGTGGTAACGCCCCACCAGTGGCACGCGCGTGCTCGCCCCCCAGCACCACTCCCACGACCGACGTACCCCTACCTCGTTTTCGCGCAGCTAAGCCAGCCTGCCACAGTAAGTCTGTGGCGGGTGGGCGGCAAGTGGTTATTTACGCTCTTTGGGATTGTTGGTTAACCAGTTTGTACTCACAGGCATTAAAGGAAAAGCAAAGACTTTCTGGTAGGTTAATTGACTCCTGTCTAAATTGGCCCTAGTATGTGTATGTATGAATGTAAGTTAGGAACCTTAGCAGTGTTGCCAACAGCCAGTATTTTTTACCTGCAGCCAGTAAAAACTGACATTTTTCTCCTGCCAGTAAATGCCAGTGACAGGAAAAGTTTGCCAGTAAAAAATTGGGCTGTGACACTCGGCACGGAACTGCGCATGCACAGTTTCAGTCCGGAGCCAGCAGAGACCATCCAAGTGCCTACTACAGTATGTTTAGGCAGCACCAGTGGAGGGCACCTGTCTGGCGGATGCGGTGCCCGAGCGTGTTGTGTGATGTCATGGTGCAAGCGAGCCAAGCCGAGCCAAATTGTGCCCGAGAGCAGAGGCACTCTCTACTCTCCCTAATCGCCCTCTCTCCTCATTGGACATGGAGGTAGCCTCTGGAGCCATTGGCTCCTTCTGATGTCAATCAAATCCTGTGAGGAGGGAGCATGGGGTGGGGCCAAGCTGTGATGTGTGCGTAAAGAGGCACACACAGTCTGGCTCAGGTTGGAGCATCATCACGGTCACCATGATTGTGTTGTATGGGCATCGTTCGTTGAAATTGATTATGGAACTATTGCTAAACAATGTGGTCACTATTGGTCTTACATCATGGGCATATTTTTATTTTCTAAATAAAATAATTTTCCATAATTTCCCCTCCCCCTGCATTCACTGGGCCAGGGATGTGAAGATGAGGCCCTTGACAAGGTATATTGTCAGGGGAGGGGCCATTGGCAAGTTACCCACCTCCTTTTATAGGAATGTGGCCTGGTATGGTTAAGGGGAGGGCACACATTTGCTGCCCCTCCCTTTTCTGCCCAGTCAGGCTGTATGCCTATATAAGATTTATAGATTTTCAGGGGGAATCCAAGCAGTTTTTTTTTTTTTTTTTTGCATGAGGTCCCTCTTAAATATCCACACCAGATCCCTATCTTGGTTAAGGGTCTGGTATGGATTTATAGGGGTACCACATATTTTTTTTGTTGGTTAGTTTTTTGCATAGAGACGGTCCTTGTAAAAATACAGCACATGCTTGTTTTATTTTTATTATTTGTGTTTGTTTCTTCTGCAGGACATGTGGCCTGTTATGTTTTAGGAGGGGAGGTGACACACTCCCACTGCTTTCCTGGCCACTTAGACTCAACAAAAACAAAAAAATGGCATGTGGTCACCCTAACAGACCCTTACCCATGCATACAAGGAAGAAGCAACGAGCATACACCCCTTATTTCCCCTGTAAGGCACTCCTTTTAGGTATAGGAATTTGCCACAAAAACTGTGGCATTTGTTGAGAGACCAACTTTTGTCTTCTAGGTGTGTGTTTTCCAAACAGTAAACCAGTTCTTAGTCAAACTATAAAGGTAATTCTAAATTCCCAAAGCTAAACCATTTACCTCTGTCAAGTGCCAGTGATCAATCTCTTTAACCGTCAAGGCTGAATCAGCCTAGAAACCAAGTGAAACATATGGATAGCCTAGGAACTGCCTGGTTATCCCTCTTTGTATGAGCAATACACGGTATTAATCATTTCATCCAGAACACTAAGGAATTATTGTAAACAGGAGCTCTGTTCAACGAGCAGGAAAAACAGACTCTCAATGCCAAAAAGATAATTAGTTTGGTAGGTTTACAAAATGTGAATTGATTGTTACATAACACACTCAGAAGTTCTTTACATATATCCTAATGAGGGCTTTGAAAGACAGAATTAACTTACGGCCCCAGAGTGAATTCCTGTTAGACTGCAGAACAATAACGGCAGAGCCAATGAGACATATATTTTAGTTTGATCAATATTTTATCTCTGTAGAGAGAATGCAATTAAGAGTGCTTATGGCTTGGACATAAAAAGATTTGGCTGTGAAGTCAAACTTTCAGGATGGAGTGATGAATCCTGATGTAAAAGTCTTTATTGGCTCCATTGCCTTATATGGGGTTTAATGCGTTGTGAAAATCTGGATCTTATAGAGTTCTAATAAACCTCCTTTCTAAATGGTATTCCAATAGTCTCAGCTTGAATTACAATCTAGTACCATCCACAATATTGTGAGGACCTCGATATTATCTCCCAGGTACTGCCTCGCAGTTTCTAGGATAGTGCTCAATATGGAATGATGGCGTGTTGGTAATGGAAAGATAAGTGAGTTTCTAAAATAAATGGCATCTCCATTTAACTGGCCCACCATGTTCTTGTTGTATGTGACTTGCCTTGTTATGTACTTCATCATTACAATTATTATCACCTTTTTTAAAACATAGGTCAGTGTTTAGTTTGAAGAAAAAACAAAAAATGCACCTCTGAGTGTAGACTGTAGGTTAAAATGTATTACAAAGAATAGTAAAACTCACATGGAGGTGCACAAGAACAAGTATATGGGATGTGGGATATGGTGCCCAATAAGGACGTCCTGGGCAGTAGGGTCGTTGATGCCTGTGCTGGTGCCGTGTCTACCTCCCGCCCGCACCTTCTCCCCAGGACTTCCTTTTTGGGCACCACATCCCATATGCTTCTTCTTGTGCACCTCCATGTGAATTTTACTATTATTTGTAATACATTTTAACCTACAGTTTACACTCAGGGGCACCTTTTTTGTTTGTTTTTTCTTCACATGTTTGGGGAAGCAGCTTCTACTACTCCCCCCCCCCCTTCTGGAGGCCAGCCCTGTACAGTGGACTTACATCTCCCTTTACAGGGACATTTATATGGACTATTTACTTGTTTGCAATGTGTACCCTTATCTATAGATTTTCACGTATTAGCACCTAACTATTTATGTAAACAAGGCAGATCGCCGTTCTGACAGAGGAGAAGCTAGAGATCAGAGAGCAGGAACAAGGATCTCTGTCTTTCCCCAGTCAGACCAACCCCTGCACAGCACCCCATAGGGACCCTTATCTATAGATTTCCGTGTATTAGCACCTAATTATTTATGTTCAGCATTTATTTTCCCTAACCTTCCCCTTTGAAGCATATTGTTAACCACTTGATGACCGCGTAACAAACATTTACTGCAGAAGGTCGGCTCTATTGCATGAAATCACGTACCTGTAAGTAATTTTGTGCAATAATTTCTAGGTAGCGCACACGTGCCGCTGGAGACCCGATTGCACCCTGATTGGAGAGAAAGGACCCGATGTCTGCCGCCCACCTATGATCGTTCCCCAGAGAGACAGAACAGTAATCTGCCTATATAAACAAGGCAGATCACCATTCTGACAGGGGAGAAGATAGAGATCTTGTGTTTCTGCCTCTGTCTTCACACAGTCAGACCATCCCCCCAACCAGTTAGAAAGCACCCCCTAGGGACACATTTAACCCTTTGATTGCCCCTAGTGTTAACCTCTTCCCTGCCAGTGTCATTAGTACAGTAACAGTGCATTTTTTTAGCACTGATCACTGTATTGGCGACACTGGTCCCCAAAAAAGTGTCAAAAGTGTCAGTTAGGTGTCAGATTTGTTCACTGCAATGCTCCAACTATAGGTTGCTGATCACCGCCATTACTAGCAAAAAAAATAATTCCATAAATATATTATCCCATAGTTATAGACACTATAACTTTTACGCAAACCAATCAATATACGCTTACTGGGATTTTTTTTTTTTACCAAAACTATGTAGCAGAATACATATTGGCTTAAATTGATGAAGAAATTAGATTTTTTTACATTTTTTTATTGGATATGTTTTATAGCAGAGAGTAAAAAAATATTGTTTTTTTAAAAATTGTCGCTTTTTTTGTTTATAGTGCAAAATGAAAAAAAAAACAAAAAACTCAGAGGGGATAAAGTACCACCAAAAGAAAGCTCTATTTGTGGAAAAAAATACATCAATTTTATTTAGGTACAGCGTCACACGGTCGTGCAATTGTTAGTTCAAATTACACAGTGCCTTATCGCAAAAAGCGGCCTGGTCATTAAGGGGGGTAAACCTTCCAGGGCTGAAGTGGTTAATCAAACTCAACAAAACTAGGCAAATACACAGCTGAAATACATGTCCTGTAGCACCTGCTTAAAGGTTGGTCATTTTTATTTAATCAGCCTTCACCACTGCAGGACAACCTAGTCAGGTCCCTGACCTCTAGTGTATGTAAAGAATATAACTTTGTCCTGAACACCGCTCCAGCCACTTTTAGAGTAGCTGCACACTGATGACATCCTTCCTTTGTACTCCTCCTCAGTATGCATGTCCTGCTTGTTAGACTGGGAGCACTGTGCAATGTAATGGAGCTCCGATGGATTCCGACTGCTGACCCTACCTCTCCTGGTTGGAGTCCTCTTGTATTATAGAAATTAAAAGAGACTAGTTCACATACAGAATTCAGGTATTTTCTCTAACTGTAGTTCCGGGCACAGAAATTATTTTTTGATGAACATACCCCCGGGACAGTCAGGGCTAGCACATTCCACAATGGCTAGCCTCTGATCTGTCCTGGTTCGCACTTACCTTTTAGAAGAAATACTTACTTAGAAAATTTCTTCCACAGCGTTTCCATCTCTGTTGTGGGCAGCTGAAGCCGGCCCGGTCCTCTTCTCTGTCTTCTTCCGCGTCTTTGTGTCCCAGAATGCACTGCACCGGCACCTCTCGTCACTTCCGGTGCGGCGCCGCATTCCTAAACAGCTTCTGGGCATGCCCAGAAGCTGTTTAGCAGGGGAATGCGGCGTCGCCCGGAAATGACGAGCGGGGCCGGTGCCGTCGCATTGATTCCTGGGAGCTATGACGTTTAGCTCCCAGGAATCATCGCGAGGCAGGAAGTGACGGGGTGAGCCTCGGCGCTGGAGGAGGAAGCAGTCATAGGTGAGTATTTACGATCTTCAATAAAAAGGTGAGTAAACAAAAAAAATAAAAATAACTATCCAATTCCTTTTCAGGTGAGCTCTACCTAGCGGAGGGGCACAAAAAAAAAAAAAGTCGTTTTTGTGCCCGGAACTCCGCTTTAAGGACAAAGTGGACTGTAAATTAGTTTTCTGTTTCAAATAATGCAAGCAGAGGACAGAGGACTAGTCACCAGTATGACCCAAAAGCCCCCTGTAGCTGATCATTTTACCCTGACTGCCTTACCATACTTTTTTCAACACTGTGGGGTTGATTTAGGGGCCCATTCACACCAGAAACTGCGAGTTTGAAGCACACTTGATGTGTGATTAAATGCACTGTTCTGCATTTAGTCTTTGCAGTGCATTTTTCTATACATTTTTGGGCTTGGCTTTCTAGGCTTAAAAGGACGCAGTGCGTAGCATATGAAGCACATTTGTAGTCTGTTCCCTGCGAAAAAATGTAACATGCTCTACTTTTTTTTTTTTTTTAAGTGTGCTGCACTGCAATGAACTTTGCCCATAGGATTACCTTGATTTTGGGCTATCTTTGCAGTTGGAGCACAGTTTAACCACTTGACCTCCAGAAGATTACCCCCCCCAGGCAATTTTTTTGCAATATGGCACTGCGTTACTTTAATGACAATTGTGCGGTCATGCAATGCTGTACCCAAATAAACGTTATGTCCTTCTTTCCCACAAATAGAGCTTTCTTTTGGTAGTACTTGATGCCCAGAAGCTGTGGAGGGATGACGCGCGCGCACCGGAAGTGACGGCGGGGGGCGGTGTAGTGCATTGTGGGACCGAAGAAGAATGAAGAGGACGCAGAAGAGGATCGCACTGGCTTCAAGCTGCCCACACCTGAGATGGCAGCGCTGGACAATACTTTTTCAAGGTAAGTATTTCTCCTAAAATGTAAGTGCAACCCGGGACAGATCAGAGGCTAGCCATTGTGGAATGTACTAGCCCTGACTGTCCCGGGAGTATTTTTATTAAAAAAAGTATTCCCAGGGTGGAACTCCGCTTTAAGCAAACCTTGCTTAACCATGTCTAGTATCGGTACATGTTTGTTATAAAAATACATTTAATATTTTTTTTCTTTAATTCATAACTGGGTTAAATTGTATGATTTAAATAGGTCTGGAGTTCATTTTGAAATATATTCTAAGCAGCTGCAATAATTTAGATACAAAGCTGTGCATTATTTGACCTAGACATACATGATTTTCCAATAGGATGTAGCTTTCTTACAGACCTTGCCAATAAATGATTGAGACAAACATTTGTCATGTTTGATGTAGACAGAGTATTGAGTAACTGTCCAGCCAGACAATATTGGTACAGTCTAGAAACACAGTGCTCGTTACTTAACCTATAACCTTTCTGCACACAACAATAATAACAGCAAAATATGTGTCAACATGCCCTAGATGCTGTTGTTGTGTTAGAGAGCTAACTAGGTCACAGTAGCCATAAAGTGCCCTGTTTTATTTATTAAGTTATCTTTTCTTTTTGTTTTTAGGAAACCAGCGCACAATAAAACCATATCTCTTTCATATATACATAGTTGTATATTATTCTTTGGCCAAAGGCTTCATTTTTCTGTCCAGAGAAAATGTTCATCTTTAGAGATGTAGCCTTTTTGCTCAAAGTTAATTTTCAAATATGTATTTTTTTATTTTTTTTTAATTAAGAATATTTACATTTTTTTTGTTGGGGGTGAGCGATTGGGCACAAATGGATATGTTTCAGTAGCGAACTGGAAAAAAAAATACTTTTATGTTGTATGTTTAATTTAGTAGACCTTGCAAAAAATAAAAAATAAATATTATATAATTTTCTTTTTACACATTTAATGTAGTGTCCTGTGCCTTGTTCACTTACAATAACCTCTCCAGTCATAGCCTTTTTCTATAGCAGTTATATATCAAGATTTTAGATGCTTCATCTGTACTGGGATAATGGTATCTGAATATAGTGAGCCAGGAAAAATCAGAACCTCAGCCAAGTGAAGCTGAAAAGTCAAAGCTGAAAGTTGAAACTGGAAAGTTGAAGCCTACAGTAACTCTAATCCAAGTCAAGGAGGTCCAGGGTCACGGTAGGCAGCAGAAGTCAGAATAGGCTATGTAAAAAAGAGGAAACCAGTGATAGTGACAAGGCCAAAGCAACCTGGGTCAAAATGTTCACAAAAGTACATCTAAATGAGAAGATCTAGCATGGGCACTATGGATATGGCAAAATAGGGCAAACCAAGATGAACAGTGTGTGTGTAGATTAGTCCAAGTCAAAGCAGCTGATCTAGATGGCCTTATCTGTGTGTGATATACAAATTTGGGTGTGCACACATTAGGATAATTTAGAAAACAAGTTCACCTTTGGAACATGTTAGATGCTACACTCTAATTTAGGGTGTAACATGTAACATGTTTCAGCACCACCCCCCCCCCCCCTCACTCCATGAGCCCCACTTTCTCATGACAGCGGTCATGAGTTCTTCTGCCCATCAGCTCTGACTCATCATTCATTCACAGGGATCTGCAAATGGAGAAGCTACACTTCCTGTCTATCACCATGACAGATGGACTTGTAGCTGTCAATTGACTGCAAAGGCAATAATAAGCTCCTTTATAGTCTACTGAAAATTGCTCCAACTTTCTAACAGAAAGACTGCACAGATGTATGGGCAGAAAGCTGCAGGATGTATCTACAGGAGCCTGACATTGCACCCATGATCGGCTGATCACAGGTGCAATGCTTTGCAGGCTCGTAAAGAAAATAATAATAAATGCACATTATTTTTTTTTTTGCAAAAATATGCGCTTTTATTTATTTATTTTTTCCTGTAAGTGGAACTTATCCTTCAAGTGCCCTGCTCATATATCTGAAAGAGTAGATCTATTTTAACAGTGAGACATTGTTTGCTCTCTTCCTATTGTAAAACAGGAGTGCGTGCATCACACAGAGACCAGACTTAAGTGAAATAAAAGAAAGTTTGAACTTTTTGTAAAAGTTGCTTCTTAAGGCCCGTAGACACGTGCAGATTGTCGGCCGAAAAGGTTCGGCCGCCGAACGATCGGCCGATTTTCGGCTTGTTAGTATGATGCTTCCGACAGCCGACAGCGCACTTTCGGCCGAAAAGAATCTGTCGTGCAAGCATTAAAATTTTTGTATGCCGACACCAGAACGGACGATTGTTCGCCAGTCAATACAGAATTCGGCCGACAGACAGCAGATTTGCAAGACTGGGCATGCTCAGAAAAGAAAAAACACAGGGAAAGTTAACCATCACATGACATCACTTCTGCAGTCGGCTGTAGTCGGCGGACAAAATTCTTGTGTAGTCTTTTGCACTTTTCAACAGACACGACAGCCGGGGGACAAAAGACGGCCGATTGTTCGGCCGACGATCGGTATGTGTGTACGGGGCTTTAGTTTGTGGTTGTATATAGTTTTGCAGTAATTAGTTACTGATAGCAACAGACCATTTACATTAAACATGTGTTTTGCCCACTCAGGGCAAAGTAACAGGTTTGCTGTATAACTGGCATTGTAGGGAACCTGTACCATGTGCTCTTACATTGCCCCCTTCATTCGCTGGGACCCCCTAAAATTACTGTGTAATTTGTTACCATACACTGTTGGAGATTACATAAGGCTAAGAAACCTTGCCCAAACAAGACTGGGACTTTGCATTTGCCCACTCCGTGCAACCAACACTACAAGAATCTGCTGCCAATCCACTAACAAAATGTAACCCCTTGGTGCCTAAGGGCAAAAGAAGTGTTAGTAAAACCATACATATCATCACAACTACTTTGTGCATCTAGGTGGATTATACCTTGGTTTTTTTCAGGAAAAATTTGCCTTCCATTTGGTGGTACTGTAAATGGTAATAGATATCTCCTGATTTTTTATTTTTTTGTATTATCAAAGGTAAACTAGCCCAAAATAGTAAAAAAAAAAAAGTTTATTTTTTTTTTTTTTTAAAGTTATCTGTATATTTCTTGCTACTACCATAACCTTCTACCAAAGAACAACCCAAAAATAAATTCTCCTGCTCTTGACGATTGCAGTGATACCATGTATGTGTAGGCTATTTAATGTTTGTATCCGTAGTACAGAAACAATAGAGCACATTTTGCTTTTTTTTATCCTACTGTAATGGATCAACCAGCACCCCGATCGAGCACCTCTGTTGACGGATGCTCCTAGTGCTTCTCGAGGGCTTCAAGCACTCCACCAGACACCATAACGGCCTCAGACCCCATAAACCGCCACAGCTTGGTTAGGATCTCGCCGTCTCCTACCCACCCTGGACCTACGACAAGGCTCTAGGTTCCTGTGGGTGAACCTCTCTTTCCCCAGAGAGTGCAGCAGACTAAGCTCTTACACAAGCTCTTACAAGAGCTTAGTGATTATCCAAGGGAGTATGGAAGACCATAGCAATCCCTTGTAGCATATTCCCCCAATAAGAGACAGGACTCTAGATTGAGGGTGAACTAACTCTACTTTATTGAACAAGAAAAAGACTTATATACAGTTTTCCCCCACAAGGTTACCGCCCTGGTGGACCTTGTTGAGGACTGGACATGACATTCACAATCCAATAGAAACAAGGCTTTACACTCAGTCATTCCCATACAGTGTACACAATCCCTCCCCCCTAACCTAAACTAATTTTAATGACCTCACATTGTTCTGTCCAGATGACTAGATAATTAGACAATGGGACGGCACAATCCACATTCCATTTCAATACACAAACAATAGGACAAGGCTGCCAGTGGCAGTCTGGGTGTCTCTCTCACATTAAAGCTGGAATACATATTATCCTAATCCACCAACAATAGGAAAAACCTGTCTGACACTGAGGGATATGTAATACACACATTATTTAGGAATTAAAGATTTCATGGCAATGGGAATAAATCTTCATATTTCTATATAGAGATATTGCTGACAAATATGATTGTCCCATCTGAAGCAATTCAAACTATTAATTATCTGTTTCTAACTTTCAGTGACGGTGAATACTGTCACACCTACCTAAAACCCACTGACACTAACTGACACTGATACTAATTTAAAAAAAAACCCTGTCCAAAAAAATACTGACCTAGACCTTTGACCTTTAACCCTGACCTTGACCAAACACTTTAACCCTGACCTTGACCTGGCACTGGCCTAGATCAAACATTGATCTAGGTATTTTGTTTTATTTTTATTATAATTATTATTATTTGTTTTTTTTTTACACACACACTTTTTCTCTCTTTCTATGCAAGGACAGCAAGAGATTTGATGTATCTCTCTCTCCTCTATTCACAGAGAAAGAAAACATGGGGGCTGCCTTCACAGTGACTGATCGCTGTGATAGCCAATCAGAGGCTATCACAGCGACCAGGTGACCCAGAATCAGAATTTCCAGGTCCTGATCGTTAGTACGGGGCCCGGGGCTCTCCGTGAGACCCTGGTCTCTGTTCTGGGAGTGTGCCATGCATCCACCACAAAGGGAGACATGCAAATAAGCAGCCCCACGGAAAAAAGCCAAGTCCAGTGAGGTTGCATATTTTTGTGCTTGGTGCCAAAGGGTTAAACAGGTGTGCAAAACTCTCAGAGAGAGTACTACCCAACAGAAATACCTAAGTCAGCATAGTCACATAAATCATAGAAATTATCCCATCAACAAACATTAAAATTTACATCATTACAGCATGGATCCAATAGCACATAAAATAATTGCATAATGAATAAAACCCACCATAACTATTACAAAGAATCTATAACTGCCAGGGAGAAAAAGGGCAATAGCAGAGTTAGATTATTCTTTCAGCGTGGCTTTCAAATTCTGCAGGAAATTCTAACGTCAGAGACATATTACCAGTTTTCCTTATTAAAGTGATCTGACTATCTTTATGAAATGGAGGACCGGGGCCAGTATCGGGTTCCATATTTTATTTGACAGTTGACAAGAATTTAAATCATATTTCTCAGCATCTAGTATGGCTTTATGATGATTTTGATCTTCCATATCACACGGTTGATGTTACAGAGCTAGGGCAGGGGGGAGCTGATCCTGGTCTATGATTAGCTCATGCTTTATACTGTACATTTAAGGATTCTTCCCTTTGATTGGACAAATGATGTCTCTTGGCAAGAACTAATGATAGAATAGGAATTATTTTAACCTTATTGTGTGTGTAATATTCATGTATTTTGTTTTACAATCTCACAGGAGTCTCATTATATAAGCCAAAATATTATCTCATTTTTACTCATTCAACATAAGAAAAATTATTTTATCTGAAAAACCCAAATTGCTTTATGTAGGGCTTTAAAGGCAACTTCTAACCAAAAAATAAGATTTCTAATAATAACATTTATTTTTGTGGTTTAAAAGGTTTTGAACCACACAACACATATTATATAGTATAAAATATTGTACAAAATTGGGTTACAACATCAAAAAGTGTGATCCAAATGGTATCCCACACAGCTGATAATTTGGCTTGCAGTTATTGGATTACTGCTTGACCCACTCAGCTTAGGGACTCCTAACTACAAGCCAAATTATCAGCTGTGGGGGATACCATTTAAATCACACTTTTTGATGTTGTAACCCAATTTTGTACAATATTTTGTAATATTGTACAAACTGTTTTTTTTTACCTTAATGCAGGCAAAGACAAAATCCTTCTGGCTTTAGAACAACTTTAAAATGTGTCTCTAACTATCTTCTGTGTATTAATATTATACAGGATTTATATAGCGGCAACAGTTTGTGCAGCGCTTCACAACATGAGGGCCGACAGTACAGTTACAATACAATTCATAACAGGAGGAATCAGAGGGCCCTGCTCATTAGAGCTTACAATCTAGGAGAGAGGGTCAAGTGATACAAAAGGTAATAACTGTGGGGGGTGAGATGATGGAGAAAATAAAAGTACAGTTGTTAGGTGGGGGCAGGATAGACTTCTCTAAAGAGGAGGATTTTCAGGGATTGTCTAAAAGCAAACAGAGATGGAGATAATCAGACCACTTGGGGTAGGGAGTTCCATGGGATGGGAGAGACTCTGGAAAAGTCCTGGAGGCGAGCATGGGAGGAGGTGACGGGGAGCTAGAGAGTAGGAGTTCTTGGGAGGAACAAAGAGAACGATTAGGATGGTATTTTGAGACCAGATTAATGATGTAGCCGGGGGCTGAGTTGTGGATGGCTTTGTAAGTTGTTGTTAATATTTTGAAATGAATTTGGAAGCAAGTCGAGGGATTGACAGAACAGTGTATAGAACCTATGTCATTGAGAAGGCTTCCTTTTAATTCCTCAGTTGATAGTTTGAGATTTTATGTTACTTTTTGTGTAAGTTCTTATCTGTGTAAGACAGGTCAATCACCATCTACCCATCGACCGCAGGCATCCGGCGGGTATATAGAGAACATGGCTCTACTTTTCCAGTACACCCCCCCCCCCAAGCCTCTACCAATCTCCTCTTCACTGTAGAGCGGGAGGCAGCACAGTACTGGATGGAGGGTGGGAGCTGGAGCTACCTCAGTTAACTTTTTGAATTACCCAGCTGGTAAAGCCGAGTTGTCCTATCAACTAATCACCAGCTTGTTTAATATGAAAAGTTAACTCTGGCAGCTCCCACCCTTCATCCAGTATTGTGCTGCCTCCTGGTCTCCGTTATACTGTATACCTGTGTTAGGTAGGAGAGTACTACCTACACATGCCGTGTTTGTGGGGGGGGAAACTGATATGAAGGGGACAGACCCCACTGCTTTTGGGAGGAAGGAGGACACTACAATGGGTTGAAGGGTGTACATGTGAAGGGGGACAGATGGTCACTTGGTCACTGCTGGGGGGGGGGCAGAAGGGCATGGGACACCAATGTGGAAGAGAGGTGATGTGAACAAGGAAGAAGACACTACTTTAAAAGAGAAGTGATGTGAAGAGGGGCAAAGGACACTGTTTTAGTGGGGGGGGGGCACAGCACACTGCTATAGGGGGTGAAAAGGGGCATAGGAAACTACAGTGGGGGGGAGGGGGGTGATGTGAAATGGGCAGAAGACAATGCTTTGGGAAGAGCACAGGACACAGAGAACCCTGCAGTGGGGGGATAATTTGGAGGGGGTAAGAGGACACTACTGTGGGAGCAGAAGGGCAGGGGACACTACAGTGGGTGGGGGGTGATGTGAAGGAGGCAGAGGACACTGCTATGGGGGCAGAGGGGCTGGGGACACTAGAATGGGTGTGGGGGGTGATGTGAAGGGGACAGAGGACACTGCTATGAAGGGGAGGGGGAGGACACTATAGTGGGAGGGGAGATGTGAAGGGCACTACTGTATTGGGGGGCAGAGGACACTACTGTGGCAGGGCAGAGTACATTACTATGGGGGAATGATGTGAAGCGGGGCACAGGACACTACTGTGACACACTATGTGCTCTTCATGCTGTCTTTTTATTTGGGGGGGGGGGGGCTTGATAGTTATTTTTTTTCTTTTTTAAAGGGAACTAATCCCCCCCCCCCCCTCCAGCTCTTTGATTTCCTCCATATCGTCAGGTCGATCTCTGGAGTCTAAGACTTCTATGCTTTTTTCTGCTCTTACTAAATTAGAAAAAAACTTTGCCTGTATTTTCTCTGAACCAACTGGCAAAACAATTTTGAAAACAAGAATTATATTTGCAGAATATGGAAATATATGTATAGGTAGATGGCATATTTACATTTTAGGCCTATAAGTAAATACTCTAAAAATCTATATTTAAATGTTATTATAAGGCTATGCCAGTAGTCTTACAGGGATAAAGATAATATTTTTTAGTAAAATTAAAGTGCTGCACTGTGATCCTAAAGTCCAGATTACTGCTTGTCAGATGATTGGTTGATTTAAGCAACTGCTGATGAGCATTGTGCCAAATGACAAAACAAACACTATTTCAAAGCACTCAACCACTCTATTCATCAGCAGCTGCTCCTATACTCCCAAGTCCATATTCAATGTTCTCTTCTTTACAAGCCCTGATAAGGGGGACAAGACTTCAAAATGTGTTGGCTTTGTATACAGTTTTAACATTGGAATTAACATGTTTCTAGACTTTAAGATCGCAGTGCAGAACTTTAATTCTAGTTTTACTAGCAAAGTTTAGTCCCCAAAACTCACTGAATTTGTGTAAAGTCCTAATGTTGAAATGAACGTGTATCTGGACTTTATTTTAAATCAAGGTGTGGAACCCCAGTTCTAGTTTTACTCACTCCCACCACAACCCACACGGAGTGTGGAAGTCTTTTGGTGTGTAGAATCCACCAGCCCAGTGTCCAAACACCATACACTTAAACCATCTCCATGCTACTGGGTGGTATTTATAAAATCCACAGGAAACTAGCACCATCTATCCACTCTCCTAAGGCTACGTTCACATGTGGGCGTAGCGGATCACGGGCAGAATCACCGCGATTCTGTCCGCGATCTGGAATCATTGCAAATCACGGGACGTCTGTGCGATGGCATCCCAAACACTGTGCGATTTCTGCCTGCCGAATCGCGGTAACATCGCGCAAACAGAAACGCGGGACGCATGGGACGCCCACAAAAGAAGCTCCTATACCTTTTTGGGCGTCATGCGTCCAGCGATTCTGTTTGCGCGATGTTACCGCAATTCGGCAGGCGGAAATCGCGGCAACATTGCACAGCGTTTGGGGTGCCATTGCAAATCAAGGGCATCGCACAGGCATCCCGCGATTTGCAATGATTCCGGATTGCGGGCAGAATCGCAGTGATTCTGCCAGTGATCCGCTACGCCCACATGTGAACGTAGCCTTAAAGAAAAGGTTTTGACAGTGCCTTTCAATGCTACTTACAGAAAAAAGGCATTGACATTTAGTCATGTGATCACTGTTGCAAGGAAGGATTTGAGTTCAGAATGGATGAGATCAAGGCAGTGACCAAGCAGTTAAAATTTTCAAAATAAAATCAGCTACTGTATGTCAATCTAAAATCAGAATTTCATTGATATGGGTTTAATTTTAAATTATTATTAAGTGCATGCATGCTTAAATTTGTTGTATACAACAAACATTTTTTTAAGGCTCCATTGACACCTGAGCGTATCATTTTCAGTTGTTTTTTGGGGGGAGTTTTTGGGGCATTTTCAGGCATTTTTTGCAGGCGTTTGGGGACAGGCATTGGCATCTGCATAAAGTGGTCCTCCTCCTCCCCCTGGTTTGGTGGGTAGTGTTGGTGTGGTTTGTAGGTCAAGTTTCCATGTGATCCTTGTGTGCTCTCCTTTTTTTGGAAGATGTCTGCTAAGAACGGTTTCCTCGCTTGTGCGGCAGCTGCACTACTGATACTGGAGGAAGAAGAGCAAGAAAACAAGCGCAGATACTGGGTCCATCCTGTTATTGCTAATAGAGAACAGCATGGCCACATGCAACCCCCCACACAGTTAGAAAGTACCCCCTAGGGACACATTTAACCCTTTGATCACCCCTGGTGTTAACCCCTTCCCTGCCAGTGTCATTAGTACAGTAACGGTGCATATTTTTAGCACTGATTACTGTAGTAATGTCACTGGCCCCCCTAAAAATGTCAGTTAGGTGTCCAATCTGTATGCCACAATATTGCAGTCCTGCTAAAAATCCCTGATTGCTGCCATTACTAGTAAAAAAATAATAATAATAAAAATGGCATAAATCTTTCCCCTAGTTTTCACAACCCAATTAATATACACTTATTGGGATTTTTTTCCCAAAAATATGTAGCAGAATACAAATTGGCCTAAAATGATGAAAAAATGTCATTTATACTTTTTTTGGGGGGAATGTTATATAGCAGAAAGTAAAAAATATTGTTTTATTTTTCAGAATTGTCGCTCTTTTTTGTGTATAGCGCAAAAAATATAAATCACAGGGGTTATCAAATACCACCAAAATAAAGCTCTATTTGTTGTAAAAAAAAAAAGGACATCAATTTTATTTGGGTACAGCCACGCACAACCACGCAATTGTCAGCTAAAATAACGCAGTGCGGTGTTGCACATAATGGCCTGGTCAATAAGGGGGTAAAAACCTTCCGGTCCAGAAGTAGTTAACGTAACCTGTCTAACTCCGCAGACATTAAAAGAGTTAACTATCATCTATTACATATTTCCTTTCTGTGGAAGGTGTGCAGTCTCATGCTGGGTTCTAAGAGGACATATCAGAGTTATAGATGGATAGATACAGTAATTGAAATAGGAACAAGTTGTGGGAAGTCTGCAGACACTGTGATCATTCATCTAGAAATAACGTAGGAACAATCAAAGCTATTGGGGAAACACAAACTATCTTAGCTTACAGATGATGTGTTCCATCTACCATATATTTTATAAAGCTCCTGCTACATTGCATGGAATTCATTGCAACTCAAATATCGTAATGACAGACAGCAGAGAAAAAAAGCCTGGCTACATTTTAAAACCCTGTTTTGTGAGCCAGGAAAAAGTGCGGGTGAATGTCAATCTCATTTTCTCTGCCACAGGTATGTGAAAAATCAAAATTATTGACATCCTCTGTGCGACTGAGATCAATATCTAGAGGAGGACACTGTCAGGGAAAGATAAGGAGGGGGACGTAAACTCAAAGCATTTGCTTGCCCTAGTTATAAAATATAAATAGCGTGAAAAAAAGAATTCTACAGATGCCTTATTTATATGCAGTTGCTTCTGTGCATTAAGCACTGCGGATGCTGAACCAGTGCAAAATGAAGAATTATTACTGTTGCTACTTTCTTGTGACAGATTGTCTATTTAAATAATCCAAGTCCAGATTGAAGGCAACATTGCTGATTGGCACTCATGTTCTGGGTCAGAGATTTGGGGGGGGGGGGTGCATTTAAAGCAGAGGATCTGCATGACAGCTGAAGAACTTTAGGAGGAGGTCTGCAATGTAGCCCTAATGTTTCTCCTTTGACAGGTTGCTGATAATTTTTAACACTTTCATTAATATTATTATTATTATACAGGATTTATTTAGTTCCAACAGTTTAGACAGCACTTTATAATACAGTATAAAGGAGGACAATACAATTACAATACAGTTCAATACAGAAGGAATAGGAGGGCTCTGCTCATGGAGGGTCATGACCAGAGGTTATTAATGCCTTGACATTCAGTACAAATTTTGCAATGTCTGTATGTGTTGGTTAACTTGACTATAACTGTCATTCATTCGACTACCTAAAACATTTTTAAAAGAAACTTTTTTATTTGGTACACTTTTAATAAATGCTCAGATATTTTATTATAAGCTTCCAAAACCATCCATTCACACTTTAGGAGCTAATGACAGTTTAAAAAAAAAAAGAATTTAATCATTTATTTATTTATTTATTCATTTATTTATTTATTTATTTTAAAATCTGCATTTCCCTTTAAGAGCCACATGATAACAAAGACATGTGATCATTTTGATTGGCTGTCAGGCTGTCATAGTAAGCACATGATGGAAACCATTCTGATTGGTTCTTGATCCTTGTGTCTGACAAGGTATCTGGCAGTTAAAGTGCTGTCACAGAACTAGCATCTGGCACCAGTGTTAGCTGCTAGTTCTACCATTTAATAGCTATTAAAGGCCACCTTAAAAAAAAAAAAAGAAATGCACATATATTCGCAGAAAAAATTGGGCATATATATATATATATATATATATATATATATATATATATATATATACATATATGTGTGTGTGTGTATATATATATATATATATATATTTATTTTTGCAAGTGAGCCTTCAAAACATTTTAACCATGATCCATAGCTGGCAGGTGCAATGCCAGGCTACTACAGACTCTTCTTACAGCTCCCCTCTCGTACTGATTCTTTCATAAGCTCAGGACAACTTTTATCAGATATGTTTGGCAGGGTAAACCTTCCCATCCTAAATGCTCCCTCTTACAATGACCCAAGCTCAGAGGGGGGAGTTGGTCTTCCCGACCGCACTTTATACTGTACAGCGGTTCACATGACTAGAGAAGTCGACTAGTGCAAGCACTCCTCTCACAAATTATGGGTATCCCTGGAGCAGGAATCAATACTCCTGACTCTCATCTCCACACTCCTTGATTGAGCCAACTTTACCATATTGACTAAGACTTCTAGCTTCACCTCACCGTTGACACCAATTATTGGCCACCCAGACTTCGTTCTGGGTATCTCTGATAGAGTTTTTAAGCTGCAGCCTGACCAGAGCCTGATTATAGCTTCTGCCTTTCTTGGTCCTTTAGGATGGGTCAGTCCATCAGTCTTCTATGAACCACTCAAATCCTCTGGTCTGGGCAGGTGAAAAAGTTTGCAACTGTCTAATTTCCTCAAATCCCTTCCATACCATAACTGTTACTGCAGACAACCTACTTTGTTTGAAGACCTTTGTCTGGGAGATGAGCTCTTACAGAAATCTCTTTCCTTCTCGTATGGTATCTTACATGCAGTTACTGTAAATCCCAGCACAATCCTCCATATTTACGTAAATGGGAAAGAGACCCTAAACACTACTTTCTTGGAGGACCAAAAAAAACGGGTACTCCTATTTGCTCAAAAGGTTTCTCTTTGCATTAAAGACCAGGAGACTACATTTAAAATCTTACTGCACTGGTATCGGACCCCATCAGTGCTCCTTAACTTAACCCCTATGTCCAGTAACAGATACTGTAAGTCTTTTACTGGTGCTCCTTAACTTAACCCCTATGTCCAGTAAGAGATACTGTAAGTCTTTTACTGGTGCTCCTTAACTTAACCCCTATGTCCAGTAAGAGATTCTGTATGACTTTGCATCCCCAGCATGTGGAAACAACAATTCCCACATACTGTTTTGCAACTGTTTGCCAGAGTGAGCAATATTCAACAGATGGAACGCTTGACTGCTGCCCTCAGGGACAAGATGGTGGAAAACAACACAGGATGGCTGTACTCGGACTTGTTCTATTTCTCATATCAATAGTTGACCTACTCCTAAATTGAGATTACTCCCTTATGGGAATCAGACTTTTTGAGCTGTCGACCTCAGCCACTGCACCGAACCTTCCCATTCCCTTTTTTCTTCTCCCATTTCTCCCCTTTTCCTAGACACCTAGTGTGTTAGCTTTTCTCTCTCAAAATCATGAAAAATGCTACCCGGTATGCGCTGACCTTTGGTGCAACTGCTTCAAGGCCCGGACTTGGTTTCCTTATACCATATGAGGTTTCTGTTTAACTCCCCACTTCATAGTAGTTCCGTGCCTATCAGTGTGAGCCATCCTCTCGGTGTGTACTTGTCGGTCATGTTCTTCTATGTGACTTTCTCCAGAATACAGGATATACTCACTGTGAATGCCACAGCCATCAGCTTTTAGGCAATGTACGTTATTGGAAGGAACTTGGCCTATTGCTTCAAAGCTGTCTTTAAACCCCTTGTTTGTACTCGCTTATTATATTACTATTGATGGGTATTATTAAGAATGGACTGGTATGTCATACTACATGATCTTGCTGCATACCTTAAATAAAGAATTAAAAAAAAGAAAGAAAGCAGCACATGAGTCAACTTGCTGCTTATTAGGGGACCATAGTAGAAGAGAACCCCTTCATGTTATCAAATGGAAGACTCCTTATCTAATGGCGCCTTTCCACTCTTCTTGGAAATTCAGTTTAAAAGGTTAAATGCACTTTCACATAAACTAGTAAAACAACATGATTGTATGGTATCAGACTCTTGTAATTCCATTTAAAGCAGCACTCAGACTGGGGGGATAGAGGAAATAGCAGGAGCTTATCACATATCATACATTTACATGTGCTGATAAGGAATACACTGATAGCATGAGAGAGCAGAAACCCCATTCATTTTTTGTTGCTATATTACAGTCCAGTTCCAGGGTTAGGACAGGAACATGACCTAGCTGCGTTGTTTACCTGCACTTGAAAAAAGTCAAGGCTGTGAATATGCTGTTTTTGTTTTTTGTTTTTTTTTTTCAAACCACAAATCTTTAACACTTATCGTAAAAGCAAAAATTGGGTTACTTCACTAAAAGAGTAAATAATGCTCAGCTAGCAAAGTGAATGTTTACTTTGTAAAGTGAATGTTAGCAAGAAGGTGAACCTTATTATATAGCAAGGGAAATTTATACAATTCACCTTGAAAAGTCAGGGGAACAGCTTCCACTCCTTTAACATATCAGCCCCAAGGTATCACCCATAAACTGTTTCAAAAGTGACCTAAAGCAGTGGTCCTCAACCCTGGCCTACAGGGCCCACTAACAGGCCAGATTTTCAAGATAACTGAAATACATCCCAGGTGATATAATTTTCTGCTCAGTGATTGCAGTACTCTAGTCTGCATCCCCCCAAGGTAATACCTAAAATCTGGCCTGTTAGTAGGCCCTGTAGGCCAGGGTTGAGGACCACTGACCTAAAGGATACAGCCTGGAAGCACAGGTGTAGAACCCAACCTCTTCAAGCAAATTTCAGGCAACCTTGGTTCTTTTCCAGTAAGTATAGCATTTATTGGATCTCAGAATAGATGACAAATCCAGTAAATACAGTGCAAAATAATACATTAAAATAAGCCCTATGAGTCACCTTCAGAATACTCAGTTCTTCTACAATATCAAGCATATGGCATAGCAAGCATTTAGACACTCCAAACATTCAGCATATATGTCCGATCTCTATATGCACCTATATGTCTTTCCTGTGTCCTTCGCAAAAAGATAAGGCTGTGCCAGTTTATGGTTTGCAGGGTGTAAAAAGAGAATTGCTATAAAACAGTAATAAAAAATGAAATAACATTTTCCTCTAGTGAACCCTTTTAGAGAAGGAGACATTGTGAGGAGGTTGGGTTATTCCTCCAGCCACATATCTGCTGCGAAGTGCCCCATTAGAAGGTCTGAGGAGTTAAAGGTGAGGAGGAGAGTAGGTTAGGCCTTCACTCTGATGAAGTGCCAATTGAAACTAAGACTAGCCAGTTCCCTGGAGAATGAGATGGACTGAACAAGGCAGTTGACCTCAGGCAGAGTGGGTGGGAGGGTTATAAAGCTGGCCTAGTTTCTAAACAAAACATCTCAATGCCTGGAGTTCCTGTGTGAATTATTCAGAATAATTTTCCTTTTACAAATGTGCTTCATTATTTATTCCTTTTCACAATGTTATATATGTGTTGGGTACAATGGGATATTTACCTGCAAAACTGATGGCAGCTACACTTGAACAAAATGTGTTATTGCAGGAATATTTAGTTCTACAGCATAAAGCCAATAATATGCAGACAAGGGGGTTGTATACTAAAAGCAAATAGACTGTTCACTTAGCAATGGAAACTGCTCTTTGCAAGGGAATTTTTCCCAAGCTTAGTAAGGAGGTGATTGTTTTAGCTGCTACACTCCAAATTCCTTTAAAGAGGTTGTCACTATGTCTGCAAATTCAATGTGTATTAGCTGCAGATTGAGGGGGGGGGGGATTGTTTCCAGCAGCCCCCTCCTAAAGAATGTTTACTGATTAACTCAGTGATTTTGTCTAAAATAGGACAGTATGTTAATAGAGTCTGAAACTATTGATAAGCATGTTAATGAGCTCACCTGGCTATAATTACACAGTCATTGTTCATGTGGTATTCTCAAAGTATATATAAGTGTGTGTTTCTTGCAATAAAAGAGAAGAGAGTTACTCTCGATCAAACCTCACTACAGAGCCTTGTCTCGTTCTTGGGGGGGAATTATTGATGTGCTTCATGTATGGCGGATTGGAGTGGTCGATAGCTGTCCGGGTGTTTGGGAGTGGATTATCCTAGACGACTGTAACCCCTTTCATACTTTGGGGTGTCGTAACAGTAATGTTCTGCTGACTTCCTACATCCAATCATGTGCAAGCAAAAATGCAGTTCACTTTTTATTTTCTTTGCATGTGATTTGGTATTCTTTAACCTCCCTGGCGGTATGATTATTTCAGATTTTAGGTGCTGAAAGCGGTAACATTATTTTGCATGTAATTCTTAAGGACGAGCAGCCAAAACCAGCTATTTACATGATATTTGCATGATTTTTTTTTACTGTGCGTTCTTCTTTATAACATCTCGGGTATGATAAAGTTTGAAACACAAAATCATAAATTATAATATGATAAATAACTATAAATAAGTTAAAGTATATATATATATATATATATATATATATAAGTACAGTAAAACTGCAGGCAAGGGCACTGGAGAAAGCACTGAGGGGCAAACAAAGGTCAATTTATTTTATTTAGTAAATATGTAATAGAAAGCTGCGCTAGCAATTGATAGAAGCAGATGTATGAACAGTAGAAAATTGAATACAGTCCAAGTTCTTAAGAGGGTATCAAAAAATCAAGTGTCAAGTCCAAGAAAGCCTCCAACGGACTCCAGGTTAGAGAAAATCCACCACCAGAGAGCACTCAGTCAGCCGCTGTGAAGCATGCATAAGAGGTATGCGCTTACCAGATGGATACAGGTTTGTAACATGGGTAAACACCAAATAGCCTCAGAGCCAGCTCCAGCGTATGCCACCTCTCCCACCGAGTACAATCAGGTATAGGGACAGCACCAGCCACCTTGTCCTCATCAAAAGTCAGGCAAACATATGCAAGAGAAGAGTGGGGCCACAATAGTGTAGATGGTATGCACAGTTTATTGGACGAATAAATGTAAATACACTCACAATATGCCGAAGGATAAAAGCATTCATCAAACAAAATCAAAAGCCGCCGCCGCCCGACTTCCCAGGGAAGGCGTGCTGACGTCACTACTGTGCGGCCGGAAGTCGGGCGGCGGCGGCGATGTTGCCGCGAGTTCCGCCTGCCGAATCGCAGTAACATCGCGCAAAAAAAAATTGCGGGACGCATTACGCCCAAAAAAGTACAAGAGCTTCTTTGGAGCGTAATGCGTCCCGCGTTTTTTTTGTGCAATGTTACCGCGATTCGGCAGGCGGAAATCGTTTGGGGTGCTATTGCAAATCACGGGCAACGCACATGCGTCCCGCGATTTGCAATGATTTCCGGATCGCGGGCGGAATCGCAGCGATTCTACCCGCGATCAATATGCTGAAATGTGAATGCAGCCTTATAATTATGATATTGTTTCAATAAATAAATATATGATCAATGCATATTTACAAAACTTACAAGCTACATTGTGGTTGGTCCTCTGTCTCTGTAAAACATTGTTTAAATAAAATTAAACATTTTAAAGCTGAACTTTCAAAGATTTTTAAAAAAACAAATGCAGTTACATATTTATTTAAAAAAGGTAAATGTACAGTATTTTAAATGCATCTGGTATAAACACCTGGAGCTGACTTGATTTGAGGTTTATTGTAATCCTGTGTACAGCAGAAATCAGATTGGGATGTATTGATCTTCTCTGGCAGGAATGTTCGTAGACCCGTGTTGGAAAAACTCATTGCATTCATAGATAGGTACGATGTACTCATCTTTTTTTTTTTTTTCTTACCATTAGATTTTTATTAGGATTAAATGACATACAGAAGGTGCCGCTATAGGTAGATAAATGCACATAGAAATTGGCAGGTAGAATAACATAGCAATAAAATAACAGTAATAGAAACATTAACAGTGACATTGAATGGCACAGCAGATAATACTCAAATAAGCAGTACCATCCAGCAAGTGATAACATAAAGCTGCAATAAGGTTTGTCCAGCCAAGTGGATAATAGTTCCTAAAGTGAGTCAAAGGAAGTGACCCCCCCCCACATCGCCAAAGTGCGCTCGTATGAGTGGTGAAGTTTAGTAATGGCTATTAATTCCGAGGGGCTTGGGGCTATTTGGGACATTAGGGGTATTCTCATAAGATTATGTAGCTGTACCAAACGACAGAGAATACAGCAGATGGACAAACTCTTGTCAACACTTAAAACTTTAAAGGGAGTTAACGAGAGTACACCGTACAATTATCTCTCAAATGATTCAAGTTAGATATGAGTTACATCTACTTTTTATTGTCACAACAATCTCATCATAATAAATGAGTGAATAATAATAAATCTCATCATAAATAATAACTTAGAAGTCAACTTTTATTTATGTGACAATAAGGCGAGTAAATTATTATCAGCACTAGTAAAAAAAAAGAACGCTAGACAAAAGATACCATATATAACCCGTATAATATCACAGATGTGTTTAGTTCATATTATAATGAGTTATACAACTTAAAAGACACCCTTTAATATTAACTTACTATTTATGATATCACTAATTTTTTAACTCACTACATTTGCTTCAACTGAAAGATGAGCCTTTACAAAAACATACCGTCCCGTTCACTGCTAGTGAAAGAGTTAGTGTTACCTCTTACACCCTTACCTAAAATAAATCTCCAGGACCTGACTGACTCTGTTGAATATTACAAACACATTTCAGCACAACTTACTCCCTATTTAGAAAAAAATCTTATATTAACCTTAATGTTAAATAGCTCCTGTCTAAATTGGTCCTTGTATGTGTAAGTTTAAATGTGTGTTTTGGGACCTTAGATTGTAAGCTTCTTGAGGGCAAGGACTGATGTGAATGTAATATATATATATATATATATATATATATATATATATATATATATATACAGGGCTCAAAATTTTAAGTCCTGAGCTACTAGCCAGGCCTTAAGGGTTACTTGGCACCAGCTGCCCCACCCAACTCCTAACCTGCCCCGCCCCTAATTCCGCCCCTAAACACGCCCTCATAAATTATCTCATAAAATTACACTGTTAAATGTTTTTGCATTAATGCAGAAGTTACAAAAATAAATATTAATAACAGCGTTTTCAGTGCCCATCAGTGCCCATCAAGGGTCTGGAGGGCAGGGAGCTGAAGAGCACTAAGGGGCTGGAGGGGGAGGCTGAAGAGCACTGGGGGGCTGAAGAGGGGAAGGGGGGCTGGAGAGGGGGGGCTGAAGAGCACTGGGAGGGCTGAAGAGCATTAAGGGGCTGGAGGGGGAGGCTGAAGAGCACTGGGGGGCTGGAGAGGGAGGGGCTGTAGAGCACTGGGGGGCTGGAGAGGGGGGGCTGAATAGCAATGGGGGGGGCTGAAGAGCACTGGGAGGGCTGAAGAGCACTGGGGGGGGGTTGGAGGGGGGGGCTGAAGAGCATTGGGAGGGCTGGAGAGGGTGGGGCTGAAGAGCACTAAGGGGCTGGAGTGGGAGGCTTAAGAGCACTGGGGGGCTATAGAGGGGGGGCTGTACAGCACTGGGGGGCCAGAAAAAGAAAAATAGAAGTTGGATAGGAGGGGGATGGGGCGGCTGCATATAGAGGAATTGATCTTTCCATATTCCTCCCACAACCGCTGAATGCCTGCACAGAGGAGATTAAAGCCCCACCGCTCCTCCTGTCCAGTCACACAGGGAGGCTGCTCAATCCTCAGGCACTCACCTTCTTCCAGCCCCCACAAGCAGCGCAGCACAGACCGAGGGAGCAGCTGATGACAGAGGGGAGATGAACGGCCTGAGTACCTGCTTGACACCCCCCATTGCTACGCCACTGCTGGCCGAGTGGCTTGGATGACAGAGCGCGGATCATCCCACTGTAACAGCTTCAATTGTAATTGCCAGGCGCTCGCCGACACACACAGTTCTGCCTCCTAGCTCGACTTCTTTGATAGACGGCACACGTCCTGGTTGGCCAGGTGTTTTGTCTATCAAAGAAGCCAGGCTAGGAAGCGGGACTGTGTGTGTCGGCGAGCGCCCGGCAATTACAATTAAAGCTGTTACAGTGGGATGATCCGTGCTCTGCACTCTGTCATTATCGGCTAGCTTTCCTCTTCCTCTCTCTCTCTTCCCCGGAGCAGCCCCACGCTCGCCCTACATAATTTTCCACTCGCAAAATGTATATATATATATATATATATATATATATATATATATATATATATATATATTTATTTATTTATATATGTATATACTGTGTATTGCCCTCTTCAGCATCAATGAAAGCCCCCAGTCTTTTGTAACAGTTGTCTATGAGGCCCCAAATTCTTACAGGTGGTATAGCTGCCCATTCGTCTTAGCAAAATGCCTCCGGGTCCTTAATCGTCTTGCATGAACCACACATTTGAGATCTACCAAGATGATAGGAGACTGCGATGACCACCCCAGAACCTTCATTTTTTTCTGCTGTAACCATTGGAGGGTCAGCTTTGCCTTGAGCGTCCCATGTGAAGCTTTCATGCAAAAGAATGCAAATTGTCTGCCAGTATTTTCTACCAACTTGCAGCATTCATCTTGCCATCAATTTTCACCAAATTTCCTGTGCCTTTAGAGCTCACACACACCCAAAACATCAGTGAGCCACCACCATGCATCACAGTGGGTAGGTATTCTTCTCGCCATAGGCCTTGTTGACCCTTCTCCAAACATATCGCTGATAGTTGCGCCCATAAAGCTCTATTTTGGTCTCGTCACTCTAGATTACAGTGTGCCAAAAGCTGTGAGGCGTGCCAAGGTGTTGTCAGGAATATTGACAATCTTTTGGCATGCCTAGCTTCCCGCATATCACAGATCCTTTATATATTCCTAAGCCTACAAACATCTCTTCCCATCACTTTATGTGTTGCTGATACTTGATATAACAAGAGGAAAAAAGGTGGCAGTGAATGATGCAATATGAGTCCAAATATGTTACGTGTGAACTCAAATGCTAAAATCCCAAGGTCAGAATATAAAATTTTTACTGGCGAGTTTGTATTGAATAATT
This sequence comes from Pelophylax lessonae, assembly GCF_965119305.1. NCBI lineage: Eukaryota > Metazoa > Chordata > Amphibia > Anura > Ranidae > Pelophylax > Pelophylax lessonae. The sequence continues at coordinate 66,583,099 of NC_138779.1, read as the reverse complement.
CATTACATTGTACAGATACTGATCATTTCTCCAATATTATTATGTGTCGTATGTTGTTTAGCTTTATTTACATATCAGATTTGCATTTCAATACATTGAATACATTTTCTAGATAATTAATGATCCAGTAACTATTATTTTTCACTGAAAAATATATACTGTACACCCTATCAGCATATTTATTCAATTTTTATATGTAATAAAATGCTAACACTATACAGTATATAACTTTTTTCTGTATTCATACTTTGGTACTGAGTTTAAAGTGGCATTAAAGGTTTGTTTTTTTTTTTGTTTGTTTTTTTTAAATAAAAAAAACACGTTATGCTTACCTGCTCTTTATAATGGTTTTGCACAGAGCAGCCCCAATCCTCCTCTTCTGAGGTCCTCCGCCAGCACTCCTGGCCCCTCCCCCTTGACCAGTACTCTCAATAGCAAGCCTCTTGCTATGGGGGCACTGGTGCATGCTTAGTGAGCCCTGCTCTATGCATCTATAAGACACAGAGCTGTGGCTCTGCCCCGCCCTCACTCTCTCCTCATTGGTTCAATGGCTGTGATTGACAGCCAATGGCTCCCACTGGTGTCTCAGCCAATGTGGAGAGGGAGTCCCGGGAAAGCCGAGGCTCTAATTCACATCACTGGATAGAGAGGGGGCTCAGTTGAGTATTGGGCGGGCTGTGGGGGGAGCAGCACACAGAAGGCTTTTTACCTTTATGCATACTGTACAATACGGTAAAAAACCTTCAGCTCTTATAACCACTTTAAAGCTGAATACAATAAATGACTCAAAAAAGTCCTCCCTGCACTAAGTGAATATCCAACACTTCAAAAACTGCCACTGCTGTTCATCACTCAGTGACTAAAAATAAATAGAAAATCCTAGCACAGCGCTAAGGACAGTGCAACACACCAAATATACTGTATATACCTAGTTTGCAATTGGATGAACTAAATCATCAACCTGTATTTGTGAACTATTAGAGTGAGTCCATATTCCCATATGGATATATGGGAGGAAATACAATCAAACAAATCAAAAACATAATCTATAAAAAAAATTCTATAAACACATTTTTTTTTATAAATAAGCAAGTGTCCAGTGAAAGTCTGTGAAGAGTGCTCTTAATTCAAAACATCCATGTGACTTTCGTGCGAAGTGACTCTGTGTCTCACGCCCCCCCCAAAGTGACTTAACTTACCAGACATTGTGGACCCCTGGGCAGTACTGCATAGGGGTCTTAGCAAGCTTTGCCTTATAAGTGTGGAGGATGGGGCTCCTTGGATGTCTCCTAATATCCAATACTCAACATGGAAAATAGAAAAGATTCCAATAGTGCAGTATGTTCAAAACATTTATTAAAGAAATGCACTTTCAATATATCAGACGTTAAATGGCCTGTACACAGGTACACTGCGTTCCACTAGCCCAGAAGTGACGTTGACGTTGCTGAAAAGGCCAGAATCTCGTCTACGCATTTCGTCCCTCCCAGTGGGCTTTCTCACAGCCATTTAACATCTAATATATTGAAAGTGCATTTCTTTTGGATTTATTTAATAAAAAGTTTGTGAGGGTAAATGTGACATATGTCTATTGAAATATGTCCCTTAATGTCCATAATAACTGGTTCTGTTATGTCCCCTCCTTTCTGCTTGGTGGGCGGGGCTTCCTATACATCGGCACCGTGTCTCTGCGCCTGATGCATGACGTCCAGGTCATTGCAGCATCATTGCGTCTGTTAGCATTACGTCATCTCCAGATGGCCGGTGGATGCCAGCGCCTATACGCCACTCACCCCCACGACGCGGAAAATGACGGTCATGCGTTTGCCGGCTCTCCCTAGCCACCTGTGCATTGCGTTAGGGGTGGGACTAATCACACCCATTTTGGATTATAAATGGGGTGGCAGTGGACAGGGATTCATATTTCTTCATCTACACAGAGGACATTCCTTTGATTCCCCCCTTCACATCACTTATGGTGGGTATACACTCCCCTTACAATACTCCTATATATTTCACAAATGGTCCTTGGCTGTTTTTTTTTCTTTCCTGTTCACACATATACTTTACACACTGCTTTTCATAACTTTCTATTTTTGCCGCTATTCCTTGAAATGCACTATTTTTACACACTCTACTACACAGCCTGCATAACCTTTGGCTGAGCCTTTTACTACCCCCCTTCGGTCCCTATAGTCATGTCTTTGCTGTACTATGCCTATACTATTTAGACACATGTATACTCCTGCTTTCATTACTATGTCATGCAGTATTTTTTTATATATTATTTAGACATAGATACACTTTTGTTACAGCCAGAACCTGTTACTATGGACATTAAGGACATATTTCATACACATATGTCACATTCACCCTACACCCATCCCCCAGTGGGTTGTTTGTGGTCCCGCACCTTCAGCTCTCGGGCCAGACATGCCTCACCGCCACCAGAAGGGAGTGCCGCTTTGTCATCCTGGCTCAGCCCATTTGTAAGTATGGGTCCCCCAACAGGGTCCCCTATGAGTTGTAATACCTCATTGGCTATTGTAGGTATATACAATGTACTATTGACACAAACACACACACATCATAGGTTGAACTGGATGGACTGATGTATTTTTTCAACTTCACTAGCTATGTAACTATGTAATGCATAGCTTTAAATTGACATTCTATATTTTTTTAGACATGGTTTATGTGCATCCACTCCTGAAGAAGTAAGCAGTAGCTCATGAAACGCGTCAAGTTTATAAGATGCTTCAAAATCACCATGTATCAATTCAATTGTAATTTTTAAGCATGTGCATTATCATGTAGCTACTACTTATCGGTTTGGCATATTTTATATGTACTTTATGTAGGATGATTATCTTCTTAACCTTTTAATACATTTGGATAAAATATATTTACTCCATATCAAGTTGCTACCTGTGTTCATCTCATTTAAAGTCCCAGGGCTAAATGTTTCTTTACTACATACTGTATATGTGTCACAACTGTATATTTAGCTTCTTGTTTCTAATTCCACGTTGGTATATGGGAATGTGTAATAATTGAATAGACGGCCTATAAATTCACCTTTGTAGATCTGCATTTCACTTATGATCCTCTAGGCCACTTTAAGGGTGCCTCTCTAAAGAGAGATCCCACACATAATCCCACATGGTTTCTAGTTTCATGTATACAGTCAATAGGGTATCATATGTATTTCTGAAATAGTAATTTCTCCTGTTTAAATTGCATTCTTACATTGTGAATTAAATATGTCAGGATGATGAAACAAGGAGCATCCAGTAATAATCTGTATTTATTTTTTGACCTAGGCTAACTATCTGTAGTCATTCCACCTACTGTAACTGTAGTCCTCTCCTTACAGTGAGAACATTTTCTTGGTTTTATTTACCAGTCTAATGGTTGTTATTTGGGTTAACCCAATCAAATCAAAATTTAATTTTTTATTAATTTCAATAATTAAATAATATCACATTTAATTTGATAACAAAATCAGATTGATTACATAAGACAAAGTACAATGTGCGGTAATTTAAAAGAAACCAAGAACAAAACTATGGCAAACTCTCTGATTTTTAGGAGTCCCGGGAGTCTAGCTCTATATAGCAAAAACAGTGAGGTTGATTTACTAAAACTAGAGAGTGCAGAATCTGGTGCAGCTCTGCATAGAAACCAATCAGCTCCCATGTTCTTTTGTTAAAGCTTAAAGTGGTTGTAAAGTCAAAAGGTTTTTTATCTTAATGCATTCTATGCATTAGGATAAAAACCTTTACGTCTGCAGCAGCCCCTCTCAGCCCCCATAATACTTACCTGAGCCCATCTCTATCCAGCAATGTTGCAGAAGTGTCTCTGCTGCCCTAGACTCTCCCTCCTGATTGGTTACCGCTCCTGGCAATCAAATTCAGTGAGACAATCAGAATAGAGAGGGGGCGGGGCCGGGCCACGACCAGGTGTCTGAATGGCCGCAGGGAGCTGCGGCTCAGCTCGGTTACCCCCATAGCAAGCTGCTTGCTGTAGGGCAATCAACATTAGGGAGGGGCCAGGAGCACTGAAGAGGGACCCGGGAAGAGAAGGATCCAGGCCACTCTGTGCAAAAACACTAAAAAGAGCAGGTAAGTGTTATGTTTATTATTTTACTTTAGTGTCACTTTAATTGACCAATCTAAAGTTAGAAGCTGATTGGCTACTATGCACAGATGCACCAAATTTTGCACTCTCTAGTTTTAGCAAATCAACCCTAGTGTGTGGCAAATATTGGAGAAAATGAATGTATAAATAATTCAGAAACCATAGACAAATTTCTATGAAAGCACTTGCATTACTATTGTGGGTTTTTGTAGCAATGTAAATCAAAGGTAAAAAAAATTGTCAGTAGTGGGGCTACTTCAAGAAGAAGATTAGTTGGCCTTATCACTCAATGTATTTGTTTACATAATTAGCTTGATTTGCTAGAGGATTTGAGAATGTTCCCACAATAAATTGTGTGAATATTCACTTCAATTATCCAGTAATGTACAGATAAGTAAGCAGGGATTTTCTTTTCATGTAATTGAATAATTGAAGTGAACCTTCATACATTTTATTCTGAAAGCCCTTAGTGAATCAGCCAGTTTTGTTTTGAACCCCACTTATCACGTACATCTTAGTCTAATGAATTCAGTGCAGACAACCTAGTGAACACAATATTTTCTTTTACATTAAAGACTGGTACACACAACTAGTTTTTTTTTTTTTGTTAAAAAAAACTGACAGCTCTGGTCGGAGCCGCTGTACTAACAAACTGATGTTAGAACAGTGATCGCCCCCTGCCAGAACACTCTGGTCAGTGCTCCCAGCCGTAGGCTGAGAGCGCTGATTGGGAGCTGGGCGGCTGCTGGTTTTCCAGCCTGCTCGTCCGACAGAAGCTGGCCAAATGGCCAGCTTCTTTCGGACCAGCTGCCTTACACATGGGCCAAATGTTAGCTATTGTTTTTTTAATCAGCCAATGTTGCCTGGCATTTGGCCCATGTGTACACGGCTTTACTGTTGAAATCGTTAACCTGACAGGGTCTATGAATAGCTGTACTTTGCTCATCATTACTGCACTCTACAATACCTTATAAAAAATAAGGCTATGTAAAGTGTAGGGGTCAGCTTCATAGGTAGAGCTCACAGAGAGGTGGCCCAGACACCAAAAAGTGTGCTTAAAGAGGAGCTCCAGTCTCCCTCTAAAGAAATACAATTTAGCAGCTACAAATACTCTAGCTGCTGACTTTCAACACATGGACACTTACCTGCCCAGGGATCCGGCGATGTTGGCATCCAAGCCAATTCTTTAGTCATCTTTGCGTGCAGGCGCTAGCATCTTCACTGAGGGAAACTGGCAGTGAAGCCTTCGGGCTTCACAGCCGGTTTCCTAATGTGCATGCGTAAGTTGCACTGAGCTTTCTGAATGGTCCCGCCATCTTCTGGCACCTGTGTGTGTCCCAGAAGCCAGCGGGTTGAAGGAGGAGGGGCGAGACATACTTGTAGATTTTCGTTGAGATCTTACCCTGAAATGTTCTTGTCAAAACCAGATACCCACTCCCCCCATCCCCCCCAAAAAGTCCCAAATACAGCAGTGAAGTTGCGACCAAATGGAGCTTCCCTTTTGAGTGGAGCTCCACTTTTAGGGCTTCCTAGGCATGTTTTTTTCTCACTGTTGCATTAAACACAAGGCAAGCAAGATTCCCTCGCAGGGATGGGGGTCAGCACAGCCCAGTATACAACAAAACATGCAGTGGGTGATTTAGAAAGGATCACCCAGCCTTAGACTCTAGGTTGATCTTATATCCAGACCCTTCAGAGATTTCCAAGATCAGATTCATACATATCATTGAAAGAGTCAAGGAGAAAGACTCATAGTGTAGTAAATTCATACTCTTTTATTAAATGAATAAAATAACACTCACCATATGATTGGTGTAAGACGCGCCTGTATAATAAACAAACACATCCTGTTTCTATCCAAAAAGATGGCCAACCTCCGGACGGGATGACATGTACGCAGAGTTAGCTCCTCCCAACGCGTTTTGTCATATATAAGTTGTTATACCTGAAGGGTTTCACATGTACTGTTTCTTTAAGGCTGGCTCCACCCAGGAGGCAAGGGGCAAACAGAAGTCATCAGGGGCGTGCAAGCATTACACCTACCTGTAAGTGGAATGCATGCAGCTGTCTAGGAGCAGTGAACCAGCAGCGAGAAAGGTATGTATTTTTTACTTTTACAGATGTGGTATTGTCCCCAACCTTTCCTCTCCTGCTGTTGACAAGTGACACCCAGAAGTATCATATAGCAGCAGGTCCAGATTGATGATTTTACTTCCCACCAATTGGGAAAGTTCCAAATTATTCTGAGTCCTAAAGATTTTTTTTTTCTTGTAATTACAGGGTTGCTTTAAATACTTGGAGAAGCAGCGACCAACATTCTCACATGTATCTGTCTTCTGGACTACATTATAGCACAGACCATGCAGGAGCAAACTAGGAAATACTCCAATGTGCTGTTGGAACATGCAATCTTCACAGTTCTTTTCTTGCTTCAGGCCAAATCAGCTATAATATTCTCCAAACAAGGATTAGATGCAAAAAAGTTAACATTCTACCCATACACTTGGAAATATCAAAAAGCTTGCAGCATGAAAACTTTTTTTCAGAGAAATATTTTTAGTTTATTTTTTACTATTTTCATAGTCCTAATTTTGCAAAAGAAAAAATTGGCTTACTTTTTAAAGAGTGCAAAATGCAACAACCATTTATTAGTTGCAACTCATCACAGCCAATACAATATTAAGAATTCCTCATTAAGTGAACAGAAATGTGTTTAGTTGTTATGAGTATCTGCATCTTGCATTATATTATTTAAAAAAAAAAAAATCAGTTCAACATATTAAAATGTCTCCTGGACTACTTAATTTTGCAAAAAAAAAAAAAAAAATATTGGCTTACTTTTTAAACAGTGCAAAATGGAACAACCCTATAATAGTTGCAACCCATCACAGCCAATAAAATAATAAGAGCTCCTCATTAAGTGAACTGAAATTTGTTTGGATTTTATGAGCATCTGTATCTTGCATTGTCTTACAAAAAAAGAACATATACTCTGTTCCACATACTAAGATTTATAGCAATGTGTAGAGACAAGCATTTGTATTTTGTGACATGAGTAGAATATGGCTGAATCACATACTCAGACTTAGGTCAGCTACCAAGGGAAATTATCTTGTGTGAACCTGGCACCAAGAGAATACAGCTGGCATTGTTCCCTGCGGAAAGGCAGCAGGAGCCAAGTTGGTTGGGTAACTTAGTAAAATAGTGTGTATGAAGCAATGGAATCTAAAGACAGGCTAATCCTGGATGTGCCAGGCTCCAAGAAGGACACCCTGTTACCTCTAAATAGTTCAAGTCAAGAGAATTCCGGGATGCAAACTGAACTGACTTAGAAATGGTAATTGTGATTTTGTTAAAGGAATGCTACTTCCAAAACAATATTTATATGCACACTTCTTTTTAATACAGTGGAAAAGGCTATAACCTCTGTCACTTGTTTGTTTCTCATCTGTATCCCAGCTTGTGAAATTTTCTTCTCTTCCTGTTCTGGTGACACAACAGAAAGCAAGAGAAATTGAGCAGAAATCTTCTTCTAGATATGATCAAATTTGCAAACTTAAAACTTGAAAAAGACCTTGTCACCTGACCATTCATTTCAACAACATTATTCCCATACCATTATACTGTATGTGAATCTAACATATTTTGGGCATGTTGTTTACCTGTAAAATCGTCTCTTGTGTAGACATTCTAAAACCCAGAGACTGTTGCTGGGCACTGCTATCCTGGATGTGATGTCAACGGCCCCAGCAGACTCAGAGCTGTTAAGGGATCAAGGGATGCTAAATAATATTCCCTTTTTACTCCTCCTCCAGCATCTACAAATAGGCTTATGTAAGGAGGAGAAGGGAGGGGAGGAGCAGCTGGGTCAGCGCAGTTGGTATTTAGGCACTCCCATATGGAGACTTGGGGATTGATTTACCAAAGGTAAATAGGCTGTTTACCTTGCCCTGTAAATTTGTCATAGAGCTTAGGTAATGTGGTAAAGTTTGCAAAGAAAATACCCAATAATGTGCAAGAAAAAAAAAAAACAGCATTTTTGCTTGCACACGATTGAATGATGGAAGTCAGCATAGCTTCACCTAATTTACTAAGCTCTATGAACAGTTCCCTTGAATAGTGAACAGCCTATTTTCTATTAGTAAATAAACCTCTGAGTTTTTGATATTTACGGAAATACTAGTAATTACATCATTTACATCTAGCTTTTGAAATCCCATTTTCTATTTTTGATCATTTGGAGTTTACCAAATGTTATAGGTAGTCTACCTCTCAACATTTACTTTCATCACCCAGAAAAGGTGAAGGCTTCCTAGGTTAGACATGCGAAAAGTATGTGAGGCAATTAAAGGTGGAATTTCAGACTTGGCACAGAAGGCAGAATGCAAGCTTGCTGTTCTGCAATTACCTCCAAAATGCTCAAATGGCCGGGCGCCTGGGAACAATTTGATATCCCCTGTGCTCTTACTTCTAACATTCACTTCAGTCTGCTAAAACGAAGTTAGAAAAAAAAGATGTAAAAATTCAAAACCATAGGAAATATAAAATCTTAGCACTTAAGGTTATACATTTAATCCAATATGAGTTTTTACACAGATGATTACGTCAGAAGGTTCAATATTATTGACCTGTTCTTTGTACCATAATTGTGTCTGAAATATACTTTCATAGCAGTGAGCTCTACAAGTCACAAGAAGGGACCAGCTCAAGGTTCAGTCCGAACATAAGTTTGAACTGAACTTTGCTGTTTGTTGTGACTGATGCCGGCAGGTGCAAATGCTGCTGACACCTTAACAGCCAGTGCTCACACAAACCCTACTTACCTGGCTGGAAATGAAAAAGAGCACATAGGGCCCCCCTCCTATTTATACAAAGAACTTTAAGTCTGGTATGGATTTTAAGAGGTACCCAATGGAAAAAAAAAACAAAAAAATGTCCCCCAGGAAATCCATACCAGGCCCTTCAGGTCTAATACCAATTTTAAAGGAGTCCCTAAGCAAAAATAAATGTGTGGGGGTCCTCCTAAAAATCTTTACCAGATCCTTAATTGAAGCATGCTGCCTGATTGTCAGGAAAAGGAGGGGGAAACCCCCCATGCACCTTGTCCCCATGTTGATGAGGACAAGGGCCTATTCCCCCCAATCCTGGCTGATGGTCGTGGTGGTCTACGGGTATGGGGATTACCAGAATCTGGAAGCCCTCTTAATTAAAAGGGGCACCCAAATATTATTCCCTTTGTGTGAGCTCCAGTCTCCCTCTAAAGAAATAAAATTTAGCAGCTACAAATACTCTAGCTGCTGACTTTTAACACAAGGACACTTACCTGTCCAGGGATCCAGCGATGTTGGCATCCGAGCCAATTCTTTAGTCATCTTTGGGTGCAGGCGCTAGCATCTTCACTAAGGGAAACTGTCAGTCAAGCCTTCAGGCTTCACAGCCGGTTTCCTACTGTGCATGCGTAAGTTGCACTGAGCTTTCTGAATGGTCACGTCATCTTCTGGCACCTGTGTGTGTCCCAGAAGCTAGCGGGTTGAAGGAGGAGGGGCGAGACATACTTGTACATACCTGAGATCTTACCCCGAAATGTTCTTGTCAAAACCAGATACCCACTTCCACCCCGTCCCCCCAAAAAGTCCCAAATATTGCAGTAAAGTTGCGACCAAATGGAGCTTTCCCTTTTGGGTGGAGCTCCACTTTTAGGGCTTCCTAGGCATGTTTTTTTCTCACTGTTGCATTAAACACAAGGCAAGCAAGATTCCCTCGCAGGGATGGGGGTCAGCACAGCCCAGTATACAACAAAACACGCAGTGGGTGATTTAGAAAGGATGACCCATCCTTAGACTCTAGGTTGATCTTATATCCAGACCCCTCAGAGATTTCCAAGATCAGATTCATACATATCATGGAAAGAGTCAAGGAGAAAGACTCATAGTGTAGTAAATTCATACTCTTATTAAATGAATAAAATAACACTCACCATATGATTGGTGTAAGACACGCCTGTATAATAAACAAACTCATCCTAATTCTATCCAAAAAGATGGCCAACCTCCAGACGTGACGACATGTACGCAGAGTTAGCTCCTCCCAACGTGTTTCGTCATATAGAAGTGCATGCAGCTGTCTAGGAGCAGTGAACCAGCAGCGAGAATGGTATGTATTTTTTACTTTTACAGATGTGGTATTGTCCCCAACCTTTCCATTCCATTCCATGCTGCTGACACCTTAACAGCCAGTGCTCACACAAACCCTATTTACTTACCTGGCTGGAAATGAAAAAAGCACATAGGGCCCCCCTCCTATTTATACAAAGAACTTTAAGTCTGGTATGGATTTTAAGAGGTACCCAATGGAAAAAAAAAAAAAATGTCCCCCAGGAAATCCATACCAGGCCCTTCAGGTCTAATACCAATTTTAAAGGAGTCCCTAAGCAAAAATAAATGTGCGGGGGTCCTCCTAAACATCTTTACCAGATCCTTAATTGAAGCATGCTGCCTGATTGTCAGAAAAAGGAGGGGAAAACCCCCCATGCACCTTGTCCCCATGTTGATGAGGACAAGGACCTATTCCCCCCAATCCTGGCCGATGGTTGTGGTGGTCTACGGGTATGGGGATTACCAGAATCTGGAAGCCCTCTTAATTAAAAGGGACACCCAAATATTATTCCCTATGTGTGTATGAGTATAGGGTATTCATTTACAAAAAAGTTGTAATCTAGAAATAAAGACATCCAAATCTTTGACAAGTCCTTTATTAAAAAAAATAAATAAAATGTCTCTTGTAAGTCCTGGTAATCACGTCATTCAGTAATGCAGATCCACATCAATTATGATGTCCAACACCCACTGACAGAAAAATAAACACTACCACTAAAACATATCAGTTGCATTCACTTGTCACCCACTGAATGACAAGTCCAGTGGATGACAGCTGGTATTTACAAGGAAGCGGGGTCTTAACCATGTATGGTCCGTGGCATCGCTGGGACCTGGACCTCAGGCATGGATCTACATCACTGGACAATGTGATTTGCAATAGATTTACAAGGGGGAGGGTCATTTTTGTTTGCTAAAGAACCTTTGAGTGTTTTTTTGTGAATGAGTAGGGGAGTTGGGTACCCCTTACTCGTTCACATAATAGGGTGGTATCTGGGTCCCACCCTATTGTTAAAAGGGGCTTCCAGATTCTGATCAGCCCCCACCCACACACTGCCACAACTACTGCCCATGATTGTGGGGAAAATCCCTTGTCCTCATCAATATGAGACAATGTGTTTTCCTGGGGGAGGGGGTGCACCTGGAAAGACATCCCCAATGCATCACTTCATGCTCCAATAAGGGTCTGGTATTGATTTTTAGGGAGACCACACACTTTTTTTTTACCTTTTTTGCTTGCATGAGAACCCTTTTAAAATTAGCATTAGACCCAATGGGTCTGGTATAGATCTCTTGGGGCATCTCACTCTTTTTCTTCTTTGTTTGGTTTTTTTTTTTTACCTCCTTAAACTTCAAAGGGTTTAGTATGCATGCCACATAATTTATATATTTTTTTTCATTCTTCCTGTAGCATGTACTACATCAAAAATGTTTTTTTATAAAGAAAGAAAACGAGTTTCCTTTAAATTGCAAGCAATACCATCTCATTACCAGCTTCTTTAACCACTTTACCACCGGAGGATTTTGCTGTCTTCCGTCCAGGCCACTTTTTGCGATTCGGCGCTGTGCGACTTTAACTGACAATTGCGCGGTCGTGCGACGCCATACCCAAACGAAATTTACGTCCTTTTTTTCCCACAAACAGAGCTTTCTTTTGGTGGTATTTGATCACCTGTGCGATTTTTACTTTTTGCGCTATAAACAAAAAAAGAGCGTTTATTTTGAAAAAATAACAATATTTTTCAAATTTTTTTATATGAAATTCCCCCCCAAAAAAATGTAAAAATCAATTTTTTTTAAAATTTTTGGCCAATTTGTTTTCTGCTACCTATGTTTAGTAAAAAAAATCGCAATAAGCGTATTTTGATTGGTTTGCGCAAAAGTTATTGCGTTTACTAACTAAGGGAAAGATTTCTGTCATTTTTGGTGTTTTTATTTTAACGCGTAATGGCGGTGATCTGCGATTTTTTTTGCGGGACTGCGACATTGCGGCGGACAGATCGGACCCTTGACTGACATTTTTGACACTTTTGGGGGTACCAGTGACATTACTACAGTAATCAGTGCTATATATATGCACTGTTACTGTAAAAATGACACTGGCAGGGAAGGGGTTAATTTTATTGGAGAGGGAGGGGTTAATGTATGCCTGGTGCTTACTGACGTGTGGGGGGGGAGGTGACTGTGTGACAGAAGGACAGATCGGATGTCCAGCTATGCTGAACACTCCGATCTGTCACTCCCTGTCACTATGGAGATCCGCCCGCTGTGTTTACACACAGCGGGCGGATCTCCAGACTCGATCCCCGACGATCGGGGCAGAGCAGCGGCAATCGCCGCTGCTCCTCCGCTGGCCCGACTCCTGCTGTGAATGAACACAGCGGGAGCGAGCCTCCGGCAGCGCGCGAGCGCCGCCCACAAGGGGCGGAGTCCAGCGACGTAGGTCTACGTCGCTGGACGGGATCGCGGCACTTTGCCGCAGTAGCCTCAATGTAAGCGGGGCTAAAGTGGTTAACCACCTCCCACTCAGCCACTGCACATATATGACTGAATAGGAGCTTCCTCCTTCTGAGTGGACATTCCTGAACATCCTTTAGAAGGAAGGAGGGACATTGTGTGCCCGCGCAGCTGCGTGATCCCGGTGTGCCTGTGTCCCACAGACACAGTGCAACACCGCTTGGCAGGAGGGCTCTGTGATTGGCCCTCCTGATCACATGATGTAATGTGATTAATGTAGACAAAGCCATTTCCACAGCGATCGGCTGGCTCTGCTTCTCCTCACATAGAGCCTGTGAGTGAGGAGAAGGAGAGTGGATCTGTGCTGCCAGCTGGGGGATTAGTGCGTTTACAACACTTTTACTGCTTTTTACTCACTGATCAGCCAGCTATAGTCCCCAAAACAGTGTCCCCAACACAGTAAAAACACCTGTCACACATCTGTCCCAGTAAAATAATCTGTCCCAGCGAACATCTTCCATATCTGTCCATGATCATCTGCCACATCTGTCCATGATCATCTGCCATATCTGTCCATGATCTGTCTGCAATCATCTGGCGCACATCATCTGCCACATCTTTCTGTAATCATCTGGCACACATCATCTGCCACATCTGTCTGTAATCATCTGGCGCACATCTGTCTCTAATCATCTGGCGCACATCTGTCTCTAATCATCTGCTACATCTGTCTCCGGGACTCCCCGCTACTGGCGCCACTTCCTCGAGATGGGATCTGCCTCCTGACCCCATTCTACAGGAGGCTTTCTCTGACAACATCCACTGTTGTCACATCCTCCTTCCGGCCTCTTTTGCTGGAAACAGTGCTGTACAATACAGGAATCAAAGGAATTGTAAGAGGCCTTGTTGGTTTGAACCACAGGCATATCCAATAGCAATGAACAAAGAATATATTTTGGGGTATAATTGCAAGTTTATCTATGCCATGTGTAAGAAATAACTTGTTAATATGATAATTTTGAGGGAAAAAAATCTTCATTATCCAAACTATTGTGGGCAAAATATTGCAACTTCAAAAAACTCACTATGCCTTTTTACTAAATACCTTGGACTGTCCTCTTTACAAAAGGGGTCATTTGGGGGGTATTTGTACTGTCCTAACATTTTAGGGTCTCAAGAAATTAGATAGGTAGTCAATACATCAGGATTGATCAATTTTCAATGATGCGTAGCATAGCTTGTAGACTCTATAACTTTCACACAAACCTATTATTATACACTTATTAGGATTTCTTTTTACCAAAGACATGTAGCAGAATACATTCTGACCTAAATTTATGACAAAATTTTGGTTTTATTGGATTTCTTTTAAAACAGAAAGTAGAGCATATTGTTTTTTATTTTTCAAAATTGTTGGTCTTTTTTTGATTATATCACAAAATTAAAAAACCCAGTGGTGAATAAATACCACCAAAAGAAAGCTCTATTTATGTAAACAAAATGATTAAAATTTAATTTGGTTAGAGTGTAGCATTACTAAATAATTGTCATTCAAAGTGCAAGAGCACTGAAAACTGAAAATTGGTCTGAGAAGGAAGGGGATGAAAGTGCCCAGTGGTGAGGTAATTAAAAGAGAAAAATAAAAGAAAACAGTAGACAAACACCTCCAAAGGTCCCCCAAATTACAAAAATACATATCAGACCATTGTAGTGGGTCTGTATGCTGTTTTTTTTTTTTTTTCTTTTAAAGAATTTCATTCTTAGTTTTTTCTAACACTTTTTTTCGTACGTAAATGTCAGTGCTGTTTCACCACTTTTTGTACATATATAGTGGTTAAGGAGCTCCACCCAAGATGACGTGCAAGCGCTGTGTCTTGCCATACATCCGGGCTGGCGTCGGGAATGCGCCTCGCGAACTACGCAGGCGCATCCGCCGGACATCTTCCCGCCAGCTGAGCGGCCGTGTCGTGCGTCGCAAACGAGCGTCGTCATAGAACACGGCCGGAAGTGACGGTGTGAGTCCGGCGTAGCATCCCCAACTCCGACAGGAGATAGGGAATGTACCCAAAGTCACGTGTCCGCCGTAGGGGGAGGCACCCGAAGCGGTCCTCCCAAGAAAGGGAATGGGTCCGTACATTGTTGCAAGAAAGAGGATTAAACCAGAAGGGTGTGAGATACAGATCAGAACTTTTTGTACATACAGAGATGCATTCCTTTAGAGGCAGTATATGTACTTTATATGAAATTATTTAGGAAACAAACTGGCAGAAAATTGTCTGGACCCTCTTCCTCAGAGCCAAAATTGCCACTCATGGTTTTGAGGACGCCATCACGCTATCCAGCAGTAGAGAAGTGTCCTGGAAGCGAGCTGTGCCCATTTCCTATATGCTTGTTCATATGCTACGTTTGTGAATATATTGTACGCTACCCTTCTTTGATTTTAATAAACTTTTAAGTGGTAATGCACAAGGTCGGTGCGCTCTTCTCTTGTTGTTTTCTTGTAGTGCCTTTTGGATACCCTTGGTCCTGAGGGGGGCAGCAAGACCACTTCATTTGTGTCATAAAACCACCTAGAAGATTCACCTTCCCACATACCACTTGAGCGCAGGAGAGATATTGTTGTTTTTTAGAAAATTGGCTGGCACAGCTTAAAGAATGCTTTTATGATTCATAGTTCATAAAACAGAAAAGCTGATGCTTTAACTCCAACTGGGGGATCTTGCAGTAATATCTGTAATGACACCCCAGGTATGAAAGGGGTACAGTCGTTTAGGACATTTCATTCCTGAACACAAAGGCAGCTACCGGACACTTCACTCAGCCGAACAAGAAACCCATACGAATAATCCCCCCAAGTATGAGACGAGGCTCTGTATTGAGGGTCAAGCAGGAATCAGATTCTTTATTGAAAAGGAATACACACTTTATATACACGTTAGAAGTAATGCAGTCACTACATGAACAATGACCCAAATCCAGCCCCCAACATAACACAATGGTTACATAACGAGCCCCCAATACACATTACTCTGAGTGTCAATACATTATCAGACAACAGGTGAGTTCATTAGCACACTTAACAATAGGTGAATGGAAAGCCACCTCAGACAAAAGCAACATTGTTAGACAGTCGGTCTCCACATTAAACTTCCTGGAATGGCCATATTAGGAGTTGTACTTCCTGGTCAGAGACCTCATAATGTACAGGGAATAAAATCTTCATATTTCAAGAGGGACATCATTCCTGAATATCACTGTCCCATTTGGAGCAATCCAAACCATATCCCCAGTGCCCCCCATTTTCCTGGTCACCCGCGCCCAAAGTGACACCCATCACAATATCAAACTGCGCACGTGCAAGATGAAGCGCAATATGTCATCTGGCACATGCATGGAATCACAGACATTTTTAAAATGGGAATAAGAACCCAGACAGCACAGAAAAAGGACAAAAAAAAAGGTAAGTATGAAAAAAAGTTACAAGGATATAATAAAGTATGATTGTTTATTGCCACCTATTGAATATTCACCAGTTAATAGATTAGGGATGGGAGGTGGGGAAGGTCTTCTTTAAAAAAACATACAAAAGGCTTGTCTATTTCCATGGCTAACCATACAAATAAATAGTAAAATAACCACTGCTTTCAAATATTGATTGGTGGGCTCTGTAGGTAGGTTTGCACACTGTCATCTAGAGTAGGCTGAGTTCGGAATCCTTGCAGAAGATGCTATGAATGATAAGCATGTGACCAAAGCTGACCTGACAATCCAGACTCTTGTTCCTGTCTATGTGATTACTTTGTGAGAAGCCGCCAGCTCATGATATAACATATCCTTCTGTTTCCATTTGACACAGAGAAAAAGTGTTATATTGGTCTGCAAGACACGGATGAGGTCTCGTGAAGCGAGGCAGTGGGAGAAGATTTGTACTCTCGCTGGTATTATTATCATTCCTTTTTAGCACATTTTGTAAGTGAGAGAATGACTAATAACAGTCATGTTGCAAATGTGGAAATATTCTGCTCTTTTTAATGTACACTCTAAACCAATAAAAGCTGTAAACTTAAAGGTTATGTTTATTGACGGAGATCTGTAGAAAAGGTCATTGAAGGTCAGGAGGTACTGTTTAACTTTCAACTTGCAATAAAACATTATTTTTTTAATATAAAATGCCTTTATTTTACAGCCTAAAAAAAGAAGATAAAAACACATCAACATTATTTAATAATTACTGCAATAATCCAGAAAAGTTATTAAGGTGCATTAGAAGAAGATGACGATAATGATAATAGTCTCAAAGCCCCCTGACATTCATTAAAGTTCAGATAATCAATTTACAGCTAGTTAGCCCTGAAAAGCCAACCTGTATTCGTTAACACCTGTCACTTCCATGAATGATGAAAGTTGATTGGCTTTGTGCACTTTGCGCATACTGATCACATTTTGCACTTGGTAAAAATGAACTTGCAGAAAACCTGGGAGTGGCCACAGCGCACATGTTAAAGTGGAGTTACACCCAAAAGTGGAACTTCCACTCATTTGCTTCCCCCCCCCCCTCCGGTGCCACATTTGGCACTTTTCAGGGGGGAAGGGGGAACGGGTACCTGTTTTTGACAGGTGCCCTTCCCCACTTCCAGGATACGGCGATGTCCCTCGGAAGTTTGGCCCCCTCCTCCTTCCCCCACCGCTTAGCCAATCTGAATTTGCAGCACACTTTGCGCATGCACAGTAGGGAACTGCCCGTGAAGCCGCAAGGCCGGGTTCCCTTACCGGCAATGGCGGCGGCAGCACCCGACAGCCGATGGAAACATCAACAGTGGTGCCGACATCGTTGGACTCCAGGACAGGTAAGTGTCCTAATATTAAAAGTCAGCAGCTACAGCATGTGTAGCTGCTGACTTTTAATTTTTGGAGGGAGAGGGTGATCCTCCGCTTTAATAAAAGCATGTATCCATTTATTGCACAACATAAGTAAACACTTACATTCAAGTAAACACAGTTCTGCTTCAGCTTTGAACAGAGGAGAGCTGAGTGCAGCACAGCCAGGCAGTGAACTAGCAGGCCGTGGTCATGCAAAAGATTCCCAACCCGACAAAGGAATGTGAATACAGCAGCATCTACAGGTTCGTAGGACCAAGACAGAATGCATGGGAAAGTAAAGGGGCATATACAATGCGTTTCAGAGGCCCTGAATCCTTTATCAAGTATGCCTAATAGTGAAGCAAGATTTTCTTTTCTATTGACGACTAAAAGCCAATATGGCAGGTGGGAAATGAGAGTGAAATGACCAGTGAGCTTGCAGGGGCGGAATAAATGCATGACAGTCCCTTACATATATATTTAGTTGCGAATTGACAAATAATATAGGGAATGATATGAGAAACTAAACGAAGATCAATAAAACAGATGTTAAGGAAACAAAACTGACTGAGGGACCGAACTGGTTCAAATGATATTAGATATTTGCCTGGTGTGGTGGTAATAAAAGACAATTGGAAACCTCTTTGTTAATCTTTGAAGGTATTTGATACATTTATAGAAGGTATTATTTAAACTGTCTAAACAAAACCTAATAGAGAGCAGTATGTATGTGGGAAGAGACAAAATACTTGTACATTGTTAAGCAAGGAGGCATCTGGACAAGAGAGAAATGGGAGACGAAAAGCCACATTACTAATTTCATTACAATGAAAAAATGTTAGTGTTTGGAAATTAAAAGTTTAAATCAAAACACAAAGATCGTTTTTGACAAATCTTTTATTAAACAAATTTTAAAAAGGCCCCCCGATGTACAATTATTGTCGATCATGTCATCCAGGGATGTAGGTCAATGTCAGTCACAATGAATGATGGCTACTGACCCACAAAAAGAAACAAAAAAAAAACGCTGCCCACTTATACCCGTTGCGTGCCTGTCTACTTACCCCGCCACTGAAGTAAACAAAGGACCGGCGTCACACAGAGAAGTTATTGACTAAATATGAACATGTCAGTGCTTGGTCAATGACATCATAAGGAGGTAAAGTCAACAGGTGATGTCATTGACCATATATGGACTTATTCATATGGTCAATGATGTCACTGGGTGCTCCCGGCTGACAGCAGCGATGACTCACTGGTTTTTATGACGCCGGTGGATGCCGACTCCTTGACAACCAGCTAAAACTAATTTCATACATTCATTGAATAGGGCATGGCTAGACCTCAACTCATTTAATTAATGTATTGTTTATTTATTTATTTATTTTTTGTTAATTGACTTTAATGTCAGCTTATGCAGTATTTACCATGTGTTTCTTAATTTTGTAGTAAATACTACATAAAGTGATCTAGATCACTTTTTCAATATTTCATGCAATATTTATATTACACGAGTCACATGATCCAAATATCACCTGCAATATTGTTTAATGAATTGGGTCCTGTGTAACTTACCTGTAACTTACTCATTCCAGCCAGCTCCAACACTCCTCTCATCTGTCCAAAGCTCAGCAATCATCATGCAAAATTCAGAGACATTAACCCTGTGAAACATGACTGGAGCTGATTGCAGCTTATACTGGCAGTTAGTGGTGGTGGTTGGGGGGCTACAATTGCAGCACTGGTGGAACCCTGCTGGAGCAAGAAATATGGTATGTATTTACACCTTATCCATGCATTCCTGGACATAACAAGCATTTAATCCTTGGGTAAAATGTTTTAACATCCTTAATCACTTGCCCACTGGGCACTTAAACCCCCTTCCTAACCAGACCAATTTTCAGCTTTCAGTGCTCTCACATTTTGAATGACAATTACTCAGTCATGCAACACTGTCCCCATATGAAATTTTTCAATTTTTATTTTTGGGATATAAATAAAAAAAAAACTGAACATTTTGTAAAAAAAATGCATTTTTCTTCGTTTTGGTTTTAAATTTTGCAAATTTATTCATTTTGTTTCATAAATTTTGACTAAAATTTATATTGCTACATATCTTTAGTGAAAAAAACCCAAATAAGTATACATTTTTTGGTCTTTGTGAAGGTTATTGAGTCTACAAGCTAAGGTGCCAATCATTGAAAATTGATCACACCTAAAGTACTGACGGCCCATCTCATTTCTTGAGACCCTAAAAAAGTCAGGACAGTACAAATACCCCCCAAATTACCCCTTTTTGAAAAGTAGACATTCCAAGGTATTTAGTAAGAGGCATGGTGAATTTTTTGAAGTTGTAATTTTTTCCCACAATTCTTTGCAAAATGAAGATTTTTTTAAATATATATATATATTTTTCACAAAATGGTCATATTACAAAGTTATTTCTTACACACTGTACGGGCATACTTGCAACTACACCCCAAAATACATTCTGCTACTCCTCTTGAGTATGGCGATACCACATTTGTGACACTTTTCCACAGCCTGGTCACATACAGAGGCCCAACATCCAAGGAGCACCGTCAGGTGTTCTAGAAGCAAAAATTACACATATAATTTTCTGACGACTTATCACACTTTTGAAAGTCCTGAAGCACCTGGACAATGGAATTACCCACAAAATGACCCCATTTTGGAAAGAAAACACCCCAACACATGATCTAGGAGGCATAATGAGTCTTTTGAACATGTCATTTTTTTCCCACAAGTTTTTGTAAAATGTGGAAAGAAAACCAAAACGCATTTTTTTAACACAAAGTTGTCCATTTATTAGACATTTCTAACACACAGCATGTATATAGCAAAAATGACACCCCAAAAAACATTTTGTCACTCCTCCTGAGTATGGCTATACCACATATATGACACTTTTCCACAGCCTGGCCACATACAGAGGCCCAACATGCAGGGAGCCTCGTCATTTCCTGACTTCCCATTACAATTTTGTGAGACACTGTAGGGCACTGATAAGCATTGTAGTGGCACTGATGTGGCATGGATGTGGCACTAATGAGCACTGATGTGGAATGGAAGTGGCACTGATGAACACTGATGTGGCATGGATGAACACTGATGTGGCATGGATGTGGCACTGATGAGCACTGATGTGGAATGGATGTGGCACTGATGAGCACTGATGTGGCATGGATGAACACTGATGTGGCATGGATGTGGCACTGATGAGCACTGACGTGGAATGGATGTGGCACTGATGAGCACTGATGTGGCACGGATGAGCACTGATGTGGCATGGATGTGGCACTGATGAGCACTGACGTGGGATAGATGTGGCACTGATGAGCACTGATGTTGCATGGATTAGCCCTGATGTGGCATTGATGTGGCACGGATGAGCACTGACGTGGCATGGATGAGGCACAGATGAGCACCCTGACGTGGCATGGATGTGACACAGATGAGAAGTGACATGGCATGGATGTGGCATTGATGTGGCACGGGTGAGCACTGATGTGGCATGGATGTGGCACGGATGAGCACTGAAGTGGCATGGATGTAGCACGGATGAGCACTGAGGTGGCATGGATGTGGCATGGATGAGCACTGACGTGGCATGGATGAGCACTGAGGTGGCATGGGCGGGCACAGTTGTGGGATGGATGAGCATGGATGTGGCATGGATGAGCACTGAGACAGCATGGGCAGGCACAGATGTCACACAGATGAGGCACAGATGAGGCATGGATGAGCACGGATGAGGCGCGGATGAGCACGGATGTGGCACGGATGAACATGGATGTGGCACGGATGAGCATGGATGTGGCATGGATGAGCACCGAGGTGGCATGGGTGGGCATGGATGTGGCATTGATGAGCACTGAGGTGGCATGGGTGGGCACGGATGATGCATGGATAAGGCACGGATGATGCATGGATGAGGCACGGGTGATACATGGATGAGGCACAGATGATGCATGGATGGGGCACAACTGAGGCACAATGAGGCAATGATGGGGCACAATGAGGCACAGATGGGGCACAATGAGGCACAGATGGGGCACAATGGGGCACTGATGGGGCACAATGAGACACAGATGGGGCACAATGAGGCACAGATGGGGCACAGTTAAGGCAAAGGAGGCGTGCAGCAGCAGTTTCTCTCCTCTCCTCACACACTGTACCGATTGCTGTGTACAGCGTCCGAGGAGAGAAATGAACCGGACATGCGCTGGTTTGTTGTGACGTGATCGCTCCGTCATTGGACGGAACGATCACGTGGTAAAGGACCGCTTTCATTGGCCCTTTACCACGATCCGTGATGCGTCGGGTCCCCGGGACCCGGCGAGCATGGACACTCCCGTGTGCGCGCCCCAGGGGGCGCATGGAAGTGCGATTCTGGGAGGACGTCCATGTACGCCCTCCCAGAACTATACAACCACTTTGCGGCCGTGTTTTTTACAATAGGCCTGTTGGAAAGTGGTTAAGATGGGCTTTAACTCTTTTGGGCCAATCTACTTAAAAGTGTTACTTTGGTTGTTAGTAAAGTCTGGTGGGATGAGGCATAGCTTAGCTTTAACAGCAAGATCTTCCCTTCATATATTCCCAATTCTGTTGCTGTTGACCTGGGAGTTGTGGGGGTTTCTGCCCAGTTTTGCACATTGCAGCAACCCCTATTGAAGTCTACAATCCACTTCAAGCAGCTCCCTAGGGAGTAGTGCTACAATAACAATTACTCAAGGACTTGAAGTTACCAAACAGATAGTAACATTACGGGGTTGATTTACTAAGGGCAAATTGACTGTGCAAAGTGCAGTTGCACATTATATAGGCAGTTGCTCCAGAGCTTAGTAAATTGGTAGAAGCTCTGCTGACTTCCATTATCCAATCATCTGCAAGCAAAAATTCTGTTTTTTAATTTTACTTGCATGTGATTGGATATTCTTTGCAAAGTGAAGCTTTACCTCATGTACTAAGCTCTAGAGCAATTGCAGTTGCAAAAATATTAAATTTAAAACCCGCGCTAAAATAATATGGAAACCAGTGCCTGACCGAGAGGGGGCTATCACTAAAGGTTGGAGGCTTGTTTGGAGGTATGCTAACCCATCCATCCCCGGGGGCTATTTTGGAGAACCACTGCTCTTTGAGGCTTGATTATCCCTAGTATCTGGTGAGTGGATCCGCAAAAGGGTCATTTGGAGCACCTTTCACTGCGTGGAGCACTTCAAGCACTTTTTGTCCAGCACTTTGATATTTCTAGTGGACTAATAATCTTATTTGGACTGCACTTTATTTAGCACCGTCTCACTTTAGCACCTTAATTATCTTGGATATATTGCACTTTATATGTATTAATTGATATATATACTTATTTCCCATCACTAGTGCACTTTATACATTTTGATATTTATTAATTGGATTTTTTTTATTATTTATTTAAGGATTGCATCATTTATTTATTTGCATTCCTGGTAGCGCTGTCTTTTATAAAATTGCACTTGCAGAGTGCAACTGCAGTTTGCAAAGCGCACAGTCTATTTGCCTTAAGTAAATCAACCCCTATGACCCAAGCCTACTAATATTATAGATCCTTGATAATGCATTTGAGTATTCACCTTTCACTCTGTAGTCTGTTTTCCTGGTAGAAGTACTTCTGAGCTAGGATATTGCTGACCTTGTTTGACAAATATTTTAAGAATCTGGCACTGTGTAATATTTACCCATTGATAAGCACAGATAGGAAAAACATGTTGATATGCAGTTAATACAAGGATGTCAAGCATCATTCAGACTGATACACTGATTTTATTTTCAGCTTTACTGTTGACCATTAACAGGGCTGCTGTTAGTAATCATGGGGCCCCATAATGCATACCCGCCAGAGTCCCGCTCCCTCCCCCCACCAATTATATTTTGACAAAAAATACACTAAAATCATTATTATTAGACGTGCTTACCGGCCCCCTCCTTCACTGTCCATCCTGAAACATCCCCTTGTGTGCCCTCAGCAGCTGCCAGCAGGAGAAGAGGGAAGCCTGCCAAGTTGTGGCGAAAAAGGGGTGCACCAAAAGCAGAGTGATGGGGGCACGGATGCTGGAACTGATCCCCCTGCAGCAAAGCTGGAGGGAGGTAGCAGAAGGGAAGCCAGCAGTGCTGCAGGGGAAGGCAGAAGGGGATCTGTGTCTGCAGTAAGGTAGTACAGCTGGCCTTCCTGCTCAGCAGGTGCCTGGGTCCCCCTTTTGAACTGATGAGGCCTGGGCCCAGTACAGGAGGGCCAGCTGTACTGCCTTATCAGAAGCCCTGACCAATTATATGCATGTAAACCCTAACAATGAACTTCTCTTACTTGCTCTATTCGATCTGCTAAATACATTATTTAAAAGTGTTTTGTTCAATAAGTGAGCAGAAATGTTGTGAGATTATATCTTGCACTCTTTGCATGTGCTGAAGGCACTTATTTATTTAAAGCTTTGAGGACTACAGAACACTTCCCCTCTATGTTATAGAGAATAAGAGGGAGTGTTATGTAGTTTCATCCTAGGTTGACAATGCTGTTCCTTCATAGATAAAGTATAGTGAGTGAGCATTGTAACTCTAGACAGAAAGTGTGTTATTGGCAGGATCACCGGGTTACAATAAAGCAAAATTACATGGAGGGCTGGTTGTGTAGCACACAAATGATAACTAGATTGTTTGCTAGTACAGTTCAGTGCACAGAAAGTTACAAGGGCATATCATTTCTTTAAAGATCAATGGATGTTTTCTGTCATTTACTTACTATAAAACTAAGAAAACAAATGCAGCTACCACTGCTACATTTTTGGTTTTTTTTAAGTTTGAACACTTTTAAAAATATCTGTCATTAAAATATAATATTCAGATAAGTGTATATGGGTAATAATTGTGTTGATAATATTTAATGATATTTTTTTTATTTGATATGTCTTTATATTTTTTCCTCTTCTTTTACAGACCTATCTCTGTCTGAAGCCAGACCTCCGGCTTAAGTCAGGGCATGCCTGATGAAGGGGTCCTGCATGGCTCTGAAACATTGCACTTATTCTTGTGATATGATTTTTCTGCAATAAAAACTTTTGAATAGTGATTGAAGATCCATGGTGTGCTTCTTTCTTACTTTCTTGATGTTTCCAGTATCCAGCTGGTAATTGCTACAGCACCCACCACTGATGAGCCTTGTTCCAGGAACGTGTGCGATAGGAATATAGACAAGACAGTCATAACAAAGACACTTACTGTGTAACTGTTACAGCCAGTCGTAATTATGCCCTCCATCCACTAGAGGGAAATGGATTACAAGAGACTATGTGGAAAATCAAGGAGAATTGTTGGGATTGTAGTTTGCCAAAGAGATTAGGCTATCACCACAGATTGGCTGGAAATTATGATTCCCAAGAGAAAAATACATTAAAGGGGAGGAACTGGAGTAGTTTTCCTGGGCTTAAAGAGGAAGAAGGGTCTGTTTTTCTCCAGGGAGACCAGGAATGACACAAAATTTGAACCATTTGAATGTAGCAAAGGATACTGTGTGGGTTATTCCTACCTGAGAGCAGTGGAGGAAGGGCAAACGTTATTCTGGAGCCTTGGATTGCAATCTGGACTGTTAAGAATACCCACAGAGAGAGAAAAAAAGCCCATTTGTTTGGAACTTGGACAAAAAGCCTCTGTTTACACAGGACTAGTAAGCAGCCCCTGGCCAACCATACACAGTAGTTACTAACAGAGGGACAGGTTTTCCAGCTAGAAACAATTACCATTGCATGCGCTACCTGCTCCAATGCAAGGTTTTGGGCCCCAACGAGCTGGCCAGCAGAAGGTTAAGCACATGTGTACTACTGATTGCTGACTGTTGCTGTGGTAACTACCTATGGGTCCTCCCCTTAGTTAGGCTACCCTGTGTAGGTTTTAAGAAAGAGTTTAACTATTTAGTATTCACTATTTGCAGCCTTTTAATTATATTTGTTAACTATTACAATACTACCATGTGCTGTTGTTTGATTGCTTCATTTTGTGTTATAGCTTTTGATGGTGAACCAATCCAGTTCAACCTTCCCTTGTTGATGTAAAGCCATTTCTTACTTACACATACACTTACTTGTTTCAATATACTTTGCCTCTACTCTCTCAGTTTGGTGTAATTTTCTGGTGTATATGTATTACTCTGTTTGGGGATAAGTACTACACCATGATATCTTTACAATGTGGGGAAAATCTCCCTTAGACAGTTGTCACAAGAACAAGTGTCACCATGTGAAATTTTCCTCTCCATTCTTATTCTATTGGCTATTCAAAATTTTGGATTTTCTTTTCTGGTGATTCTGGTCATCAAGACAATTCAAGAGAATGCATCTTCCTAACAGGGAAAGTAATTCTATTTAAGTTGAAAAAAAAATATTTTAGTTATAATTGAAAGTATGTGGGATACAACTTATTAGCCTAATAACAAGAAAAAAAGACCCCATGAATGCTGCAAAAATATGTAGCACACTCAAATGAAGTATTGATTTATGTGACTTGCACCACATACATAATTTAATTTGATATATTCATGGAATCAATGTCAATGCAGACTTGAAAGTGAAATATGAGAAAGATATTAAGATAAAATAAGATAAACAAATCTAATAAGTTTCTTCAAAGTCGTGTCATATGTTGAAGCACAACACAACTCATTTGCTATGTCTTCTTAAGTACCAAGACATTTCAAATAAGAATAATAAATTACAAAGTATGAATCTACATGGAGATTCAAAAGTTGCAAAGTTCTTGGGTGTTGTTCCCAAAGTCTAAGAAATGATTGCATTTGTGCTCTCACAAGATGTCATAAAAATGTCAGCAGAAAAGTTGATGATCATACAACAGCTACTTTAAAGAGTAACCATGCTGGAAAGGTGTTCAGCCTTTTGACTGATGAGATTAAGGGTACCCATGGAAATCCAAGGAGTGTTTGGTTTGAACAAGCAGATCTGTTGCTATTAAGAAGAATGAACATTTCCTTTTTTTTTTAAAACCACTTGACTCTTCGGAGCCAGGCCATTTCTTGCGATACAGCACTGCATTACTTTACCTGACAATTGCGCAGTTGTGCTAGGCTGCACCCTAAAATTTGTGTCCTTTTTTTCCCCAAATAGAGCTTTCTTTTGGTGGTATTTAATCACCTCTGTGGTTTTTATTTTTTGTGCTATAAACAAAAAAAAAAAAAAACGACAATTTGGGAAAAAAAAAAAAAATTTTTTTTGCTTTCTGCCTTTAAAACACATCCAATAAAAGTAAATGTAAAAAATCAAATTTCTTCATCAATTTAAGCCAATATGTATTCTGCTATATATTTTTGGTGAAAAAAATTCCAATAAGCGTATGTTGATTGGTTTGCGCAAACGTTATAGCATCTACAAACTATGGGATATATATATATATATATATTTTTTTTTTTTTTTTTACCAGTACTTATAGCGTGACTGCTATATTGCGGCAGACAAATTGGACACCTAACTGACACTTTTGACACTTTTTGTGGACCAGTGACTCCAATACAGTGATTAGTGCTAAAAAATATGCACTGTCACTGTACTAATGACACTGGCTGGGAAGGGGTGACCAAAGGGTTAACTGTATGCCTAGTCTGTGCTTACTCACTGTAGGGGAAGGCGAATATCTGTAGTCCTGCTTTGCAGAAACACAGGATCAATAACTTCCCTTCTGACAGAACGACAATCTGCCTTGTTTACATAGACATTCTGTCTGTGTCCTGTGTAATCGGCAGGTGCCGGCGGACAACCAGTCCATGGTACCCACTGCTAGGCTCCCATTGTGTGTGATTACAGCGGTAGCAGGTTGCCTTGAGGGGTGTGTGCACCCCAGACCCGGAAGTGTCAGATCGCATACTAGGTACGGGATCTAGCACAGAGCTACCGCCCTACTGCAGTAAATGTACAGTGGGCAGTCTGCACATATTGCTATATATTGTAACATGTCATGAATGCATTGATACAGGCCTGCAAAGTTACTGTTAGCCCCACTTTAATAGTTGCTTAGGTCCTGTCTCTTTTAGAAGTGGGTATGGAGTACAAATGAAGTTTGTGTTTACCACTATCACAGGTTTGTGGTGAATCCCCCGGTTCTCGAAGTTCACAAGTAGCAACTTTTTGGCCAAAAACGCAGCTGGAACCAAACAGGAAGTGCCTATGATACCATCTTGGTTACTAGAAATGAGATACAGCCTGCCAATGTGAGCATTTTTAATATAATAAATGCGATTTTAGTGGGATTTTCTATTAGTCTCCTCTCTAATTCTATGTCCTGCCTGCATTTTACTTATGGGGATTGGAGGATTTTTTTGCCTGTGGAGCAAGTGGATACAAGTGAGCACATTATATTAAAGATTTGAATAACAGTGGAGTTTTGAATATACTGCAATATTGAATGTTCCTTGTGTGAAGAGGATTTGAATACAAAGGGTGGTCCACGGGAGGAAGAAGAGATTTGAAGTGATGAGTATGATGATTTTTTTCTGTTTGGTAAGGATTTAGACAAAAGGGGAATCGCAAAGTCACTGATTGTTACATATGCATGATGGGATGCATGCATGTGAGCACATGTGTAGAAAGTGTATTATAGTTTGAAAGATACTGCACTATATAAGCTTTTTCCTTTTTGGGGGATACACTGGATAGATTGTTTAACCACTTTAAGACCGGAAGATTTTACCCCCTTCCTGACCAGGCACTATTTTTCGATTCCGCACTGCATTACTTTAACGGACAATTGCACAGTCGTGCGACGCTGTACCTAAACAAAATGTATGTCCTTTTTTTCTCACAAATAGAGCTTTCTTTTGGTGGTATTTGATCACCTGTGCAATTTTTAGTTTTTGCGCTAGAAAAAAAAAAGCGACAATTTTGAAAGAAAAAAAAACAATATTTTTCACATTCTGCTATATAACATTTCCAAAAAAATTTAAAAATCAAATTTTTTTTACATTTTAGGCCAATTTGTTTTCTGCTACATATTCTTGGTAAAAAAAATCGCAATAAGCATATTTTGATTGGCTTGCGCAAAAGTTATCGCGTTTACTAACTACGGGAAAGATTTATGTCATTTTTTTTTTACTAGTAATGGCGGCAATCTGTGATTTTTTGCGGGACTGTGACATTGTGGCGGACAGATCAGACCCCTAACTGACATTTTTGACACTTTTGGGGGGACCAGTGACATTACTACAGTAATCAGTGCTATAAATATGCTCTGTTACTGTAATAATGACACACAAAGTGAAAACAGATTCTATTGTCCCGATTGTGACGTCGGACTTTGTGCAGTCCCATGTTTCAAAATATTTCATATCTAAGATTTTTACCAAACCTTTATTACAGTGACTAGTAATATCGCCCCCCTTGTTTGTATACATTTCAGTGTTTTTGGTTTGATTGTGTTATTGAATAAAATTTATTATTATTATATTATAATTTATGATTTCGTGTTTCAAACTTCATCATACCCGAGATGTCTACTAGACTCTTGTTTGGGCAGATTTAAGTGAGTAATTCCTAAGAATTACAGGCCTAAAATATAAAACAACATATTTCCATGCAAAACAATGTACCGCTTTTAGCACAAAAATTCTGACACAATCAGACCGCCAGGGAGGTTAGGAGAAGGGACTAATTTGAATGTATAATACATGTGTAAACTATCAGTGCTGTTTAAATATCTGAAAATATAGGTGTGGAAAATCTACATCTAATATGGTTTTATTCCACATTTTAGGGTTTTATATAATTTTCAGACCTAAAATTGGCATTTTAAAATCTTCAGGGGGAAAAAGCAGCTTTAAGGGGTCTAAAATATTCATATTAACAATAATAATTAACATACATACATTTAAAAAGGGAAAAACATACACATTTTATGTTTTTGTGCATTTATCAGTTCATATGAATGATAAATACAATAATTTTAATACAGAGAAGGGCTTTTTTTTTAGACCTTTTATTGTACCAAATAAAAGCCTTAAAAATTTACATAAAAGGGCCAGTACCCACAGATTCCAATGGGCAAATGCTATGTGCTTTTAATATAAATTTAAGATGCTTTTTTGATCATTCAAATTCAATGCAGGTACATCTGAAATGCAATTCACCTACATTTGGCCTGCTTTGACTATTCTTGTATCCCCGCAGCTTGTTACAGGAAGAGAAGTGAACAAAAGTCCATCAACACAGGTCCATGCTGACACTGCTTAACCACTCGAAGACCAAGCCTTTTTCTGACATTTGTTGCTTACATGTTAAAATCAGTATTTTTTTTATAGAAAATTACTTAGAACCCCCTAACATTAGAAATATTTTTTTAGCAAAGACCCTACAAAATAAAATATTGCAATATTTCATGTCACGCTGTATTTGTGCAGCGGTCTTTAAAATGCAATTTTTTGGGAAAAAGTACATTTTAACCACTTGCCGACAGCCCCACTCAGATTTACTGCGGCTCGGCTGCACATAATCACATAGATCTATGTAATTATATGCACGCAGGAGGCAGACCGCGGGAGGAGCGGGCTTGATCGCCGCCGGCCTCCCGCGATCTTCAGCTAGAATGACAGAAGAGCCGTCTGCCTATGTAAATGAAGCAGGCAGCTTTTCTGTCAGCTAAGCTGAATCCACGATCTCTCTCTGCCTCTGTCCAACCCATCCCTCCACACAGTCAGTAAGCATTATTAGGCATACACTTAACCCCTTGATCACCCCCAGTGTTAACCCCTTCCCTGCCAGTGTAATTTATACAGTAACAATGCATATTATTTAGCACTGATTACTGCATTAATGTCACTTGTCTCCAAAAAGTGTCAAAAATGTCAAAAATCTGTCGGCTGCAATGTCGCAGTCCTGTTAAAAATCGCTGATCGCCACCATTACTAATAAATAAATAAATAAAAAGTCCAAAAATCTATCCTGTAGTTTGTAAACTCTACAACATTTGCGCAAAACAATTAAAACACGCTTTTTGGAATTTTTTTTACCAAAAATATGTAGAAGAATACAAATTGGCCTAAACTGATGAAAAAAATTAGATTTTTAATTTTTTTTTATTGGAAAAGAAAGCTCTATTTGTGGGGAAAAAAGGACATCAATTTTATTTGGGTACAGAAATGCACAATTGTCAGTTAAACAACGTAGTGCAGAATGGCAAAAAATGGCCTGGTCATTAAGGGGGTAAAACCTTCCGGAACTGAAGTGGTTAATGAATAAAAAAAAAAAAAACAAACAGTAAACTTAGCCCAGTTTTTTTGTATAATGTAAAAGATGATGTTATGCAGAGTAAAAAGATACCTAAAATGTCATGCTTTAAAATTGTGCACACTCTTGGAATGGCGACAAACTATGGTACTTAAAAATCTCCATAGGCGACACTTTAAAAACATTTTAACGGTTACCAGTTTAGAGTTACAGAGGATGTTCTGTGCTAGAATTATTGTTCTTGCTCTAACAATCGTGGAGATACCGCACATGTATGGTTTGAACACTGTTTACATTTGCGGGCAAGACTTACGTTTGCGTTCGCTTCTTCCTGCGAGCATAGAGGGATGGGGCGCTTCAATTTTTTTTTCTTATTTTTTTTATTTTGTTTTTTTTGCACGGTACCTTTACATTTTTTTTTATTACTTTTATTGCTGTCACAAGAAATGTAAATATCCCTTGTGACAGTAATAGGCAGTAACAGGGACTCTTTATGGAGGGATCTGGGGGTCTATAAGTACCCAAACCCCTTCTATATAATTTGTAAGTATTCAAAACTGCCAGAACTTTAGATTTTCGAAAACTGGTGCAGTTAGCTCCCGAATAAACCAGAAGTGATGTCATGATGTCACTTCCAGGTTACCATATCTGAGACCCGATCAAAGCCAATTTTGGCTTTGCTCGGGTCTCTGGCCAGCCGTTGGACACTTGGGTCTCCCGGTGGGACGGTAGAGCGCAGACGAGTGGAAAAAGGCGGTGGGAGGGGGAAAACATCCCCTCCCACTGCTTGTAAGTGCTTGTTGTAGAGCTGCTGCTTAGCTGCATTGGTTGTTATTACAAGAGAGCCGACCGGCGGCTCTAAAAAAACTATACCGAGGTCATCGCTCCGGTAAGACCACTTGAAGCCAAATGACATACAGGTACATGATTTGGCAGCAGGTATAACTAAAGGCAGAACTTTTCCCTTTGGTTTTTGAATAGAGTGGAGATGAATTAGAACAACTGTCATTTTTTATTGCTGTCTGTGTCCCCATTAGGGAGATTCACCCTCTCTATTGGTCCTGTTTACCATTATTGAAAATTAAAGTAAAAGAAAATCCTACATTTTAGGTTGTCCCTAAAAAACAGAAAAGTAATAGAGGGGAAATCTTCCAATGGGAACACTAATTATGGTGACCTGGGGGACCCCAAGGAATTTTCCTTATTTACAGGGATTTCCTCTCAATGTTTGGCTATGGGACAGGAAGAGAAGGGAAATCTCCCTAATGGGACACCAATGGTGGAAAAAAATCTGAAAGGGATTATAAGCCTCACTTACTCTATCCAAAGTGAAAAATACATTTTTTTATTTCAATTTGCTCTGGACTTTTAGGCATCAAGGACCTCTTCTTAAAAAAATAAAAAAATAAAATGGTAAAGCAAATTTAACATTTTAATGGCAACTAATCAAAACTAATTATTTTCATTAGTCCGCCCTCTTCAAGCTGAATGTTGAGTCTTTCAAAATACTTGTGTTATGAATAAGACTAAGATTCCTTTGCATAACAGACAAGCAACACATTGTTTTACTATTTTTATTTGTTCAGCTGTTCAACCTAAATATTAAAATAAACTGACTTTTTTATCCTGGTACATTCCCTATCGCAAATCATTTCCTCCATGACTATAGCATTAATAGAAATGATAAGTGTGATATTTGTATACACGAGAAAACAACATTAATTATTGTAATATTAGTGCTGCTTTTTACATGGCATAGATGGTAGGCTTTTATTACCTGCCAACATTTATTGATGACTTTTTTAATTGGATTATTTGCATATTGTGATATATTTTACCGAGGTATCATCATAACAACAAATTTCTTGTAAATTAGGTTTGAAAATCAAGACTCCTCCAGGTATAGTTTTGTATGCTAACTAATTCCAGAGACAACTGTAAGCCCAGCTGATGTGTAAAATGTTCATATTTTAAAACTATGTACAAAAAGGGGATACATAAAAAAATATATATATATATATATATATATATATATATATATATATATATATATATATATATATATATACTGTATATACAAATATATAGAGTATCTCACAAAAGTGAGCACACCCCTCACATTTTTGAAAATATTTTATTATATCTTTTCATGTGACAACATTGAAGAAATTACACTTTGATACAATGTAAAGTAGGGAGTGTACAGCTTGTATAACAGTGTACATTTGCTGCCCCCTAAAAATAACTCAACACACAGCCAATAATGTCTACACCGCTGACAACAAAAGTGAGTACACCCCACTACCTGAAACTGAGCTGCAGCATGGTGGCCAAGACCATACAGTGGTTTAACAGGACAGGTTCCAGTCAGAACAGGCCTCCCCATGGTCGACCAAAGAAGTTGAGTGCACTTGCTCAGCGTCATATCCAGATGTTGTCTTTGGGAAATAGACATATGAGTGCTGCCAACATTGCTGCAGAGGTTGAAGGGGTGGGGGTCTTCAGCAAACAGTTTGCTGAACACATACAGACTAAGGATATGGATTACTGGAACCATGTCTTGTGGTCGGATGAGACCAAGATAAACTTATTTAGTTCAGATGGTGTCAAGCGTGTGTGATGGCAACCAGGTGAGGAGTACAATGACAGGCCTCCCCATGTCTAAACCGCTGGCAACAAAAGTGAGCACACCCCTAAATGAAAATGTCCATATTGGGCCCAAAATGTCAATATTTTGGGTGGCCACCAATATTTTCCAGCAGTGCTTTAACCCTCTTAGGCATTGAGTTCACCAGAGCTTTATAGGTTGCCATTGGAGTCTTCTTCCACTCCTCCATAATGACATTACAGAGCTGGTGGATGTTAGAGACCTAGCACTCCTCTACCCTCCATTTGAGAATTCTCCACAGATGCTCAATAGGGTTTAGGTCTGGAGACATGCTTAACCAGTACATCACCTTTACCCTCAGCTTCTTTAGCAAGGCAGTGGTCGTCTTGGAGCTGTGTTTGTGGTCCTTATCATGTTGGCATACTGCCTGTGGCCCAGTCTCCGAAGGGAGGTGTGCCACAGTACATGTTGGCATTTATGGTTCCCTCAATGAACTGTAGCTCCCCAGTGCCGACAGCACTCATGCAGCCCCAGACCATGATGCTCCCACCACCATGCTTAACTGTAGGTAAGACACACTTGTCTTTGTACTCCTCACCTGGTTGCTGCCACACACGCTTGACACCATCTGAACTAAATAAGTTTATCTTGGTCTTATCCGACCACAAGACATGGTTCCAGTAATCCATATCCTTAGTCTGCTTGTCTTCAGCAAACTGTTTGCTGAAGACCCCCCTCCCCTTCAACCTCTGCAGCAATGTTGGCAGCACTCATATGTCTATTTCCCAAAGACAACCTCTGGATATGACGCTGAGCAAGTGCACTCAACTTCTTTGGTTGACCATGGGGAGGCCTATTCTGACTGGAACCTGTTCTGTTAAATCACTGTATGGTCTTGGCCACCATGCTGCAGCTCTGTTTCAGGTGGTGGGGTGTACTCACTTTTGTTGCCAGCGGTTGAAACATTAATGGCTGTGTGTTGAGTTATTTTGAGGGGACAGCAAATTTACACTATTATACAAGTTGCACACTCACTACTTTACATTGTAGCAAAGTGTAATTTCTTCAGTGTTGTCACATGAAAAGATAGAATGAAATATTTACGAAAATGTGAGGGGTGTACTCACTTTTGTGAGATACTGTATATATATTGTGACAGGAAGTCAGGTAAATCTTGCAGTCTGGTGAAGAAAATTGCATGAATAAACCAAACTGTTGTTTGCAACCACTTCTCGGCTATCTCCCTGTGTAACGAATCCCCCCAAGGGGTCATCCACGCCCGCCACCAAGCTAATCCCTCACAATATATATATATAGTGACAAGTTAGGGAATTTGTAGCTCATTGGGAGTGCCAAACATTGGGTTTACTTCACACCAAAGTAAGTTTTAGCACTTTTTCTGCCCACTTTTTTTTTAAAGTAACATAAAAGTTCACATGGAAGTCTTCCCATGCAAGGGGTTCTCACCATCAAAATGATAAGGAAAAAAAACATTTAACCTTGTGGCTCTTTATACAGCTTTACTGCTTAACTTATAAGTTTTGGTCTTCCTGACCATTAAACACATTCAGTGCTTGTGCACACACACACTGTACCACAGCTCTGTATTTTGTCAAGTGTCCCAGATGCACCGTCTGTCCCAGACTGTCTCTCTCTCACAGGATCATGCCTCAATCTGTCCTGTCCTGGACAATATGGCAACGTGCACCTCCCACTGCTCCCTTCACACTCTGAACCCCTCGAGAGCGTGGGACCCTAAGCTCTAAAATGAATGCAGCATGCACCTGTATCATCATCATCATGTCCCGCTCTGCATGTCCTGGCTGCTTCATTCCCAGCCACCTGCTTCTGTAGCTGCCGATTGCCTTCCCTGGCAGAGTGATCTTCTTCCACTCAGCTCCACGCTCAATAGTCAAGCCCGAGATGGAGGCATGCAGCTAACAGGGTCCAGGAACAGAGGGAGAGTCAGACTTCATTGTGGCTGCTGCAGCACAGGGTTGCTGGGGTGGATATACTGTACAGCACATTTCTATGGATGGTGTCTTGCTGATATAACACACAGGCAGCAGGCAGCAGGTTCAGTGTCACAGTGTATCACATGACATGGCTGTTGGGTGCTGATTTTGTCAACTTATTGGTCATACGTTAACAAGGTCAGTACCCAACAGCCATGGTTTGTAACACTATGACAGAGAACCTACTGACTGCTGCCTGTGTGTTATCATAATGCTGATGATCCTAACCTGCCTGTGTTGCTGTTTGTTATTAAGGCCTCTTTCACATGGAATGGAATCCGCTTGTTCAGCAGGGGATCTGTCCGTTAATCCCCCGCAAGGTAGAATTAGAAGATGACAGGTCCATGTCCCCTCAGCTTATGCAGAGCAGACACAGCCTGCTCTGCTCTATGGGTGGCTGGTGTAAACAAACCAGCTGTCCATTTACACCCAACTGCTCTCCAATTTGATCCTCTAGATGGAGGGGAACGGGTCACTTTCCGTTTCGTTTAGCGGATTGGATAGAAGATAGGTGTGTGTAAATGGACACAAGTCAGTTTACATTGATCGCTCTATAGTAGTGAATGACTGGCTAGAGAAAGATAAATATAATTTGAAGAGAAACCTGTACTTTGTTTCAAGGCGGGGTCTGGGAAGGGGCAGGGGTGGGGCCAGGGGTGGGGTTGAAAATGGGTCTGAAAGGGGTCCCATCAGGTAGGCTGTATGACATGATTTCTATCAGAGGCCTTGCCCAGGTACTCACACACATAGAAATCCATACAAATCCTAAACAGCAGGTATACCTTGAGAAAGATGGACTGAACTTCATTGAAATTTCCTCTCAAATACTTACCATTATTTTCCTTTCCTAATGGACTTCATGGCAGCATATGTTTGGGAACTAACTAGCCAAAAAGTCTAGGGTATGATGCAGAAAAAAGTAAGACTTTAATCATAGCACTTAGCACAGCAGACAATTTATAGCTAAAAATTAACAGCCTAATGAAGCTAACTACACACCACAGTGGCCCAGAACAGCCATATTGGAAGACATGTCCTCCCCTACAAATATTCCTGGCACCCTTTCACAGGGAGCCCACAAAGTCTACACACTTTTGGTTGAGTGTATTGTCACTTATTTTGTAGAAACCAAGCCCTAAGCCCTATAAGCCCGTTGGCTAGCTGGAATGGCCCATCCAGCGATGATTCTAGATGAAATCCATATCCTGCTGATTCTGCTAGAGGATGACAAGAGATGACCTAAAACTCTAAGCAAAGCTGTAGCTTTTGAGCAAGCTCGAATTATCCCAATATGTAGTGCATGGAACCAGTTATCCTTTGTGGTCCTGTATCTGGGGGAACACACTTTTTGGTTTCATAGTTTGCCTAAGCCAACTCGGATTGCAACTCAGTATGGGTACAAACACTACCGGTACTAGGCAGAATTCCAACAAGGATCGCTGATATACTAAGGTCCAGATCCTGGAAAAAACCTCCCGATTGAGGAAAAAAGCCATTAGAGAGACTGCCTTCATTACTGAGCCTTTACTCAAAACTGGACTGAAAGAGATCCCATCTGGAGCAGCAAGCCGCAAAAGGGTCATAAAGACCCTGATTCTGGCAAGCTTCCTGGCTGAGAATGTAATCCTTAGAGTTACTATCATCATGGCTCATTACTGCCTCCAACTGGACTGAAGGTGATCCCACTTGGAGCTGCCGGTCACCAAAAGATCTCTCCTAGCCTCAAGCCCTTATCTTGGCAAACTTTCTGGCTGATGTGATAGCCCTTAGAGAGTCTGTCTTCTTCGTGGCTCAGTCTTTACTCAAGCTGGACTGAAATATATCTCATCTGGAGCTGGCAGGGAAGTTTAGAGCAAAAAGTAAATCCCATGTAGACAGTCTTGTTTCTCCCTTGAGTCTCAGATGCAGCACCCCCTCAAGGTATTGGATGAGTAAGAGATAGTTCGCCCATGAGACATTGGATTTGACAGGGAGTGCAGAGATCTGCCCTCTAAGAGAGCTAAAGATCAGTTGAAGTCCAGCATGTACCCGACCTGATGACTGAAGCAAAAGAAAAGCCAAGCAGTCCAAACTGAACAAGTTATATTTATTCCCTGTTGTAGGATTTATAACAGCCAAGGCTGATGTCTCTTCCTTTTAGGATGAAAAACTGCATAAGAGATGTACAAGGGCGGAGTATTGCATTCTGCAACAGAAGATCTTAGAGCAAGGACTGGGTTCTAATAACCAGGTACCAAAAAAAGGAATGTAGGCCTGTTTGGCTAACTGCAATGATTGCCACTGTCTTTAGCAACAGACCCCAAAAAACTGTATATGGATCAGCATAGGTGGGCACAGCCTAATGCATTAGGGTGTGCACATCAAAGCTCAAACATAGAGCAACAGAGACAGTGGCTAGGGGTATACATATGTCATGGCTGCAATGCTATGCTTTACAGCCATGGCAGCAATTACAGCGTGTGCAGCACATGTAAACAGTTTCTTAATTTTTTTTTTATTATTTTTTTTATAATTGTATTTTTTTTTAAACATTTTATTCATGTATTTATTTATTAATTTTTTTATTACCTGCCCTGTTGGGGGCATTGGTGAAATATCAGGGGTCTAAACAGACCCCTGACGTCTTACATTTAAGACTGAGAAAAGGACTGAGGATATAAATGCATCAGTCCCTTTCCCTACAGCTCCAGCTGCACAGATGAATGAATATGAAGCGCTCACTGGCTTCCTACTCATTCGCAAACTGAAGCATAGTAAATATAGTTTACTACGCTTCAGTGATGAATGGACGCAGGAGTAATTGGTACCTATCTCTCACTGTGATCATTCAGAAATAAAAAAGGGGCACGCTGACACTTCCTCCCGTGTGACCACACCCGTTTTCGACAGGAGAGCAGAGCTGCAGGGGAATTGGGCAAAGAGGGGGGCCCAGACAGCAGGGTGATAGAGGTGTAGATGCTAGAATGAATCCCTCTGCCCTGCAGCCAGAGGGAGGTAGAGGAGGAGAAGCTGGCAACGCTGCAGGTTAAGGAACAACAAGATCGGTGTCTGTAATAAGGCAGTGCAGCCGGTCCCCCTGCTCCTAAACTGATGGAACCCAGGACTGGTACAAGAGGGCCGGCTGTAATGCCTTATCAGCAGGCCTGGTGTACTGGGTGATTAGAGTGTGCCAAGGCACATCCAGCACACCTCATGCGCACACCTATACGGATCAGACTGGAGGCAAAGAATATGGCTTGTAAAACCTTTCCTGATCTCTCACAGCATCTACACCAAGGGCTTGGCCCATGCTTCTCAGGAAAACACTATCACACTTGTAATAGTAAGCGGATGCTGGCAGATGAAATTTACTTTAATGAACCTAGATGTAGGAATCACTTGTTGAACAATTGGGGCACAAAATATGGATTCCTCTCAGAATTTCTGGATGTAGACTCACTAAAATGTTAAAGAGATTCCTCTCCACACAGGTCACAGTCATCTCTACCTCTATCAGGTCTGACTGTGCAGGTTCCAACCAGCCCCTTGATGTAGAACACCACCGTGTTGCCTTAATGGGACAAATCTCACACTAAATTACACATTTTGGGGACCAGTGAAACCAATACATTGATCAGTACTAAAGAACTGCACTGTCACTGTACTAATGACACTGGTTGGGAAGGTGTTATCATCAGCGGCGATAAAAGGGTTAAGTGTGCTCCTAGGGAGTGCTTTCTAACTGTGTGGGCAGTGGCCTAACTGGAGGAAGACCAAGATCTGTGCTTCTGCTTAGAAAAAACACAAGATCTCCCTCTTCCTCTTAAACAGAATGGCGGTCTGCCCTATTTATGAATGGCTATTCTGCCTCTCTTCTGTATGATCGGCATGTCCAGGCGGGCATCTCAGTGGAAGCGGTCGCCAAGGGGTGCGCACCCCAGACCTAGAGTATGAGCTGACGTACAGGTACATCGGATCGTGCAGGGGGGCCACCCGGCCATAATATATCTGCTTAGGGCGGTCCTCAAGTGGTTAAAGATATGGAAACTGTGCACTGTGATGACCCTGGGGTGTTTTGTTCCTTACTTTTAAAATCAAAATTATAATTATGTGATGAGCGGATTATTCTTTCCAGTCCTATTTTTCATGGCAATTCAAGAGAAGTTTGGGGAAATTATTCATCTTGAAATACACTTCTATCTGAAAAGGTATTCTGTCTGCTTTTTTTCGAATAGCAATTGATTTTTGTCAAACCACTTTTGCTAAGTATGTTATTTTTCTGTTTTAAGTGGTGTGTTATACATGGTACACTAAATATATTGTGGATCATACAGGTGTTAGCTGTTTTGTATTGGTTGCTGAATCAATGCATTGTACAATAATTGCAGTCCTGTGCTTTGAAAGCGTAGGCAAGAAGCCTTGCTCTCTGTTCTGTATAGGTCCCTCTGTTACGATATTGAAGATACAAAGTACAATGCACCTTCTTTCTGCATGACATTACAGCTCTAGCACTTTCCTTTCCTTTATTTATTTTTTTTATTACACTACTAGTAATATTACATTTTTTGCTACAAAAAAAGATAAAGTCCAACTCTGGGATACATTTTAATTTCATAAAATAGTAGCAGTGATAAAAATGAAATTCTAGCTAAAATATTCACTTCAACCCCAAGCTGTCCTCAAAAGTACTACAAGATGTACCCTGTCTATTGGATTGACTGAAGTCCTGAGTTATTCAACCTGGAAAATTTAGCATATATTTTAAGTTCAGGTGTCACCACTACAAAGGGGGGCAGGGGTAATGGGGGCATAGAGTCTAGGTTTGAGCTTTAAATGGCTTTAGTTTAAACCTGATTACCCCTCTCCCCCAAT
This sequence comes from Pelophylax lessonae, assembly GCF_965119305.1. Lineage (NCBI taxonomy): Eukaryota > Metazoa > Chordata > Amphibia > Anura > Ranidae > Pelophylax > Pelophylax lessonae. The sequence continues at coordinate 66,542,745 of NC_138779.1, read as the reverse complement.
CCAATATTTACCTGCTGAGGGATGCAGAGAAGAAGCTACAGGAAATCAGCAGCACTGAGATGTAATTATTGGAGAAAAAAAGCTAAACATTGTATTATTTAAAAGAAAAATGCAAAATATTAATGTTACAAAATACTAAATGTAATAATATAGTAAACCTTTGTATATTACAGTAAACTCAACCTAAACTATACATACACCAGCGGCCTTGTCTTTGTGAGGGACCTTTGTGGAAGCATCAGAGATTACCGGGCCCGGCAGGTTCTCTTTCTCTTACCATTGTTACATAGTTACATATACATAGTTACATAGTTTGTGAGGTTGAAAAAGTACATCAGTCCATCCAGTTCAACCTATGATGTGTTTGTGTTTGCTGTTAACCGTACATTGTACATTGTATACCCCTGTATGTTGTGGCCCATCTAATAGTTTTTTTGAAACTATCGATGCTCCCTGCTGATACCACTGCTTGTGGAAGAAAATTCCACATCGTTACTGCTCTAACAGTTTTAGTGAGTGGCCACGTGTCTTATTGTATTCCCTTTCTCTGAAAAGTTTGTTCCTTATGCTAGGGTCGCCAGTACAGTATTTGTACATTGATATCATATCCCCCCTCAAGCGTCTCTTCTCCAGAGAGAATAAGTTCAGTGCTTGTAGTCTTTCCTCATAGCCGATGCCCTCCATTCCCCTAATTATTTTTGTTGCCCTTCTCTGGACTCTCTCCAGTTCCAGCACATCCTTCCTGAGGACCGGTGCCCAGAACTGGACAGAATACTCCAGATGTGGCCGGACCAGAGTCTTGTAGAGCGGGAGAATAATCTCTTTATTTCTGGAGTGAATCCCCTTTTTTATACAACCCAGTATTCTGTTGGCTTTGCTTGCAGCGGCTTGGCATTGCATGCCACTGCCAAGCCTGTTGTCTACCAGTACCCCCAGGTCCTTTTCCATCCTAGACTCACCCAGAGGTTTCCCCCCCAGTGAGTAGCTTGCTTTCGTGTTTCTGAAGCCCAAGTGCATTACTTTACATTTTTCAACATTAAACCTCATCTGCCATGTAGTTGCCCACCCCATTATTATGTTCAGATCCGCTTGTAAGGTTTCCACATCCTGCATAGAAGATATTGGCATGCTTAGTTTAGTATCATCTGCAAATACTGAGATTGTACTCGATATCCCCTCCTCTAGATCATTTATGAATAAATTAAACAGGATTGGCCCCAGGACAGAACCTTTGGGGACCCCACTTTCCACACCCACCCAATCCGAGTACTCCCCATTAATCACACCCTCTGGACTCTCCCCTGGAGCCAGTTCTCTATCCAGGTACTCACCCTATGGTCCATACCTTTCTTCCTTAGTTTGTACAGTAAGCGTTTGTGGGGAACGGTGTCAAAGGCCTTTGCAAAGTCTAGATACACCACATCCACAGGCTTACCTTTATCTAGGTGGCAGCTCACTTCCTCGTAGAAGGTTAATAGATTGGTTTGACAAGAACGATTTTTCATGAATCCATGATGATTACTACTAATAATACCGTTTTCATTACTAAAGTCTTGTATGTGGTCCCTTAACATCCCCTCCAAAATCTTGCAGACTACTGATGTTAGGCTAACCCGCCTATAGTTACCCGGGATATATCTCGGCCCTTTCTTAAATATTGTGGGGGGTGCTGTTGACCTAAGAACCAATTGTGCCACATCCCTGTAACAAGTAGCAAAAAGAGGAGGTTCCCCTAAATGGGACTTTAAAGGCACTTGACAGATAGAAAACCTGGTATATATTACAACAATGTCTTTTATTAATACAAAAATAGTTTTTTCATATTTTCTATTTTTGTATTAATAAAAGACATTGTTATAATATATACCAGGTTTTCTATCTGTCAAGTGCCTTTAAAGTCCCATTTAGGGGAACCTCCTCTTTTTGCTACTTTCTTAAATATTGGTATCGCGTTGGCTTTTTTCCAATCAGCTGGCACCATACCTGTCTGTAGACTATCCTTAAAGATCAGGAATAATGGTCTGGCAATCACCTGGCTGAGCTCTTTAAGAACCCTCGGGTGCAAGCCACCCGGTCCCAGTGATTTATTTATGTTAAGTTTCTGTCGTTTAGTTCTAAGTCTATCTTATGTTAGCCATGGGGGTACTTCCTGAGGTGTGATATTTAGTTTAGCCTTACAAGCTGGGTTAGTGTAGCCCCCCCGATTCTTTTGTGAAGACTGAAGAGAAGAAATTATTTAACACTTCCGCCTTTTCTCTCTCCTCTGTGGCCATATTTTCTTCATTGTCTTTTATGGGGCCAATGTGTTCTGGCCTCACTTTCTTACTGTTTATATACTTAAAGAATTTCTTGGGGTTCTTTTTACTCTCTTCCGCTATATGTCTCTCGTGTTCTATTTTAGCCACCTTGATTTCGTCTTTACATTTCTTATTACACTCTTTGTAATTGTTCATTGATGTATTTTATTGCCTCAATAAACTGAACTATCTTATAATTATCCTGGAGTGGAGCTTCACTTGTGATATCCTCACCGACATCGTTTTGTCACTATAATATAATTTATTTGTGACTTCATGGAGTTAGCCTTAACCAGAAGCACTCCCTTCTCTTTCTGTTCCTATACTGGTCCTATTTCTCACCCTCCCCCCCCCCCTCTTGCCATCTTATCTTACTCTAGTGGGGGCAACAGCAGCTCAACCGTTCCACAACGCCACACAGGTAGAATTCCTTTTCCATCAATATTTTCCAAGATACGGTACTCATGTGAAACGTGGGCTCTCTAATGATGTGTATTACAATACTACTCTTTTATTAACAGAAGTGAATGAACTTCTGTATCTCCTTGTCTAACACCCCTGATGAAAGGATACGGACCTGAAACGCGTCAGAAGATATGGAGAAAGCACATGCATTATGTTCTACAATATTAGGCTGTCTCTCAATATGTAAATGTCTGTTTTTACTTGTATATTTGTTCACTTTTTCTCTCATTTAGTATACAATTTTTCATGTTTTAATATGGCACAATAAAATCGCATCATTTTTACAATTATGGTGTTGTGCTTGTCTTCAAAGTTCCAACTCCTATGGGGGGATATTCTGTTTGACTATACAGTCAGGTCCATAAATATTGGAACATTGACACCATTCTAATCTTTTTGGCTCAATACACCACCACAATGGATTTGAAATGAAACAAATAGGATGTGCTTTAACTGCAGACTTTCAGCTTTAATTTGAGGGTATTTACATCCAAATCAGGTGAAAGGTGTAGGAATTACAACAAATTGTATATGTGCCTCACACTTTTTAAGGGACCAAAAGTATTGGAACAATTGGCTGCTGAGCTGTTCCATGGCCAGGTGTGTGTTATTCCCTCATTATCCCATTTACAAGGAGCAGATAAAAGGTCCAGAGTTCATTTCAAGTGTGCTATTTGCATTTGGAATCTGTTGCTGTCAACTCTCAATATGAGATCCAAAGAGCTGTCACTATCAGTGAAGCAAGCCATCATTAGGCTGAAAAAACAAAGCAAACCCATCAGAGAGATAGCAAAAACATTAGGTGTTTCCAAATCAACTGTTTGGAACATCCTTAAAAATAAAGAATGCACCGGTGAGCTCAGCAACACCAAAAGACCCGGAAGACCACGGAAAACAACTGTGGTGGATGACCGAAGAATTCTTTCCCTGGTGAAGAAAACACCCTTCACAACAGTTGGGCAGACAAAGAACACTCTCCAGGAGGTAGGTGTGTGCGTGTGTCAAAGTCAACAATCAAGAGAAGACTTCACCATAGTGAATACAGAGGGTTCACCACAAGATGTAAATCATTGGTGAGCCTCAAAAACAGGAAGGCCAGATTAGAGTTTGCCAAACAACATCTAAAAAAGCCTTCACAGTTCTGGAACAACATCCTATGGACAGATGAGACCAAGATCAACTTGTAGCAGAGTGATGGGAAGAAAAGAGTATGGAGAAGGAAAGGAACTGCTCATGATCCAAAGCATACAATCTCATCAGTGAAGCATGGTGGTGGTAGTGTAATGGTGTGGGCATGTATGGCTGCCAATGGAACTGGTTCTTTTGTATTTATTGATGATGTGACTGCTGACAAAAGCAGCAGGATGAATTCTGAAGTGTTTCGGGCAATATTATCTGCTCATATTCAGCCAAATGCTTCAGAACTCATTGGACGGCGCTTCACAGTGCAGATGGACAATGACCCGAAGCATACTGCGAATGCAACTAAAGAGTTTTTTAATCTAAAGAAGTGGAATGTTATGCAATGGCCAAGTCAATCACCTGACCTGAATCCAAATGAGCATGCATTTCACTTGCTGAAGACAAAACAGAAAGGAAAATGCCCCAAGAACAAGCAGGAACTGAAGACAGTCGCAGTAGAGGCCTGGCAGAGCATCACCAGGGATGAAACCCAGCGTCTGGTGATGTTTATGCATTCCAGACTTCAGGCTGTAATTCACTGTAAAGGATTTGCAACCAAGTATTAAAAAGTGAAAGTTTGATTTATCATTGTTAATCTGTCCCATTACTTTTGGTCCCTTAAAAAGTGGGAGACACGTATACAAACTTTTGTAATTTCTACACCTTTCACCTGATTTGGATGTAAATACCCTCAACTTAAAGCTGAAAGTCTGCAGTTAAAGCACATTTTGTTTGTTTCATTTCAAATACATTGTGGTGGTGTATAAAGCCAAAAAGATTAGAATTGTGTTGATGTCCCAATATTTATGGACCTGACTGTATATCGGGATGTTGGCAGACAGACACCATACTCCATAATGGTAAAACATTTAAATTCAGAGTAAACTTAACAACAATGTCCTGCTGTTCCTGTTTAGCATTGCCTTGCTGTTAATAAAAATGGATGTGTCTCCAGATGGGAGCAAAAGTGGAGCTGTTGCTAATAGAATTCAATCAGAACTCTTGTTAAATGATAAAATTTCCCAATATTCACCTATGCATCCTACTATCCATTCGCCCAGTTTTATACTGTAAGTGGTATCAGATAATGTCCTTTTCATACTAGTGTGATTTTTCCTGTATCTGCAGTCAATATAAATTCTCTTGATGCCTGTTCACATCAATGCAACATGGTGCAGGGCTACTATTTAAAAGATGCAGGTACTTCTTTTGATGCGGCACATTGCAGTTTTGCAAAAAACAAATATAACAAATCACCTGCAGAAATCAAATTATTTTTTTATTTATTTTTGTAACTAAAATGTGCCAAAGGAAAAACTGGGTAGCTGCTGCTTTAACCACTTAAGCACCGGAAGGTTTTGCCCCCTTAATGACCAGGCCATTTTTTGCAATTTGGCACTGCGTGAGTTTAACTGGTAATCTCGCAGTCATGCAATGCTGTATCCAAACAAAATGTATGTCCTTTTTGTTCCCACAAATAGAGCTTTATTTTGGTGATATTTGATCCCCACTGGGATTTTTAATTTTTTTGCGATTTAAACAAAAAAGACTGAAAATTATGAGAAAAGTTAAATTCTCTACTTTTTCTTACAAAATAAACAATAAACTAAATTTTTGTCATATATTTAAGCCAAAATGTATTTAGCTACATGTCTTTGATAAAACTAATCTCAATAAGCTTATATTTATTAGTTTGCGCAAAAGTTATAGCGTCTACAAACTATGGTGTACATACTGGAATTTACACAGCTTTTACTTTCTGACTGACTGCAGGGACGCCGGTTTACATTCCACCTGCGTTCCAAGATGGCAGAAAGGACGTGTTACGCTGATCCCACCCATGGGATCCACCCATGCATCTCTTCCGCCATCTTGGAGCGTAGGTGGAACGCAAACCGACATACCTGCGTTATGACACAAGCTTTTTTAACTGCAACATTCTGTAAGTGTTTTTTTTATCTACGCGCAAGAAATACAATTGTCAAACTACTGCACTATAAAGGGCTTTTTGTTTTTTCCTATATTTTATATCATACCTCATTTGAGTTAAGTACCTGCTTGGAGAGGATCTCTAGTGGGGAGCTTGATCTTCACAAGAGACTATCTCTGAATAGTCCTATGCCCTTTACATGTTTGTATCTGGTGAGTAGGAAATTTACTTGATGGTGGTGGAAGAGAGCACAATTCATCAAATTATTGTGTACAGGAACTAGAGAAGATCTCCGCAACTCAAATTTTTGCACTAATTTGAGCACTTTGGTGTACTATGGACAATTTGTATTATTCATTTTGATTCACAAAGGGAGCGCAGTTTTTCAGTTTGTTTATTCTCACCCTAAGCTATTTGCTGAGAGGCATGTTAAGTCCACGGAATATATTATATTCACAAGTTTTTTTTTTTTTACACAAAGTTGTCACTTAAATGATATATTGCTTACACATGCCATGGGTATATGTAGAATTACACCCAAAAATGTATTCTGTTGCTTCTCCTGAGTATGGGGATATCCCATGGGTGAGACTTTTTGGCAGTCTAGCCGCATACTGGACCCGAAAACCAATCACTGCCTTCAGGCTTTTAAGGGCGAAAATTTTGATTTCACTCCTCACTACCTATCACTGTTTCGGAGGCCACGAAATGCCAAGATAGCACAAAACCCCCAAATTACCCCTTTTCGGAAAGTAGACATCCTAAGCTATTTGCTGAGAGGCATGTTGAGTATTTTGCAGATCTCACTTTTTGTCACAAAGTTTTGAAATTTGAAAAAAAGAGAAAAAAAAAATGTTCCTTTTCTTACTTTATTTTCCAAAACCAATACCAAAAAGGTAGCCGTGGTTCCCTGGAGCCAGCGTGCATTCCAAGAGGCAGATGTGACGTAACCGGAGAAGAACAGGGACTTCCAGTTATGTCAGGGCACAGTCACTATTGGGTGGGGTCTATGAATTTGTTGGACTTTTTTACACTATATGGAATTTTATTATATATGTTTTTCTACACTCAAAGCAACTATTCAAGGCACTTTATTCATATTGCATTCTTCATGTATGGTTATTTTGTACACAATATCTTGCACATAGAAAAGGGCAAGTGAAGCTTTTAATTTAATTCAACATTGCGATTTTGGCCCTGTAGACTTCAATGGGAGCATATGAAAAAATGAATGTACATGCATTTTTGGTGCTTTTGACAGGGTTTTGTGTTTACCAACCGGCTTCCTAGACAGAATGAAAAAAACATTATCTGTGGTTCATAAAATTAGAATTCCTCCTTCCTTCAGAATGTGTACTTTAGGGCTCGTTTACATTAGCGACAAACTCTAAGGACTGCTGCACCTCTGAATAGTGATCCATGCTCAGATCACTTTCATAAGCATTTTACAGGCAGTGCGAAGGCGATATGTCACCTGCTCTCCACCTGTTTTAACCCCCCAAATACAGCACCACCTTGTTGCAACCATATGCATCACACACGGTTGTGGGGCTATTTCAGCACAGCTCCATTCACTTAAATATGTTGTATTTAATGGGTGGGTATCCCGTTGCATCTACAGAGCAAAGCATCCTGGCATGTGTACACCTCCAGCCGCTGCATTTGCATCTAAAAGGGAATCAGTTAGGGGGTTTGGTGACAATGCCACACAACCATGTGGTTTAACAGCCCCCCCAACTGCAAGGGTACACAAGCCCTAAAGCCTAGTTATGTTGTTTCCTCTTGTGACAAATATGCCCAATCTTTAGAAAAAGCCGCTTATACAGATCAGACAATTGGGAAAGCATTCTAGTGTCCCATTACAAACCTCATATTATTATTGTTATATTGTTGTCCTTACGATCCACCTGTTCATATTACAATTGAAAGCTGTTGAACATGTTAAAATAAATACAAACAATTAAACATTTTGCTACCATCCCCAAAAGCTGCATCAAAACTGTCAATTAATTAAATTCACTTCAGAATTCTTAGATGCTTTCTCATCATATTAAACAATAAGAAAAGCAACTAAGAAACTTGAAGAGATTTTAATTAATTGCAGCCTTTAGAGCAGCTATGGGGGAGTATAAAGGCCTCGGCTATAATTGTGCTATTTCTCTTGTCTTTGATCTCTTACAAGTTGTATTCTTTTGAACATAAAGAGGGCAGGTCTAAATTCTGATGCACTGCATTGCTAAAAATAAATATTTAACAGTTGGATGCCCCAGTCTCTTTCTAAAAGATAATATAGAAACGTCTACTTCACATGCTCCAAAGTTTTGTAAAGTCAAGAGAACCTTGTTGTAGTAGATCACTTTCATGTTTCATTTGCATCAAGTACACAATAGATAAGCACATTTTGCTGTAGTGCCATGGGAGAGCAGGAGGGGCGTTCGGGTGGCTGATGGGTTAAAAATAACCTGGAGTAAAAGTGCTCAGGGACATTCATTGCTGGAGCGTGATGCAATTAATTTTTCAAATTCACCTCTGGAGCAATACGTATGTGCTATAACTATGTGATAAAAAAGCCAGATGCTATTAGAAATATAGTGTTATGAAATAAAAGAGTATAGCAAAATTCTGGAATAGTGAGAACCAAGGGGGCTTTTATACCCTTTAAAATATATATATTTATGTGCAAATGTTCTTAATAATCTGCCAGTTATATATATATATATATCTATATATATAGATATAGATATATATATATATCACTATGACCAATTTTTCTGATCTGCTCCAAATATGCAGTTAGGTTCTATCTATCTATCTATCTATCTATCTATCTATCTATCTATCTATCTATCTATCTATCTATCTATCTATCTATCTATCTATCTATCTATCTATCTATCTATCTATCTATCTATCTATCTATCTATCTATCTATCTATCTATCTATCTATCTATCTATCTATCTATCTATCTATCTATCTATCTATCTATCTATCTATCTATCTATCTATCTATCTAATCTATCAATCTATCTAATCTATCAATCTATCTGTCCTACCTAAAGCATTGGGATGCCTGCCTTTACACGCACATGAACTTTAATGGCACCCCAGTCTTAGTCCATAGGGTTCAATGTTGAGTTGGCCCAACCTTTGCAGTTATAACAGCTTTAACTCTTCTGGGAAGTCTGTCCACAAGGTCTACTGGTGCACAGTCATGTTGGAACAGGAAGGGGCCACCACCAAACTGCTACCACAAATTTAGGAGCATGAAATTGTCCAAAATGTCTTGGTATGCTGATGCCTTAAGAGTTTTCTTTGCAGGAACTAAGGGGCCATGCCCAACCCCTGAAAAACAACCCTACCCCATAACCCCCCCTCCACCAAATGATTTGGACCAGTGCACAAAGCATGGTCCATAAAGACATGGATGAGAGAGTTTGGGGTGGAGGAACTTAACTGGCCTGCATAGAGTCCTGACCTAAATCCGATAGATCACTTTTGGGATGAATTAGAGCAGAGACTGCGAGCCAGGCCTTCTCATCCAAATCAGTGCCTGACCTCACAAATGTGCTTCTGGAAGAATGGTCAAACATTTAAATAGACACATTCCTAAAAGCTGTGGACAACCTTCCCAGAAGAGTTGAAGCTGTTGTAGCTGCAAAGGGTGGGCCAACTCAATATTGAAACCTAAGGACTAAGACTGGGATGCCATTGAAGTACATGTGTGTGTAAAGGCAGGCGTCCCAATACTTTTGGTAATATTGTCTGTCTGCCCGTCCATCTGTCCGTCTGTCTAACTTTCTACATATTATTACTTCCAAGGACATAGCATGAGTGGGTATATCAAGCACCACATACCTAAAGTGTATGTAGAAAATAATTCAGAATTTGGAATATGGGACTTTACCTGTGCTCAAACCTCTGGAGAACACAAACACAAATATAAAAATATATTATGTTTTTTTTTTTTTAGTACAAAAAGTTAAATCCAGTTCCTAATTAAGAACATATACTGATTAAAATATATACTTGACACTACCAGCTTATTTGTCTACTGTATCTATTGATATAAACAAAGGCTGTGCAATGCAAACTAACCAATAACATTTCTAAAGCAATAGGACTAAAATAAACTCTGTACAGTGGAAGCATAAGAAAGCTTAAGAAATCTCAATGCGTTTTGAAGCTATTGCTTACTCAGAAGATAGATTATGCGTGTATTAAACAAATATGACAATTAGACAACTTATAAAATTACTAAATGTAAACATAGTAAAAAAAAAAAGATTTACTCACAACCAGGGGAGGACTGGGCCAGGGTGCAGGGGAGAAATTGCCCCCGGGCTGCTCTGATGCCTCATAAAAAGGCTGCACCGCTTCTGCCACAGACATGCCTAAAGGATTTCTGGTGAAGGGAAGTAAAAAGTCCCCACTGCTGACCTACTGAGTGTGGGATGAAGACAAGGTCAGAGCACAGGCCTCCTTTTTTTTGTCACGCTTGAACAAGTCATCTAATTTTTGAGTATGATGTACAGAGCTTCTTTTTTATATTAAATTGTTACAAAGAAAAAGCACTAGGCTGGTGGGCCCTCTGTACTCTTTTCATTTTAAGACCTTATGGACCCACCTCCTGGGGGCACAACCCAACAAAATTCTGTAAAAAAAAAAAAAAAGGAGATAATTGCTTCAGTCCTACCACAATGATTGCTATCAGGGGTGGATGTGCTAAAGGCAACTAGGTTGTTCAATTTACAAGGGTAGTTTCACTCTGCTTAGGAATTTCCTTTTGTTGATGGACAGTGTGATTGTGCTTAGGTATTACTGATTGAGTTGAAATGAGTGTGTGTACTTTAAGGTTAATTGTTAGGCTTCCCGGTGTTAATGAGGAGGTGGAGGCTCAGCTCCTTGCACAGAAAGAAAGGGTTGCAAGGGCTGGGACAGTGGTAATATTAGGAAATGTTTACTACCCTAAAATTGACTCAAGCAATGGCACGGCTGGAACAGTAAAAGGATGTAAACGTATAAATCTGTATGGTCAACTTGCCCATCACACTATGGACATTAATGGGCTAATTCACTAATTTACCGGTGAACTCCTCTGCTACTTCAGCGGAAAAATTTCAATTCAAACTTTTACATTACCACAACTGTGCTTCACACTATCCCTACATCTGTTGGGATAGACTAAACTCTGGACCCTTATAGAAAATGACCTAATCTCATCTGACCTTATGTCTTTACCATGGATAGATCTGGCCCACAGACCCCCAACTGATCTAGTGCCACTCATAACCTCTATTATGTTCCAGATATGAGACAAATACCTTAGCAAAGGTCTACTTTCATCACGACCAAGCCCCTTGACTCCACTTTTTGGTAATGCGTCCTTCCCTCCGACTCTTACTAGCTCCAAATTCGATTCCTGGTAAAAGTCTATTTCCCCACTTCTGTGCCATACCCCCTGCAATGGAAACCCAATTCCTCTTTCCCGACTACTCTCTTCTTGTCATAGCCCTTTGGAACCGTGGCTTGAACATACTCAACTGACCCATTTTCTGAGTAGGATAACAGACAAGGCCACTTACAGACTTTGAATCATTGCTATCCCAGTCCACCTGACCCGGGAACACACACTATCCTAGATTTATCAAATCCTACTTAAAGCCTCCTATCCAGCTCCTCCGCTGTTCCTATCTAAATGGAAGCGAGAGTTGAGTGTGTCATCTGACTATATGGAGTGAGACAAAACACTGACGCTTTCCTTTAAATTATCTATATCACCCCACGCCCAGGAACGTAATTACCACATTATGTCTAGATGGTATTGTTGCCCTAATAGCCTAATATGCCCTAATATCCTGCATAGAATTTACCCTACCCTACCTGCTACAACTATATGAAAAGCTTGTGGGGGATGAGTTCCCAAATGAACCTCACATAACTGTACCTTCTATGTTGCTAGGCTCCTATAAAAAAAAATCAAGAAAAGGTTAATTCAACATTTTCTTACGGCTGTTTTTGTTAGACATTGCCACCAACTGTCTGTTCCTTCCTTAGCTGATTGGGCTTGTGAGATGGACGGGAACGAACACCTGAAATGCATAATAGCCTGGGATAATAATAAGACTGAATCTTACAAACTTATGTAGAACATCTAGCCACATTTTCTGTTTTCTTCCAATTTTGAAGTGTTTTTACCTGTGCATTCTGTGTTCTCTCAGGTATAGGTAATGCCCTTTTTGTCCCATTTCTCCCTCCTTGTCCCTATTCCTCTTTCCTAACACTTTTTTTTCCTTCCTTCTTTCTCCTTCTTTTCTTCATCCCCTCTTTCTTTCTCTTGTACTTTGTTTCCTTCTGCTCAATGGACTTATTTACTTTTCTCACCTATTTTTCATATAAATGGGACTCTGGAATGTACGCTCTGTTTTTTTCATGGGTGGTAGCACTGATGTATGTTTACGCCATTTTCGTTACAATACTAGCTGGCTATGGTGCTAACTTTGTCTACAGATGTTTTGCTAACCTTAACATCTCTTAGTGACCTTTACTGTTATCCTAATCATTGTGAGGCCTTGCATTATATTACTTTTAACTATATGCATATTTGTACATTTACAGGAACCTGATGTACTTTCATGTTTATGCTCTATATTCCCTAAAAAAGATATAAACGTCAGAGTGAGACATAATTCAGTTCAGTTTTAGGCACCAGTTCACAAAAAAGATTTTGGGGAACTGTAGAAAGGGCAGAGAAGGACATCCAAACTAATAAGAGGTATGAAGGAGCTCAGCTATGAGGAAAAATGAGCTGAACTGAATGTATTCTCTCATGAGAAGAGGCAATAAAGGGGGATATAATCATCATTTGTAAATGCAACCAGTAAGTGGCCCATACGGTATAATGAACTTGGTGTAGAATTGAAGGTTATTTCAAAGAACAAGAGGGCTATCTTTACATCTGGAGGGAAAGTAATATAAGGTCCACATACAGTAAGGCTTCTCATAATAAGAGCTGTAAAAATGTGGAATAGATTCTTTCAAGTACTAGTTTTGGCCAGCATAGTAGAATATTTTAAAAATAAATTTGGATGCATTCCTGACCACACAAAAGACAGCAACACTGGTTATTAACAATTTCAGTATAAGTAATAATACCAGAAATTTTTGATTCAGGGGATATCAAAATGCCTTCTGGGGGATCAGGAGCTAATATGTTACAAATTTGACTAAGCTTCATAGGGTTTTCTTTTTTCCTCTGGGACAACCAGGGGTATATGAAGGTTTATTTGAAAAAAATTTTGAAAAAAAAAAAGCTCCATTGCTTAAACTAGATAGACTAAAATATTTTTTAACCTAATTTTGTAACTATGTAACCCCATGGCGTTCAGCCTTTTTTTTTTAAATGGTCCCAGAAAATGTTACATTTAATTTTTGTGTTCCAAGTTAAAATTGAGTCCTGGGACCTCTCTGCATTAATTGGACTATTCAACGTATTGACATACTGTATTTCACAGCAAGACAAAACAAAATTCAGTTGCAGAAGTCAGGTCCTCAAACCATCTGAGGGTTAACATCACCTGAAAACAAACCCCCACCAGGTAGGCATTAAAGCAGCAAGCACAGAAAAATCTTAGGTGTGTTCGCACTTATAATAGAAAATTATAGGAATTATTTTTTGTTAAATCCCCAATTATAACCCACTGGCTTTAAGGTGTTCAGCTCATAACTCAATAACATTTCTCCCTGCTCTGGGACCTTTTTCAGGTCCATACCCTCAGCAGAATTTACTTCCTCCATATTTATTCACCTTTTATTGCAAAAATTCTGTCTACATTCAAAGAAATGTACAGCAATAGGCAACCAAATCTCTCCCTACACCCATTAGATCGAAAATGGCTAACTATGCTGTGTGATAGGGGAATGTGAACCACAAGAGTGACAGAACAAAATTGTAAATATTTTCAAAGTAAAACAATTCAAATTAAAGTACTTTAGCTGTTTGGCTGGAGACCTACTTTAAAGCTAACATGTCCCTTTTGATCATCTCTACATCTTTTCAGCATTTCCCAGGCTTGCAGTTATCTCTTTTATTATTCCATAACTCCCCTGTCCTTGCCTTTTCTCCAATCTGTAGTCTCTTCTTCCATAGTGTATGAAATATGCTATGCCTCTTCCAATTATGACTGCATTTATAATGTTGCCTACTTCCGCATGTACTTTCTTTAACTAGCTGCACATTTGAGCTTAAATATTCAACACTTAAAAGAAGCATATTATTCAAATCCGTATGAGTAATTCCAAATGCACTTGACCTTCATGACTTTATCTTTTCAATCAATGTCATTCTATCAGGGTGACTTTATGAGCTGCACATCTCTTTTTGCCCTTCATCTATGCACTTGGTTACAGTACTTGACACATAATGTCATTAACATGTAGATGATAAACAGCTTATTGCAAGTCCTAACTCTATCAAATGCTGCACAACAAAATTACTTAAGCGACCTAACTTATAATATGTTCACACCATAAAAGGACACACTACTATAGAATACAGCAGAATTATATTTAAATATGTTAAAAATGTAGATTTAATATACTATATACAGTAGGAAATCCTGGATAAGCCAGTTTGTTTGGGTCCTTCTGCCATGCTCCAGTAATGATAACCTTTTACCTGGAAAAAAATAACACCAACACACCCAGCACTGTTGAAAAGGACACTATTGACAGTAAAAGCCCTGAAAAGGAAATTGAGTTAGACAAACAGTATTATCAACCCAAGCAAAATATAGAATACCATTATGAGCTATTACAGACAACAGAACATTAGAAGTCAGACTTTACATAAAAATGATCTGGCAATAACAGGCTCTACCTGGACCACTGGTCAGAGTACAACTAACTACAGTCCTGCAGACACTGGGTCTCTTATTTACCTGTGGTGAAGTACTTTCTTTATTAACTTCTTCGGATCCGCGCTATAGCCGAAGTACGGCTGCAGCGGGGACTCGAATTTCCGGGAGGCCGTCTTTAAGCGCCCTCCCAGAAACAGGCTCCCCACGCGCTACCGCGAGCGCGCATCAGGGAAAATCTGTGTCGGCCATGTCCCTTGGACACAGCCAATCACAGATCGTGGTAAATGGCCAATCACAGCGGCCATTTACCACGTGATCGGCCCATGCAATGAGAGATGATCTCATATGTAAACATATGAGATCATCTCTCATCGCCAACTCTCCTTCCTCACACAGAGACTGCAGTGTGAGGAAGGAGCAGAGCCGATCAGCCGTTCGGGGACACAGACAAATGTAATCAGGGCACTGATCACCAGTGCCCTGATTACAACAGAGGTAAATAAAATACAATGTGCCCACCATCAGTGCCCACAGTGCCCTCCATCAGTGCCCACAATCAGTGCCCATAGTGCTGCCAGTCAGTGCCCATCAGTGCCTGCTCATCTAGGCACTGATGAGCACTGACTGGCAGCACTATGGGCACTGAGTGTGGGCACTGATGGAGCTGCCCATCAGTGCTCATCAGTGCCGCTCATCAGTGCCACCCGTCAGTGTCCATCAGTGCCACCCATCAGTGTCCAGCAGTGCCGCCTCTCAGTGCCCATCAGTGCCGCCCGTCAGTGCCACCTCTCAGTGCCCAGCAGTGCCACCTCTCAGTGCCCAGCAGTGCCACCTATCAGTGCTCATCAGTGCCGCCTATCAGTGCTCATCAGTGCCGCCTATCAGTGCTCATCAGTGCGGCATATTAGTACCTCCTCATCAATGCCACCTCATCAGTGCCCATAAGTGCCACTTCATTTTATTTTCAAAATTTACTGACAGAAAATAAGAAAAACTTTTTTTTTCAAAATTTTCTGTCTTTTTTCTTTTTTTTTGGTAAGAAATAAAAAACCAAGAGATGGTTAAATACCACCAAAAGAAAGCTCTATTTGTGTGAAAAAATTGATAAAAATTTCATATGGGTACAGTGTAGCATGACCGCGCAATTATCATTCAAAGTGTGAGAGCGCTGAAAGCTGAAAATTGGCCTGGATAGGAAGGGGGTGAAAGTGCCCGGTAGGCAAGTGGTTAAGTAACAGTGAAGTCACCTTCTGGCAGAACTCCCTGGCAAACATTGACAGTGGGAACAATAGAAAGATGAATACTTTAAAGTGCTCTCAACACCCATGGATATCCTGAAGCATATTCTTGAACAGTGGAGTCTCTGGTACAGTAATTCTGGAACACCTACTCTTCAGTCACTTCCTCCTCATGGGCTTTTGGCAGCTCAGATCTCTCAGCAGCAGAAGACTGCAACAGCAGACACATGGTCCTGGGCTCTCATACAGAAGCAGACACTAGTAGCAGCCATGTGGAACTGGATTCTCAGCAACAACAGCTCCAGGCTCACAGTCTTTCACAGCAGCAACAGATGTCTTTTTCAGCACCCCTTATGGTCCTGAGCCCTGTCTATGGGCTTACTGTGTCTCAGGACACTCTGGCAACAGCAACCCTGAGCCCTGCCCTGTACACAGTATCCCATCTCCTAAGTCCCCTCAACTCCTTAACCCTATACACAGGCTCATAGAGCACCTCGGAGCATGTACACATCCACACAGACTTCTGTGGCAGACAATGAACATCCTCCCTGCAGTGCCTGTTGCAAAGCAGAGGCTTACTGATCCAGCCACAGTGGCAATCAGAGTCCAAAGCAGCAGCTGCAGCCAATCAACTCCTGTTATGTGCTCTCTACTTCCTGGGCAATCCATCAAAGGTGGTAAGAGGAGCAACAAAATTAGGCTTAAAGAACTACCAGTTGGTGCTACACTAATAAAGAAGTTTCTCTAGCTTTTGAAAGAAAAATATAACTCTGCAAAGTTATTGGGATTATACTGTCACTAGATATTTAGGATGTGTTGAGATTGATAGACAACAATCAAACATAAAAAGGTGGGTTCATTCACAACCCAATTTCTCGACACTATTACTGGGGATGTCCTCACAACAATAATATATAACAAATGGTGATGGCATAAAATCCTTTAACAGATAGCGTTGCAGCATTCAAAACTCCTGAACAAAGCTAGGTGGAAATGTCAACTAAAATTACATACAAAGAAAAGGGATTTTGATTGACAACCCCGGGAATCTCTGAAATGAGCGTTATAAAAAATAACAATACTTTATTGCAATTAGGTAATTAAAAACACGTAATTCATAAAATCTAATTTGAAGAAAAGTCTCATGACACTTGTACATCTAACGTTGTTTCTCCTTGTGGAGCAGATGTACAGTATCTCAGAAAAGTAAGTACACCCCTCACATTTTTGTAAATATTTTATTATATCTTTTTATGTGACGACAATGAAGAAATTACACTTTGCTACAATGTAAAGTAGTGAGTGTACAGCTTGCATAACAGTTTAAATTTGCTGTCCCCTCAAAATAACTCAACACACAGCCAATAATGTCCAAACTGCTGGCAACAAAAGTGAGTACACCCCCAAGTGAAAATGTCCAAATTGGGCCCAATTAGCCATTACCTGGTGTCATGTGACTCATTTATGTTACAAGGTCTCAGGTGGGAATGCTGAGCAGGTGTGTTAAATTTGGTGTTATCGCTCCCACTCTCTCATACCGGTCAATGGAAGTTCAACATGGCACCTCAAGGCAAAGAATTCTCTGAGGATCTGAAAAAAAGAATTGTTGCTCTACATAAAGATGGCCTAGGCTTTAAGAAGATTGCCAAGACCCTGAAACTGAGCTGCATCATGATGGCCAAGACCTTACAGTGGGTTAACAGGACAGGATCCACTCAGAACAGGCCTCGCTATGGTAGACCAAAGGAGTTGAGTGCACTTGCTCAGCGTCATATCCAGAGGTTGTCTTTGGGAAATAGACGTATGAGTGCTGCCAGCATTGCTGCAGAGGTTGAAGGGGTGGGGGGTCAGCCTGTCAGTGCTCAGACCATATGCCGCACACTGCATCAAATTATTCTGCATGGCTGTCATCCCAGAAGGAAGTCTCTTCTAAAGATGATGCACAAGAAAGCCTGCAATCAGTTTGCTGAAGACAAGCAGACTAAGGCCATGGATTACTGAAATCATGTCCTGTGGTCTGATGAGGCTAAGATAAACGTATTTAGTTCAGATGGTGTCAAGGCAGCAACCCGGGGAGGAGTACAAAGACAAGTGTGTCTTGCCTACAGTCAAGCATAGTGGTGGGAGTGTCATGGTCTGGGGCTGCATGAGAGCTGCTGACATTGGGGAGCTACAGTTCATTGAGGGAACCCTGAATGCCAACATGTACTGTGACATACTGAAGCAGAGTATGATCCCCTCCCTTTGGAGACTGGGCTGCAGGGTAGTATTCCATGTTAACATTGAATAACATGATAACAAACCCAAACACACCTTCAAGACGACCACTGCCTTGCTAAAGAAGCTGAAGGCATAGGTGATGGACTGGCTAAGCATGTCTCCAGACCTAAACCCCATTGAGCATCTGTGGGGCATCCTCAAATGGAAGGTGGAGGAGTAAAAGGTCTCTAAAATCCACCAGCTCTGTGATGTCGTCAGGGAGGAGTTGAAGAGAACTCCAGTGGCAACCTATGAAGCTCTGGTGAACTCCATGCCCAAGAGGGTTAAGGCAGTGCTGAAAAATAATGGTGGCCACACAAAACATTAACAGTTTGGGCCCAATTTGGACATTTTTACTTAGGGATATACTCATTTTTGTTGCCAGCTGTTGCGACATTGATGGCTGTGTGTTGAGTTATTTTGAGGGGACAGCAAATTTGCACTGTTATAAAAGCTTGCACTGAGTACTTTAGCAAAGTGTCATTTGTTCAGTGTTGTCACATGAAAAGATATAATAAAATATTTACAAAAATGTGAGGGTGTACTCACTTTTGTGAGATACTGTATATATTAACTGGACTATTTTGGATATACAATAGTTGATTTGTGTCTATATTTGATATTTCAAATAATATTAATTTGGCTTATCTCTGTGGAAATCATCACATATGTCAAGCTTGTCTCGTCCTGAAGAAGCGGACAACAAGTGAAATGCATTGACTGATGCTTGAACGTTGTATATAATAGTATCATAAGACTTTCCTCCAATTGTGATTTTATGGATTAAGTGTTTTAATTATCTATTTGCAATAAAGTGTTGTTACATTTACTACACAAGTGCTAAACACTCATTAAAAATATTCCTGGGATTGTCAATCAAAATCCCCTTTTTTGGGGGGCGTGGCGACCGGAGAAGCTAATGGCTGCTTGCTAGCAGAGCTCTCTCCAGCCACACAGAACCGGGACCTTCCAAGTCCACACAGCGGCATCAAACACAGCCAAAAAGCATCTACAAGGTCCCCTGAAAGCAGCGGAGATGACCAGAAGAAGGAGAGAGGCGCCGAAGCTGGCGAAAATAGAGATCATTTCCAGCTCTCCCTCAGGCAGCATTTTGCAAAATGGCGGCGGAGGCGGCCCGCTCCACACTTCACTACAGCCACCAGGGATGGACAGAGGGAACAATGTGAAACCTCCACAACAGGTAGGAAATCCGGATAGTGAATACTCCTCCGGATCATCCTCCCCAGACTCCCCTTCCATAAGAAGCTCTGCAAAAAACAGACCCCGCATCATCTCCCCAGCCAAGCAGAACACTGGAGACATCAGGCTGAATATGATACAGCATCACAGTACAAGCCCTGTACACACCCAGAGGGAACACAACATCACCTTCCACACTGAAGAACGCCTGGTATCAGAATCCATGCTGAAGGGTATGCTCCATTCTTTCAGATCCACACTACAGGCAGATATCATGGGATGGATGCAGCAGTACAGGCAGGAAGTGCACCATCTAGGGAACAGAGTTAATACTGTGGAAACCTCACTCAGCAAACATACCCTGTCCTTCAACACAATGGTAGAAGCACACAACCAACATTCTGACGAGATCCAGTGGCTTAGAGATAAAGTTTCTGATCTGGAGGATAGATCTAGGAGGAACAACATAAAGCTGAGAGGTGTTCCAGAATCAGTGCAGCCTCAACAATTGGAGCAATATGCTACAAATTTATTCTCTACGCTGATACCAACTCTGTCTGATTCTGACAAGATAATTGATAGAATCCACAGACTGCCTAAACCCGCCTTCCTAAGCCAAGAAGTACCCCGGGATGTCCTCTTAAGGGTGCACTTCTATCATGCCAAAGAAAGAATTATGTCAGCATTCAGACAAGCCTCCACACTACCTCCAGAATTTGCAAACATCCAAGTTTTGCCGGATCTGTCTAGACATACCCTCCAAAGAAGAAGAAATCTAGCAACGATCACAAAAGCATTGAGGAACCACAAAATATTGCATATGTGGAAACACCCAGCTACTCTCACCATTACTCATAATGGCTCCACCACTGCAATTTCTACTTTAGAAGAGGGTATCGCACTACTCCAAGGATGGGGAATTATTCCTCCTGATGCAACCCCCCAAAGTAGTGCTCCAACCCCGTTACCCACAGATGGAGATTGGCAGATAGTATACAGGAAGAAATCTGAAAAGAAAAATAAAAAATCGCCGAGTGGACACCCCAGCACTTCCCAACAGCATAACACCAGTTCTAGGCCTATGGAGTAAAAAATCTCCTCATGGCCCCTCAAAAACACAGATTATCGGCCATGTTGGTCGAGCTCAGACCCATTATGTGGTCTATTTTTTACACAGTTCTATTTTTTTATCTCCTTCCCCCCACCCCAGTGCTGCTTCATGAATACAGCTCAATGACTATAGAATTGCAAATACCTCTAACTACTTCCAATAAGAGCAACAACCAAAAGGACACGGATTGGTACCTCCTTTCATTTAAGCAACAATGCCTGAAAGCAAAATCCCCTTTTTATCCCACAATGCCATTTAAAATAATCTCTTTTAATGCTAACAGACTTAACCACCCAGCCAAACGATACGCACTTTGGAAAGAAGCAAAAACATCCAACGCTGACATCATTTCGGTACAGGAAACCCACTTCCAAACGTCAAACTACCATAAATGCTCCAACAAAAACTTTCCCTATATCTACTTGGCTACTTCCCCAACTAAGAAGAGAGGTATACTTGTTTCCATCAAAGACACTGTCAACTGGCAAGTCAAAGACACAATAACTGATCCTGAAGGCCGCTACATCATAATTACAGGAACTCTTAACAACTTACCGATAACTCTGGCATCGATATATACCCCCAATACGCACCAGCTACGCTTCCTAAGAAGAACACTAAAAATAATTTCGAAAATCAAATATGGCAACCTCATGATTTGCGGTGACTTTAACCTGACAACTAACCCTGAACTGGATACATCCTCCCCTCCCACCGAGAGGAAAGTCTCGCTTCATAGTTTGTTTCATAAGGAAAACCTGTACGATGTCTGGAGATGTCTCCATGCCTCAGAGCGAGATTACACCTTTTATTCCTCCAGGCATCATACATACTCAAGGTTAGACATGTTTGTATCTGATTGGCACCTGCTGGGGAAGATCTCATCTGCGGTCATTAAAGATATCATTAAAGATATATAGAAGGTCGGATCATGCAATAGTAGAAGTGACCGTAGAGGAGGGAATCCCTAGGGGAGCCAATCCTGTATGGAGATATAACATTAAGAATCTTCAATCGGACGATTGTAGGAAACATATCTCCCAGCATCTAGCTGAATATTTTGATAAAAATGCCAATTCCGTATCAGACCCCTGGTGTATATGGGGGGGGGGGGGTACATAAAGCCTATATGAGAGGAATTTGCATTCAGCAAAACTCAAAAATCAAAAAACAATACAACCCTTAAAATAACCAACATTCTCTCCCAAATTCATGATCTGGAAACTAGAAATAAAATCACTCAAGACCCCAGAACAACTGATGCCCTCACCAACCTTAGAACAGAACTGCGTTCCGCTCTAATAGAACAAAATGACATCCGATTCAAAAGACTCAAACTACATTGTTATGCTCACTTTAAAAAAGACGGTAAGACTCTAGCAAAAAGACTGAAGTCCCAACAGACCAGATCACGAATCTCCTCACTCAGAAAAGCACAGACTAATGATATAATCACACATCCCCAAGATATCGCAAATGAGTTTGCAGATTACTACCACTCATTATATAATCCACACACAGACCCCACGACTTCTCAACCATTACATACAGACATTTCCAGTTTCTTAGACAACCTTAAACGTCCTTGACTTACCAAAACACAACTCGAAACACTTAATGTACCCATAACAATTGATGAAATTAGGAAAATTATACCCTCACTACCTCAAGGAAAATCACCAGGCCCAGATGGTTTTCCTAGTGAATATTACAAATTATTTCACCAAACTCTTGCACCCTTTCTACTTGAAACATTCAACAAAGCCATCAAATCATCCCCAAAAGAGATGCTGTGTGCATATGTAACCACAATCCCAAAACAGGGTAAAGATCCTCTACTACCGGAAAGTTACAGACCTATTTCCCTACTAAACACAGATCTAAAAATTTACGCCAAACTTCTTGCCAAGCGCCTACAAAAAATTCTTCCCTCCTTAGTTCAACAAGATCAGTTAGGATTTATCCCTGGTAGACAAACGTCAGATGCCACCAGGAGAATTATCAATATCATCAACATTGCTGAAAAGCGTCAAACGCCTTCTCTGCTGCTTACATTGGATGCAGAGAGGGGGCGTTCGATAGGATAAATTGGAACTATATGACTTCAGTCCTGAACAAATTTGGTCTGGAAGGTAATATCTACTCAGCCATTCTAGCACTTTACTCCCAACCTACAGCCAAGGTCTATACCTCCGGAACCTTGTCTAAACCCTTTCAGATCTCAAATGGCACTAGGCAGGGATGCCCCCTGTCTCCTACCATTTTCAATCTGGCTATTGAACCTCTAGCTGAAGCGATAAGAACATCTACCATTAGCAAAGGTTTCAATATGGGTAACATTGATCATCGTATCACCCTATTCGCTGACGACATCATTTTAATGATGACTGACCCTGAAAGATCCCTACCAGAGGCTCACAATATTCTAACCAGTTTTAGCAAAATCTCTTATTACAAAGTGAACAACTCCAAATCCCAAGTCCTTAATTTACATGTAAACCCTGACACCAAAAAGAAACTACAACAAAACTGCCCCTTCTCATGTACAGAGGAAAAAATATCCTACCTAGGCATCCTTATCACCCCCGTATCTCTGATCTTTTACACGAAAACCTTAAATTCCTAAAACAAAAGATTTCTGACGATTTCAATACTATGTCCAACATAAATCTCACATGGGGAGCAAACATGGCAATAATAAAAATTATTATCTTGCCCCAAATCCTATACATATTCAGAGCCCTACCTGTCCCAATGCCCAAATCCCAAATAAAATCTCTCACCAACCTAATTACAAAATTCATGTGGTCAGGGAAAAAAGCACGCATAGCTTACAAAACACTTACAGCACACAAGTCTATGTGGGTTGCAGGACTACCTAACCTTCAGGCATATTGGTGGGCATCAAGATTGGACCAAATTAAACACTGGTTCACAAAACATGAAAAACCACAGTGGGCCTTGTTAGAGGAACACCATGTGCCAACAAGAAACTTGTTACATTTGCTTCTGAGTGATCTCTGGATCCCCTGGCAATGGACAAACCTACAGATTACTGTTAAAGCATCACTCCAAGCTTAGAGAACCATCTCCAGCCTACCACCCAAAATGAACACTCTTCACACCCAAAATATCCCCATTAAAATACTTGACCATAAAATCAAAAAACTAAACACTACAGAGCTGGAAATCTATGGACTATCCTCAATCTTGCAATTTTACACAGAAAACAAGCTTAAAAAAGTAGAAGAAATTTTACAAGAGTTTTCCATCCCCCAAAACCTGTCCATCACCATCTCTAAGATAACATTATTACTAGCAAAACACCCAGTCATAGACTTGCCCACTAATTCCGAGACATGGAAATTTCTTACCACATTCCCCCTCCAAACAAAAGGTATTTCCCTCTTCTATTCCACCCTGACTGCCACTACCCTCACCACAAAATCCTTACACATGGAAAAATGGGAAGAATCACTGAATCTATCCTTTACACTTAAACAATGGCAAAAAGCACTCATCTCCACCCATAAATTATCACACTGTACTAATCACTGGGAGATGATGACTAAAATCACCAACAGATGGTATTTCTAAAATGAACTCATCTCTCTCACCACTTTGCTGGAGAGAGTGCGGAAAAATTGGCACTCTACAACATATCTTATGGGAATGTCCCTCTCTCACAAGTTTTTGGAATGCCATATTTAAATGTATAGCGTCCACCACAGGTATATTATCCCCCCCTAGACAAGGATTAGCCCTCTTGAATCTCAATATAGAACATTACTCGCCCAATTATCGACAGATGATTCTTCACCTCCTCCTAGCTGCCAGAACCTTAATATTGCGTAAATGGAGAACCATAGAAACACCAAATATCTCCGAAACGATACGTTTAGTGAATGAAAACTATAAATTGGAAAAAGCTCTTTCTTTAAATACCCTATCTTATCACAAGTTTAATAAAGCCTGGTTGGCATGGCCCTATAAGCCACAGTAACTAATAAATAAATGACTAAAGTTTTATGTACTACTACCCATATAGGGAGGAGGAAGGGTGGCCTCGCCGCCCGGGGCTTAGAGACATTGCTCCCCTTGGGGCTCTGGGCCGGGTTGGTAGAGGCTACCTCTTCTTTTCTCTTCCCATCTCGAAGCCCAAAATGCAATTCCACCATTGAGTATATGTTTTTCTCTTGCATAAATGCTTGCTATCTACTATTGTAACACTTTACTGATAACTATTGAAATGAAGCTTAAGGCCCCGTTCACACTGGGACGACGCTACTTGCCGGGGCGACCTCATAGGTCGCGGCGCGCTGCTAGCACCGCGACCTCGGAGCGGCCGGCACGGACTTCATAACATTGAAGTCTATGCAGGTCGCTCCGGGTCGCCCCAAAGAAGCTCCGGACCCTTTTTGTAAGTCGGAGCGACTTGTGTCGCTCCTATTAGAACGGGTCCGCAGCTTCTCTTTGGAAGGCGACCTACGGCGACCTTTCAGGCGACCAGGTCGCCTGACAGGTCGCCCCAGTGTGAACGGGGGCTCACTGTCCTGTTATTTCCCTTGTTATCTACATCCAGTTGATGTAAACTTGTTGTTATTTTTGATAAAACTAATGAAAATGTAATGATTGAAAAAAAAAAATCCCCTTTTTTGTATGCCATTTTAGTTGATATTTCCACCTAGAATTGTTCAGGAGCTTTGAATGCTGTCCGTTAAAGGATTTTGTGCCATCACTGCAAATAAAAACCACAAGAAAAAAAGCTCTGTTGGGGACTATGGGCGGCACTAGAGAGTACGGATCAAGGGCAAAGATCTGTTTCAATTTCTGAGTATCACTGGTGATGAGAATACAGTATTTGTATTAAATTGTGGGTATATATGAATTTGTAGTCCTTCTTGTCTGTGGACAATCACAGATTTAAAGGCCACTGAAGTTCGATTTACAAAATAATGACCTTATTCCCTGAACAAGTCCCTGCCATAGGGCAACCCATACTTGGTCCAAGCAGCAAAATATCAATCTAAGATGGCATTTAAAGAGACAATTTACCCAAAGCAGTGCCTAATACAATAATGTTTTTTTTTATATTATGCAGTGTCTGAGCAACTGTACTGCAACCAGGCACTTAGTGGGTACTCTCTATTATTAAACACTTTGTTTCAACCTTTAATGGTGCAGCATGCTTCTCATATCCAAAAAGCCAAAGTTTAAACTATATACAATATGCATTGAGAACCAGCAGGATGTCATTCCCAGTGGAGCTTCTTTTTTTTTTTAACTTCAAATTTTTATTTTCCCAATAAAAAATATAACAAACAACAGAAAGAGATACACATGTCAATATGTTGGTTATACATGAACAATAGTAAGCCAAAGAGATTATATACAGTACATCAGAACTAATCAATACAAGATACACTTGCGTATTTGTCATCCAGGAAAGTTTCGGTCTCCCGGCTAGTTGAAGTACAGGGTTCCCTGCCGGGACTAGGGTCGGTCTCCCCACTGGGAACAATCTGAGGCCAACCCTTACCCTATATTAGGAGCGTCCCGGGGAGAAGCCTCCCCCCCGGCTTGGATATGAGGACTATTTCAATAAACCGGAGAATGTAATCACCCAGTGGAGTTTTAATCTTGGTACATTACTAGCAATGGCACAGTCAAATATTTTAAAAGATTGCTATCGACTGAAAATTTTTAACCAACTTACCAACCCAGGACGCTAGAGTAAAAACCTGTCGAACTACTAATAACCCATTTACTATATTTGCCCGGCATCACCAAACCAGCACAGCAATTAAATGAGGATATTGCGAAGCAATCAATTCAACAGGCAAAGCTATAGTTGGCAGAGCTAAGGATAGAACCCGTTTTTAACTCTCTAGTATAAGATGCACGCATGCTGTGCGCTAAGCTGTCAGAAAATGGCAATATAATTTATGTAGATTAATAATAAGTTTCAAGTTTTGTGGCAGCATTTTCCAAAATATGTTGTCTATCAAAGTGTGAATATACAACTTAGAAGTCAGGAAGAGAATGAGCAAACTTGACTTTTACAAAGAACAACAAATAAGATTTGCAGTTAGCTTAGGCAGCCTATATTTTTTGGTCTATTGATAATTTTGATGCATGGTTTTCACTAAGGATAACACCTGCTTATGCATTTCTCCTTATTATTTCAAATTGAACTTCCAAGGTTTGCAACCGATTTACTTAATAATCTCATTTCAGGTTTGTAATATGAATTTCACATATAGTGGCTTTGCCTCCAGTTGCAGTGATAACAAAATGGATTCAAGTTCATAAACAGTGGGAGACATTTAACAAAGCATTTGTGTATTTATAATTGTGCTTATTTGCATGCAAAATTGTTAGTATAAATCTTTGGGGGTTTTGCAAACAAGTGACACGCTTAGTTTTGAGTGATTTCAGCCAAATAGGAACTTTCTGACTAATTTTCTCTCTTCTGTCGCAATTGCAGGTGCCTTTTTTGCAATTTAATTTCACATCCATTGCAGAACTAATAAGTAGTAAGAAGCACCAGCAAGTGGTAAGGAGGTGTATATATTATCATTTATTGTGCAACTTGGTTACAGATAACATATAAATACCACCAATTAGTAATTACAATATTGATAAATGTCCCCTAGTGTCAGGGCCGTCTTTAGTATTGATTGGACCCTGGGCAAATATTTTCTTGGGCCTTACCAAATGCACTTATCCTCTATTTGTGAGGCAGTGAGGGCTCAAGGGGCAGCTGCTTTGGGCCCCACAACAATGGCTAGGCCCGGGGCAGCTGCCCCTTTTGCCCTGTGTTAAAGACGGCCCTGCCTAGTGTGTTGCTAATGATTTGTGAAACCAAACATGGAGCAGGAAGTAGATTGCTGCTGCACTTAGAATCGAAACCCCCATTTTCAGCTTAGAGGCCTTAAAGCAATACTGCATCGGCACTGAAGGTAGCCCTAAATTATTTATTATGACAGGTACTTATACAGTGCAGTCAATTTACTCAGCACTTTACACATATATAGTGTACATTCATATCAGTCCTTCCCCTCAAGGAGCTTACACTCTAAGGTCTCACTCTCCTAACTCACATTCATACATACACATAGTAGGGCCAATTTAGAGGGGAGCCAATTAACCTACTAGCATGTCTTTGAAGTGTGGAGGGAAACCTACTTAGCCACTGTGCTGCCCGTACATGTGCTTGTTATATAAAATGTGTTTTGATATATACAGTATATGGTATTTAACACATTTCCAGGATCTATAGTGTGTTCTATGTGTGTTTTTGGCACAGTATGGTTGACATATTGAAAAAAGTGACCATACACTCTACACAGTTTTGGGAACTGCAGCAAAGTATTGGTACTTTTGGCAGTGTGGGCAGCTGCCTAGTCCTGCCAGAAAATGAAATCAGCATCTCCATAAAGCTGGTCAGCAGAGGGAAGCATGAAGTGCTCTAGAAATTTCCTGCTAGAGGACTGCGCTGACTTTGGACTTGATAAAACACAGTGAACCAACACCAGCAGATGACATGGCTCCCCAAATAATCACAGACTGTGGAAAATGTTGCATTTCATTTGAAAATCAAGGTCCCAGAGTCTGGAGGAGGAGTGGAGAGGCACAGAATCCACGTTGCATGAGGTCCAGTGTGAAGTTTCTGGAGCACTTCATGCTTCTCTCTGCTGACCAGCTTTATGGAGATGCAGGTTTTATTTTCCAGCAGGACTTGGCACCTGCCCACACTGCCAAAAGTACCAATACCTGGTTTAATAATCATAGTATTACTGTGCTTGATTGGCCAGCAAACTGGCCTGACCTAAACC